>NC_143039.1:13021875-13390000 GCF_057628025.1 Oncorhynchus mykiss
AGACTACACTTCGAGAGGAAAGACACAACAGCACAGGACTATAGATTTGGCATCTCCTCCCTCCAACTCAACAAGCGCCAGAAATGGTGATACAATTGTCTGCTTGGTGTCACTAAAGTACACAACCCCCAGGTACTTAGAAACACTTACATCCATGGACTCATCGAGGAGGAGGCTGAAACGCTGGTCACCCACATCGACAACAAACTTTTTCAGAAAGTATGGTGCTAGAATACCATTAATAATTTCTGTGCACTTTGACCTGTGCATTTTGAAGTGGGTAGCAGCAGTGGAGTCTGAGAAAGCAGCTCTACATGCTTCTCCAATGTGATCACATGCCAGCATGGAACAGTGTTCAGCGATAGCTAATGCCATGGTGGCCTCAGCCTTTTTTGCAAAGTAAATTTGTTAACCATAAATTGCAGCTTGTTTTGGGTGGAACTGTTACAAGGCTTTGCCTTTTGAGTTGTCATGTGTTTTTTTACATCACTAAGTTTGGCGTAGAATCAGCCTTACAATACAGGCAGTATGCCCGTCCATGTATTATCTCCAATAAACGGCTTCAACCAGCCTTTGAATTCAGGGTTTGATTCCCACTCCTTTCTGTATTTTGAGTGTACAGTTTAGACTGTGACATGATGAGCTAGCCAGCTAGATGTTTATCTTATGTCACAGAGAGGAACACACACAGTGGGACAAGGTGAGTAAGTGACTGAGGCTGTGTGAGTCAAATGCAGTGATTTATTTTTGTGCAGTGATTTATTTTAGACAAAGAACATTTCACATTTACATCCCGCCCTGAATGTAAGCCAGGGCGGGATCAGCCAGCTTCCCGCAAGCGCGAGGACTGGGCTGCAAGTGAGTGCTTTGGGACAGGGGTGGGGCCCACTAAGAACAATACATGCTTTCACGTCAGAGTCTCCAATAACACCAGAAAAAGTCTCTAGATTTGTCACTAGTAAAAAAAATTTAAATGTGTCGCTAGAGGGGTCTGAATACTCGCTAAATATAGCGAAAAAGTCACTAAGTTGGCAACCCTGCTTGGGAAGGCCCTACCCCATTACATGATAAGGGGGTCGTAGCCTCCTCCGGGACACGTCTCCTTTGCATAGAGTTGATCAAGATGTTGATTGTGTAATGCTATTTCAAAAATATTGATGATAAAATGATTGTGGGGGCTGACTTGTTAGACTTCAGTGCAGCTTTTTACACTATCGGTCATAGTCTGCTGCTGGAAAAGCATATATGTAATGGCTTTACACCTCCCCCTTACACCCCCCCTGCTATAATGTGGATAAAGAGTTAGACAAGTAACCGAAGACAGAGGGTGTTCATTAATGTGAGTGTCTCCAACATGAGGAATTCCCCAGGGTAGCTGATTAGGCCCCTTGCTTTTTTCAATCTTTACTGATGACATGCCACTGGCTTTGAGTAAGGCCAGTGTGTCTATGTATGAGGACGACTCAACACTATACACGTCAGCTACTACAGCGACTGAAATGACTGCAACACTTGACAAAGAGCTGCAGTTAGTTTCAGAATGGGTAGGGGACAAATCATTCACTGAACGCTAAAAATCTCGTTATGAATAATGTCAAGCAAAGAGGCACTGAGTTTGAAGGTAGGCCTTGAAATACATCTCAGGTACACCTCCAATTGACTCAAATTATGTCAATTAGCCTATCAGAAGCTTCTAAAGCCATGACATCATTTTCTGGAATTTTCCAAGCTGTTTAAAGGCACAGTCAACTTACTGTATGTAAACTTCTGACCCACTGGAATTGTGATACAGTGAATTATACGTGAAAGAATCTGTCTGTAAACAATTGTTGGAAAAGTTACTTGTGTCATGCACAAAGTAGATGTCCTAACCAACTTGTCAAAACTATAGTTTGTGAACAAGAAATTTGTGGAGTGGTTGAAAAACGTGTTTTAATGACTCCAACCTAAGTGTATGTAAACTTCCGACTTCAACTGTAGGTGTTCCTTTTGTCCAAGTGGGAAAGGGCAGTGTGGAGTGCAATAGAGATTGCATCATCTGTGGGTATGTTGGGGTGGTATACAAATTGGAGTTGGTCTAGGGTTTCTGGGATGATGGTTTTGATGTGAGCCATGACCAACCTTTCAAAGCACTTCATGGCTACAGACGTGAGTGCCATGGGTCGGTAGTCATTTTTTTATTTTATTTTTTTTTTATTTTACCTTTATTTAACCAGGCAAGTCAGTTAAGAACAAATTCTTATTTTCAATGACGGCCTGGGAACAGTGGGTTAACTGCCTGTTCAGGGGCAGAACGACAGATTTGTACCTTGTCAGCTCAGGGGTTTGAACTCACAACCTTCCGGTTACTAGTCCAACGCTCTAACCACTAGGCTACCCTGCCGCTACCTTTAGGCAGGTTCCCTTAGTGTTCTTGGGCACAGGCACCATGGTCATCTGCTTAAAACATGTTGGTATTACAGACTCGGACAGGGAGAGGTTGAAAATGTCAGTGAAGACACTTGTTAGTTGGTCAGCGCATGCTCGCAGTACACGTCCTGGTAATCCGTATGGCCCTGCGGCCTTGTTAATGTTGACCTGTCTAAAGGTCTTACTCACATTGGCTGCGGAGAGCGTGATCACACAGTCTTCCGGTACAGCTGGTGCTCTTATGCATGTTTCAGTGTTATTTGCCTCGAAGCAAGCATAGAAGTAGTTTAGCTCATCTGGTAGGCTCGTGTCACTGGGCAGCTCTTGACTGTGCTTCCCTTTGTAGTCTGTAATGGTATGCAAGCCCTGCCACATCCGACGAGCATCAGAGCCGGTGTAGTACGACTCGATTTTATTCCTTTATTGATGCTTTGGCTTTTTGATGGATGGAGGGCATAGCGGGATTTCTTATAATCTTCCGGCTTAGAGTCTCTCTCCTTGAAAGCGGAAGCTCTAGCCTTTAGCTCAGTGTGGATGCTGCCTGTAATCCGTGGTTTCTAGTTGGGGTATGTACGTACGGTCACTGTGGGGACGACGTCATCGATGCACTTATTGATGAAGCCAATGACCGAATGCCCTCAATGCCATTGGAGAAATGCCGGAACACATTCCAGTCTGTGCTAGCAAAACAGTCCTGTAGCTTAGCATCTGCTTCATCTGACCACTTTTTTATTGATCTAGTCACTGGTGCTTCCTGCTTTAATTTTTGCTTGTAAGCAGGAATCAGGAAGATGGAATTATGGTCAGATTTGCCAAATGGAGGGCAAGGGAGAGCTTTGTATGCATCTCTGTGTGTGGAGTATAGGTGGTCCAGAGTTCTTTTCCCTCTGGTTGCACATTTAACATGCTGTTAGAAATTTGGTAAAATTGATTTAAGTGTCCCTGCATTAAAGTCTCTGGCTACTAGGAGCGCCCCCTTTAAAATATATATGTAAATATCACATTTTATTTAACCAGGTAGGCCAATTGAGAACAAGTTCTCATTTACAATTGCGACCTGGCCAAGAAAGCAAAGCAGTGCGACAAAAAACAAGAGTTACACATGGGATAAACAAAAGTACAGTCAATAACACAATAGAAAAATCTATATACAGTGTGTGCAAATGGAGTAAGGAGATAAGGCAATAAATAGGCCAAAGTAGCGAAGTAATTACAATTTAGCAAATTAACACTGGAGTGATAGATGTGCAGATGATGATGTGCAAGTAGAAATACTAGTGTGCAACAAAAAAAAAAGTAAATAAAACCAATATGGGGATGAGGTAGGTAGTTGGATGGGCTATTTACAGATGGGCTGTGTACAGCTGCATCCTCCAGGTGAGCGTTTTCTTGTTTGCTTATGGCAGAATATAGCTCATTCAATGCTATCTTAGTGCCAACCTCTGACTGAGGTGGTATGTAAACAGCTACGAAGAATAAAGATGAGAACTCTCTCGATAGGTAGTGTTTTTTTTTGCTTATCATGATGTAATCAACCTCAGGCATTGCTCGAGACTTCCTTAGACATAGTGCAACAGCTGTTTTTTTTTTTTTAAGTACATAGTCCGCTGTCCCTTGTCTTACCAGACACCACTGTTCTATCCTGCTGGTACATCTATAACCAGCCAGCTGTATGTTGATATTGTCATCGTTCAGCCACGACTCTGTGAAGCATAAGATGTTACAGTTTTTAATGTCCCGTTGGTAGTTTAATCTTCCCCGTAGCTCGTCGATTTTATTGTCCAAAGATTGCACGTTTGCTAGCAGAATTAAGGGAAGTGGGGGTTTATTCGATCGCCTTCGAATTCTCAGCAGGCAGCCCGCTCTCCGGCCTCTCTTTCTCTGCCTCCTCTTTACGCAGATCACGGGGATCGGGGCCTGTTCCCGAGGGAGCCGTATATCCTCCGCCTCGCTCGTCAGAGTCGTGAAAGATGTCCTGATGTCTAGAAGTTATTTTCGGTCCTAAGAGATGGTAGCGGCAACATTATGTACAAAATGAATGAAAAAATAAGTTACAAACGAAGCAGATAAACAAACAACAAAAAACAAATCGGTAAAACATCTGCCTTCTGCTCCGGCAGTGTGACTGTTTGAGGTTGTGGACAGGTGTCTTTTATACTGATAACAAGTGCCATTAATACAGGTAACGAGTGGAGGACAGAGGAGCCTCTTAAAGAAATTACAGGTCTGTGAGAGCCAGAAATCTTGCTTGTTTGTAGGTGACCAAATACTTATTTTCCACCATAATTTGCAAATAAATTCATTAAAAATCCTACAATGTGATTTTCTGGATTTTTTCCCCTCATTTTGTCTGTCATAGTTGAAGTGTACCTATGATGAAAATTACAGGCCTCTCTCATCTTTTTAAGTGGGAGAACTTGCACAATTGGTAGCTGACTAAATACTTTTTTTGCCCCACTGTATATTTTTTTTCTGATTGCTTGGTAGTGTAAACACAAAATAAATGTTAGCTGTACCAGAGTTGATCTGTACAAAGCCTTTACTATTATTATTAAGGCCATTGTATACTGTAGGCTAATTATTCAAGATAATGCTTGACTGGATTTAAATGCAGGACCAGTAGGCTGTGTGATGAAATGAAGTAATAATAAGGACTAATTGATAACAGGCCAGAAAGCTGAACAAAACCAGCGTAATGACATACTAGAGAGTCTAATGGAGAAAAGAAACATGGTGAAGCATTTATTAGGGCTAAAGCATAGCAAAATAAATAAAACAGAATTTGAGAAAATGTGACGTTGGGCAGACCATTATACATTTTTAGAACTTGCGAGTCAATAGGTTAAAAGGCCATTAAGGTCACATGATCACCTCATTCAAAATTGCCAAGCTCCTAAACCATTCTTCTCAAAAAGGGACCATACAAATTACCACCATGCAAATTCATAATTGGTTTAGAAGACAAAATAAGAATCTAGCCTATTAAAACAGACAGAGCAGGTCATTTTGATTATACAACCTTAGTGACCCTTTAAGGTAGGGTGTAGTTAAAGGCTTTTCTTATGCATGTTAGAGTTGCGTAAATTCGAATCTGGTATCAGGATAAATATAACAATGAGTCACCGATTGTATACTATGTATTTTTTATTAGCTAAGTAATAAATGGCAAATGCAACTTTCGTATATACGGGCTCTCTGTAATACCACGCAGGGCAGAACAGAGAACTGACAAGATGTATGTAAACAGTATTCTTTATACTGTGATACAGTTCCAACCCGTCAGTTGGCCTATCACAGTAGAGGCTGGGCGTGGTTTAAACTTGCTCAGCCTATTGCAGGCGCTCAGGCGGGTCCCCGCCTCTTGGCGCTTCTGTTGATAGATGTAACTGTTGCTGTGAAGAACATCCAGGCTCTCATGCTCCATACCGTTATCTCGCACCTGGCTCCTGTTATCTAACAAAAGACCTCTTGTTCTGCAACCCCACGCTCTGAATGTGCCCCCCCCCCCCCAACTCATTGCATAGTTCCTGTCTTCTGTATTTTTCCATCATGAGAAAGGCCAACACAGGATCCAACATGCACAACGCAACTCAGCGCGGCTGGATACAGACTGTAACCATGTATTGTGTGTCCCAGAGGACTTCGCTTTTATGGCTATGACACTCACAGCCATGATAAATGTCATCATAACACATGGGCACTCATGTATTATTGCTTAAATATACCATGGCTGTTAGCCAATCAGCTTTCAGGGCTCAAACCACCCAGTTATTAATACAAAATATACTACAGAATAATTACATGTTTGTAGGTACCATTGACAACAGAGTACACAGTTGTGTTTCCTAGTCCCTGCATTGCGTGATGGTCGTTGAAGTTGAACAAGGACATCAGGCCATTGGTAAAGAGCCTGAAAGTCAAGCACACACAGGATGTTCTTTGTGAATTGAACACTATCAAACTGCTGAGGAGATAAGGCTGTTGGATTTACTGTCTTTGTTGCAGACGGTTTATCACTAACGATACCTTTAAAATTACTTACTGGATCCATTCTAAAGATATGACATACCGGTCCATGACCTTGTGGGCACAGTCCTTTGTGTTCTTACCACCAATGTTGCTTAACCTTAATCTGTGTCAAGAGACTGTTTGAAACCCTGGAAGTTATGCAGTAACCTCTGTCTCAGTAGGACTAATAAAAAATACATTCTACAGGCATTGCTTGTAAGAGTGGAATTAACCAATTGTATCGCTTTAGGTAGTGTGAAAGATGCTGACTAAATCTACAGTGTAAATGAAATGTAAAAAATAAATGTCAATTTCACCATCAGATTCTGTGCATCCACACTTCGGCGCTGCTTCTCTAGTTGCTCAAAGTCTTGCTCCGTCTCCATCATCTTGACATGGAACTCAAAGAGTCTCGGGGCTCTGATCTCCCAACACGTTTCCCCTCCAATATCTCTACCAATTTAGTTAGGACATTGTGTTAACATTGTGGAAATATGGGGTTGTCACACACAAGATGATCCTGACAGACAAGTTGATTGCAAATAAAAGTTAAATTCTACTTGCAATAATACATATAGTTCAACATTTCAATAATAGTATATATTCTAATGGATCAGTGATAACTTTAACACAAGTTTAAAATTTGTAGTACATTTTGTCATTCTACAAAATAGGTGCCTTTTGAATTAGTACATCACTTATACATAACATATCAGAGAGAATCAAAAGGCACACATTTCGTGGAACAATCCACTTACTGGCATTATTCATGGGAAACAGCTCTGGTCTAGCGGAGGGAATGGGAGGGTGAGAGCTCCGATGCTCTTGGCTCTGTTGGGCCTGGCAAGTAGAAGCCCTGGATGAATCTTAAAAATTCAAAGCCAACTCAGTGTCAACCCAGAGGTAAACAGCAAAAATAAATAGTACTTGATTTTTGTCAACCTACACACTACAATACATATTTTAAGGATAGTTTTAATCTTCAGTTATCAAGACTGAACAAGATGTGTATAATTTCTGCTCATTGTAAAGAAACTAGCACTGATGAGCAAACTTTAGTTACTCCATAACTTCTCTCACCTTGTCTGGTAGAGTAACAGGGGGGATTTGGAAAACGTCTGTGCTCCCTGCTCTGGAGGTGGGACTGGCTAGTAGAAGCCCTGGATGATTCGGTAACATTCAAAACCAATTAATAAACCTTCCTTAGTAGTTGACAGGTTACCTGATTTAAGATTTCTGGACTTGTCTGACAAGCTGTACTCTTGACTCACCGTGTGTGAAGTGAGATGGGGAAGGAGAGCATCTAGAACGGCCAGCTGAATCCCTGGATTGCCCTGAAACACAAATAAAAACCCAATTTGGGTGTGATCAGGACAACTTAAAAGCAAGGATTTGGATAGGAAAATGTATATGTACTGTATATCATGTGTGAATAATGATCCTGATAGGCAGTGATGCCTGATACAAAAAGGAAAATCCCATCTATGCTACCCTGTGAAAGGTTTGACATTTCCCACTGACTCTCCGGTTTCTCTTACCACGTCTAGGCGTGTCCCCGTTAAATTCATCCTGGGCTGGGGTAGAGAGAGAACAAGACTGGCTTTTCTGCCTTTTTTGGGCCTGCCCAGGTGAACTTCTGGATAGTGCTGCAACAAACATTTAAGCTCATGACATACAGTAAATCATGCATGTGTGACAGGTTAAAGGAAATATTCATAGCCTGTTATACATTAAAAAGTATTAGTAAGTTTATAGTATGTGAGGATCTTAAAACATCTAAGGTTAAAAAGATGCATTCAGTATTAGTTGATAGAGATTGATAACATTCATATAATTGTGTTAAAGTTAAAATCTGTCAAAGGGTACGAATTGTGAGAGTAATGTGTAAACGTTATATTGATTACTTTATTTTTGTGGTGCCTAAAAGTGTTAATCTGTGATCTACGAAATGCTCTTAATCTATGAGCCGGAGATCGATTGCTCTGGTCTCCACCCATATTCCTGGGGAAAATCGCGGTCTTTTCTCATTACACCAAACGTTGAATTGAGAATACAACACCGTATCACTCTTGTGATAATTTCTCCCCTGTTTTCAGGTACTTTATTGATGATAAAAATAGTAATTTAAATGTTATAACTCGCTAACATGTCAAGAGTGTTTAAGGTGTGTCTTAGTAACGTCTTGAGGAAGTTAGAGTTAAGTTTGAAGAGAGTCATATTAGCCCTGCTCGGTTGAAGTGAAGAATAGCATCGTTCTGAGAGTAGCTGCCATTTTATGTCGACTGTGAATGAACATGTACGTTGTTAATAAGATATTTTGCTGTGTTAGTTGTATAATGGGTTTTCTGTTGTTTTGTAATGTGTTACTTTTGTGAAATATTACACTAAACGTTGAATTGAGAATACAACACCGTATCACTCTTGTGATTATTTCTCCCCTGTTTTCATGCACATCAAAACCCATAATTTATACATAAAATATCAGAGGGAATCAAAAGACACACATTTTGTGGAACAATCCACTTCCTGGCATTATTCAAGGGAAACAGCTCTGGTCTTGATCAGTTGTGGATGTATAATTATAATCTTCACTTTTCATTTTCTGAATAAAAGTTAATAAAAGGTCAATAGTAAACAAACTGTAGTAATGAATACACCGAGAGCAAGTTTGAACTACATTTTGACAGGCTTCTTAGCTAGTTAATTTTGGTCAATGCATTTTACACATTCTCCTCTTAAATGTAACATATCAATGCCCTCTCCCCTGTGAGCTAACGTTCTTAGCTAGCTAGGTAGATAACCCATACTACAGTTAGTTAGCAAACCAACCAGCTTCACAGTAGGTACCCAGAGAGTAACGTTGATGTTGGTCTCTAGCTAGTTAATTTAAAAAAAATGTCTGCCAAAAAACAATGACCCGTTACCAGAAAACATAGATAACCGTAGTTAGCTAGACCGATAGAGTAAGCTAGCTGACTGTTTGTACAACCATAAAATATGTTAGCCCTGCTTTCTCGCCTTACTATCTAACGTTAGATAACGTAAACTCACCTCATTCCGTACAAATGTGCGCTACCGCAACATTCAAACGGGGCTACAAAGAAAACTAATGGGACTGTGTTGACTTCAAAATCGGGGGTGTGAACTAGGTTTCTATTCAAGCGTTGATCGACATGGTAATAGCTCTATAGTATTGGAGAAAAGTTGAAAAAACGGACCCTCCGTCATGTCGTATAAAGCAACTATTTCTGTCTTACAATCTCTCTCCACCAGGTGTAGCACTTCTCTTATCGTTTAAAAACAAGAAATGGACAGTGACGGGGGTAAGGAGGGGATACCTAGTCATTTTTAGCGTCATCATTGCATGAGATCATCATTCTCAAAGCCGCTGTTTACTTCTAAGATCACTTTAGCACCGCCCTAAAAACACGATTCAAATTCGACAGAAACCTTCAAACAGGTATGTAATGACATATTATATAAACTCTTTATAGTATTTTATTGACATTTTAGAGGTGATAAGTTGGACAGATCGAGTGAAAAAAAAACTATTTTCCCACAAGACATCTCTCCTTCTCACTATCACGCATTAGTTTCGCTTCACCCGCAATTTTTAAAAAGATCCAACGGGGCTCATTGCCTGCTTGAATTATGCAGAAACGGGCAGCGTTTAGGCCATGCAATTGATTCATTCTCCCAGTTTGGAGACATGACGGTTATAAATTGTAATAAATTCCATTGTGAAATTGTAAACTAATGATTTAAAATTACAGGTAATTTTCAGTCATTCTGTCTATATCAGAACATCAAACAAGCTATTCGATTTGATTTTAAATCAATATATTTCATTACATTGTGTATATCAAAAAAATAATCAAACTTATACTATATGCAATATTGTATAGTTATATTCGTGTATCTCAGGCATTTCTATGAGTACAAGCTGATCAGGCTGATCTTCGGCTCTTTTTGCAGTGCAGGAGTTAGTCCGTAGCGGGGTGTGTCTTGTTTTTTTTGTAGGGAAATATGGCGAAGCGGAGGTGCTTGTTCGAGACTGATATCTCCCAGTTGAGTAAAGTTGGTAAGAATGAATGGAAGACGGGGACAACGAAAAATGTACCAAAAATACCAGCAGTTGTAAACTAACATCGGGTTCTTTTGGAGTGCGATTCATCAACAATTATGTATTTTTGGGAGATCATTTGAGGCCAGGAAGATGGTAAAGGAGGCATTAGGAAAGGTAGAGTCAGCCAGAGTGACCAGTAGTGGTTTTGATTTCATGCGTCACAGAAGAGCAGAAGGAGAGAGCATTCTTTTTCGGAGCAGGGCACGGATAAAAGGTGTTATATCTGGAGTTTCGTTGGGAGAGTTAAGAGTTTCTGTGAATCTGTGATATGTAAGATACGCAGTGATTTTGGTATTTATTAGGATCCCCGTTAGCAGCTGCAAAAGTATCAGAATTCTTCACTTCTCTCATTGACTTGTCAAACCCAGGCTTGGTCTGCTTCGCAATCGTTCTCTGAAGTCTCGCGTTGTTTACGTCTCTGGGTTTAGAAACTGGTAGTGGGGGAACAGGAAGTTCCGCGCAGGCGCACATCATTCTTCGGAATAAAGGATACGCCAGAATTGTGCACTAGAGACAACTTCTGTGTCAGTTTCAAATATATTACTACTGGTATGTAATAGCACTTTATAATATCGAAATAACATGTCATAACAGGCTAGGTAACAAATACGTCAAGTTATTATGACGTTTTGATAAAGGTTTTATGTGCTATTTTTATGTCAAACCGCATGAGTGAACGTGATCACTTTTTTTTACAAATCACATAGTGACTTTGGTTTAGTCTGAGTGGATGTATATCATTTCGTCAAGGTCATTTCATAAAGGATCAATTTCTTTGAGATTTCTGGGTTCGTTTTACATGTCCTTTTTGGTTTTGTGTAAAATTCACGAGCTGGTAAAATGGCGGATTCCACTCCGTCTGCATCGACGTACTTCAGTGTAGGCACTGAGGGTGCAACAGAGAGACAATTTTGTGGTTGCACTACTGTTTTGGAGCTAAATGTAATTATTATAAAAAAAATTACACGTGTACTAATATTCAGAGACATTCAGTTGTTTCTGTCTATCTATAAATGTTACTATGGTGTGAAAGGAAATACTATTGGTTTTTGATTGGAGTAATTCAGTGAAGACCAGGTTATTCAGGAAAATAGTACATAGTGCTGCCTGAAACATACTACAACCTTGTACTAAATGTTTTTTGAGTCATTTATGCATTTGTGTATAGGGGATATCTACTACAGATTAAGTGCATTTACAGTTGTGTAGCCTAATTTTAAAGTGTATAATTTGTCTAATATTTATTAATTAATTTTTTGTCAATGCTTAGTTACCAGATCTATTGAAATGAGATCAGTGCTCGACTTGGACAGGAGCTCACTGGAGCTGAGTACCGTCACCTCAAATTTCTAGTGTTTGAGCTCATGTTCCTCTTATAGAATATTAGCTCAACAGTATTGTGGAGCTCCTGCAGCTAAATATCAACATTACCGGCACCTATTTCAGTTCAAGTCAAGCACTGAATTAGATAATTGAACAGGAAAAAATGAAAAATGACAGTGGAGCCCAGTTTGCTCTGCAGGATCCAGAGATGGTATCAGTGAAGCTGGAAGACTGCAGTCAAACACTGGAGCTGAATGTCAACATTAAAGATGACGAAGAGGAAGAGAAGATTGGGAAATCTGTTTCTCATGGTGAGATCAGGTTCTATCTAAGTTTGTTTTTCATTCCAAAGTTCCACTGCATGAGAAGTTGCAGTAGAATTGTTTCAATGAAAAAATGAAAAAGTAGCTGTTTTTTCATGCTACTGAGACTTGCATGGTTTGACACCAGTATTGTCAGCATTTGTTTTATTCACTGGTCTATCTGGAGTGATCAGAGAGTAGACTAAAGAAGTGAAGTAGACAAACTGCCCGTGTTTTAAAGTCCTATGAAATGAGTCTGTGTAGTATCTAACCCTTGTTATAGTTAGTAGAGGATGACAAGCTCCCTTTTAGCTTTCATCTCTTACCCACTTTTAGAATAGTTTTATTCCCCTGTATTGTACAGGCTACTGATATGACTACATATGTCACCCGGTACAGCCAGAAGAGGACTGGCCACCCCTTTGAGCCTGTTTCCTCTCTACATTTCTTATAAGGTTCCTGCTTTCTGGGGAGTTTTTCCTGGCCACTGTGCTGCTATATCTGCATTGCTTGCTCTTTTGGGATTTTAAGCTGGCTTTCTATAGAACACTTTGTGACAGCTGCTGATGTAAAAAGGGGTTCATAAAATACATTTGATTGACATGTTTATCACACCAACTGACTGTTTCTTCTGATGTTGTTCACACAGGAGACCATGTTGAGACATTCTCTACATCCAGAGAGCAACAGAGGGAAGATCACAGAGCTAACAGGTCTCACCACTGCCCACATTGTGAGGAGATTTTCCCAATTCTATCGAAGCTAAAAATACACCAAAAAATACACACAGGACAGAATCCGTATTCCTGTATTGACTGTGGGAAGAGATTCACAACATCAGGGAATCTGACGGTTCATCAGAGAGTGCACACTGGAGAGAAGCCTTACTCCTGCTCTGACTGTGGGGCGAGTTTCTCTCGACTGGGCCACTTAAAAACACATGAACATATACATACAGGAGTGAAGCCTTACTTCTGCTCTGATTGTGTAAAATGCTTCACAACATCAGCTGAGCTAAAAGTTCACCAGAGAACACACACAGGAGAGAAGCCTTTCTTCTGCTCTGACTGTGGAAAGAGTTTCTCTCAACTTTCCCACTTAAAAACACATGAACGTATACATACAGGATTGAAGCCTTACTCCTGCTCTGACTGTGTAAAATGCTTCACAACATCAGCTGAGCTAAAAGTTCATCAGAGAACACACACAGGAGAGAAGCCTTTCTTCTGCACTGACTGTGGAAAGAGTTACTCTGTACTGTGCAACTTAAAAACACATGAACGTATACATACAGGAGTGAAGCCTTACTCCTGCTCTGACTGTGGAAAGAGTTTCTCTCGACTGGACATCTTAAAAACACATGAAAGTATACATACAGGAGTGAAGCCTTACTCCTGCTCTGACTGTATAAAATGCTTCACAACAACAGCTGAGCTAAAAGTTCACCAGAGAACACACACCGGAGAGAAACCTTACTCCTGCTCTGACTGTGGAAAGAGTTTCCCTCTACTGAGAACCTTAAAAACACATGAACATATACATACGGTAGTGAAGCCTTATTCCTGCTCTAATTGTGGAAAGAGTTTTTCTCAACTGGGCCACTTAAAAACACATGAACGTATACATACAGGGGAGAAGCCCTACTCCTGCTGTGACTGTGTAAAATGCTTCAAAACATCAGCTGAGCTAAAAGTTCATCAAAGAACACACACATCAGAGAAGCCTTGCTCCTGCTCTGACTGTGGGAAGAGTTTTTCTCGACTGGACCTCTTAAAAACACATGAACGTAGACATACAGGAGTGAAGCCTTACTCCTGCTGTGACTGTGTAAAATGCTTCAAAACATCAGCTGAGCTAAAAGTTCATCAGAGAACACACACAGGAGAGAAGCCTTACTCCTGCTTTGACTGTGGAAAGATTTTCTCTCAACTGGGCCACTTAAAAACACATGAACGTATACACACAGGAGAGAAGCCGTACTCCTGCTCTGACTGTATAAAATACTTCACAACATTAGCTGAGCTAAAAGTTCATCAGAGAACACACACAGGAGAGAAGCCTTACTCCTGCTCTGACTGTTGAAAGAGTTTCTCTGGAATGTGTCAGTTAAAAAGACACCAAGGTAAACAAAGAGAAGCCTTAGCACTGATCTGACTGTAAACAATTGTTTAAAACAACAGCTGACCTAAAAGGTCATCAGTGAACAGACACAGGAGAGAAGCCTTAATTCTGCTCTTAATGTAGCAAGAGTAACTCAAGTGAAAGTCACCAAGTAAAATACTACTTGAGTTAAAGTCTAAGTATTTGGTTGTAAATAGACTTAAGTATCAAAAGTAAAATAATTAATAATTTAAAATTCCTTAAATTATCCTCTTGGTGGGCATTTCCAGTCCTCGAGGGCCTGATTGGTGTCACAGTTTTGCCCCAGCCCCAGCTAACACACCTGACTCCAATTATCACCTAATCATGATCTTCAGTTTAGAATGTAATTTGATTAATCTGTTGTGTTTGGTGTCACACTTTTCTCCATCCCTAGCAATCAGGCCCGAGGACTGGAGTTGCCCACCCCTGCTCAACGGGATGGGTGTCCCTAAACCGGGACGGTTGTTGCTAACGTGCGCTAATGTGACTAGAATGAGGTTGTATACAACAGACGACTTTCTGGTACATAGACATTTCTTTATATCGACAGAAAGCTTAAATTCTAGTTAATCTAACTGCAGTGTTCAATTAACAGTAGCTATGAAAGTGAAAAAAATATAATGCTATTGTTTGAGGAGAGTGCACAACAACAAAAAATATCTAAACATCATTGCCAATCAGATGCGTCCCTTCATGGCAGGACTGTATGCATCTGCAAATATACTTTTTCAGCAGGATTATGCCTTGTGCCACAAGGCTTGTCCAGTAATGGTTCAAAGAACAGCTGAATTCACTGTAATTGTGCATCTGTGGGAGGAGATGGAACGGGCTATTCAGAGTAGATCCAGTCCCAGCCAACTTGACACAATAAAGCATTGGAGTCAACATGGACCAGCATCCCTGTGGCACACTCTCAACACCTTGGACAGTCTATGTACTGATGCATTGAGGCTGTTCTGAGGACAAAGGGGGGTGCTACTCAATATTAGGAAGGTGTTCCTGATGTTTTGTACACAGTGTATATCAGATAAAGATGGTGTGATGATCAGTTTTTAGCATTAGTTTGGGTGGATTATTTTATATTACTAAACAAATTTTGTTTAATGATGAACAGGCTATGAATCAACTACTTGTGTTTATTAATTTGTCTTTTAATACTAGATTTATTATTTTAGTCATTGATGATGAATGTGTTTTAATCACTATGTTGAAGTTAATTGATCTGGCAGGTAGCCTAGTGGTTAAGAGTGTTGGGCCAGTAACTGAAAGGTTGCTGGTTTGAATCCCGAGCTGACTTGGTGAAAAATCTGTCATTGTGCCCTTAAGCAAGGTAATTAACTCTTATTTGTCCCATAAGTTGCTCTGGATAAGAGCATCCGCTAAATGACAAGATTGTAATGAAAAATAATGTTTGTACATACATGTTTTTCTCTCTTGTGTATAATTCAATGAAATAAACTGTTTGAAGTGAAATTCTGTATATACAATACACAACATTACAACTTTGCCTTCCCTGGCCAGAGGTACAGGGCCATAGTAAGTTAGTAGCCTACAATTTCCAGGCAATACAGCATGTCAGATCGCTAATGATTAGGTGTATAGGCTGCTACATTTTTGCCTGTGTCTGTCGGGAGTGATGTGTTATCAGGCTAAGTAACTACTATTATGTTGTTTTTGGTTTGCTAGTTGCACCAGTAGCATGGTATTTTCCTGCAATGGTAGTGACCAAAAAACAATATGTTTTCCATTGTACTAGACCTAGAAACATAGATGACACTGCCAGATGTGTCATAATAGCCTGGAAGTAAAGCTGCACTGGGAGAATACATTGAATACATTCAGCAGGGTGGAACAATCACAGTAAAACATGATTTAAATGTATTGTTGGAAGGGCTGTGGTCACCAGTCATGTAATACATTAAATATATACATCAGATGGTATTGGGGAGCTATTTCATAGGGTTTTCATGGGTACATTATTTACCCATTTCAATCTTATACCAACCAACCCTATGCTTGGTGTGACTGTTATGGACAGAGCAGACCATCTGATATGCCCTTAAATTTTGTAATATGTGTTGTGGAAATTTCCTGTATTTGCCAAATCATGAGAGAAAACCACACACAAGTCAGAGTTAGTGATCACAAAGTCCATCTTTAATTATATGAGCTCCATCACAACCCTGTGACTCTCAGATCAATTCAGTGTCTATCAATGAATTCTCTGAGAGTCCCTTACACATTGCAACTGAGATCCTTTATAGCAAAGACACACATAGCCAGACAGCATCGGCATAATTTATTGTTCAGCTTTGTCTCCTAAACGATGTTATTTTCTCAAACTCAGAACCTTAACAAATCCTCCATATCAACAGACATATATCAAATCCATCCTATCTTGACAAGATCACAGAGACACATTGACTGGCACACAGACATTGTGGAGCCAAGAGATACACGCTTGACCTCTCCCGTCTCTCCGGCCCAAATAACTTAGTCTTGACAGAGAACAGACACTGCAACCCCGCCACAGTATTATACAAACACGTTCTGATGAGAAGTAACTTACAAACATATGATGAATATAAAACATCTTACCTATGTTACCAACTAATTCTGATTATTCCCCAACATATGCAACCTGGAATTAAAATGTAAGAGGACCAGTGCTTCTACAGTGTAAGTTGATAAGAACTGCCTAGTTAAATAAAGGTTCAATAAAAACAGCCGAAACAGTTCGGAAGAGTTCGTGCATACAGTGGGGCAAAAAAGTATTTAGTCAGCCACCAATTGTGCAAGTTCTCCCACTTAAAAAGATGATAGAGGCCTGTAATTTTCATCATAGGTACACTTCAACTATGACAGACTAAATGAGGGAAAAAAATCCAGAAAATCACATTGTAGGATTTTTAATGAATTTATTTGCAAATTATGGTGGAAAATAAGTATTTGGTCAATAACAAAAGTTTATCTCAATACTTTGTTATATACCCTTTGTTGGCAATGACAGAGGTCAAACTTTTTCTGTAAGTCTTCACAAGGTTTTCACACACTGTTGCTGGTATTTTGGCCCATTCCTCCATTCAGATCTCCTCTAGAGCAGTGATGTTTTGGGGCTGTTGCTGGGCAACACGGACTTTCAACTCCCTCCAAAGATTTTCTATGGGGTTGAGATCTGGAGACTGGCTAGGCCACTCCAGGACCTTGAAATGCTTCTTATGAAGCCACTCCTTCGTTGCCTGGGCGGTGTGTTTGGGATCATTGTCATTTTTATTTTATTTTTTTATTTCACCTTTATTTAACCAGGTAGGCTAGTTGAGAACAAGTTCTCATTTGCAACCGCGACCTGGCCAAGATAAAGCATAGCAGTGTGAACAGACAACACAGAGTTACACATGGAGTAAACAATTAACAAGTCAATAACACAGTAGAAAAAAAGAGAGTCTATATACATTGTGTGCAAAAGGCATGAGGAGGTAGGCGAATAATTACAATTTTGCAGATTAACACTGGAGTGATAAATGATCAGATGGTCATGTACAGGTAGAGATATTGGTGTGCAAAAGAGCAGAAAAGTAAATAAATAAAAACAGTATGGGGATGCGGTAGGTGAAAATGGGTGGCTATTTACCAATAGACTATGTACAGCTGCAGCGATCGGTTAGCTGCTCAGATAGCAGATGTTTGAAGTTGGTAATGGAGATAAAAGTCTCCAACTTCAGCGATTTTTGCAATTCGTTCCAGTCACAGGCAGCAGAGAACTGGAACGAAAGGCGGCCAAATGAGGTGTTGGCTTTAGGGATGATCAGTGAGATACACCTGCTGGAGCGCGTGCTACGGGTGGGTGTTGCCATCGTGACCAGTGAACTGAGATAAGGCGGAGCTTTACCTAGCATGGACTTGTAGATGACCTGGAGCCAGTGGGTCTGGCGACGAATATGTAGCGAGGGCCAGCCGACTAGAGCATACAGGTCGCAGTGGTGGGTGGTATAAGGTGCTTTAGTGACAAAACGGATGGCACTGTGATAAACTGCATCCAGTTTGCTGAGTAGAGTGTTGGAAGCAATTTTGTAGATGACATCGCCGAAGTCGAGGATCGGTAGGATAGTCAGTTTTACTAGGGTAAGTTTGGCGGCGTGAGTGAAGGAGGCTTTGTTGCGGAGTAGAAAGCCGACTCTAGATTTGATTTTCGATTGGAGATGTTTGATATGAGTCTGGAAGGAGAGTTTACAGTCTAGCCAGACACCTAGGTACTTATAGATGTCCACATATTCAAGGTCATGCTGAAAGACCCAGCCACGTTTCATCTTCAATGCCCTTGCTGATGGAAGGAGGTTTTCACTCAAAAGCTCACGATACATGGCCCCATTCATTCTTTCCTTTACACGGATCAGTCGTCCTGGTCCCTTTGCAGAAAAACAGCCCCAAAGCATGATGTTTCCACCCCCATGCTTCACAGTAGGTATGGTGTTCTTTGGATGCAACTCAGCATTCTTTGTCCTCCAAACACGACGAGTTGAGCCTTTCCGTTCAACTTCACACTCCTGGGCCAGACTACACTCAATCATATGACCCACTGAAGAGATGAGTCTTCAGTAAAATACTTAAAGGTTGAGACCGAGTTTGCGTCTCTCACATTGTTAGGCAGACCATTCCATAAAAATGGAGCTCTATAGGAGAAAGCCCTGCCACTTTAATTCACTAATCGGCTCCATTTCAAGTGGATAATATTATAACTGATACATCTGGTAGATATATTTTGACACAGGAACGTCTTTGAATGAGCATATTAAATCTAGTTAATGTTTATGTTCCAGATGATGATGATGATCCCATTTCTATTGATAACCTCCCTTCCAAATGGCAGGGGATTTTAATTGGTCCTCCTCTAGATCACTCTTCTGGTTTAGACACTTTCCATTCGCAAAGTAGAAAGAAATTACAGCATTTCTTTACGGACTTTAATCTATGTGAACCTTGGAGGATTCAGAACCCGAGGAAAAGGGAGTAATCACGTTACTCATCAACATTTTAATCATTCTCCTATAGATTACTTTTTTAGTTTCTTGCTCATTGCTTCCCAATGTAGCAGGAAGTGGATATGATAGTGTTGTTCTGAGTGACCTTTCACCTGTCATTATTCTATAGGGATACAAAACTGGTAAAAGGATCCTCCTAGATGGCGTTTGCATCCCAGATGGTTACAGGACCCAGACGTCTTACATTATGTTGTAGTGCATATAGATGTTTATTTTACATTGAACACTGACCAAACGTCAGCGACTACCAGATGGGAGGCTTTCAAAGCATGTATTATGGGCCAATTATACATTTTACAACTTTGAATCTCCTGAGAACTTAACTAATCAGGTCTTGATTTTCCCTCTATGTCAGAAGACATTAAATTGGATCTGGAAAAGGAATTGGATTGTGTTGAAACATCTATTTTCAATATGAAGGGAGGTAAAAAGGCAGGTCCAGACGGGCTCCCAATAGATATGTAGAAGATAATTAAGGACAAACTTCTAGGTCCACTTCTGGATATGTACATTGTATTGGGGTATGTTATGCTCAAGAGACACACCCACTCAGTCAAGGGTTTTTCTTTATTTTTACTCATTTCTACCTGCCGCCAGATCAATTAACTTCAACACAGTTATTCAAATACATTCATCATCAATGACTAAAATAATGAATCTAGTATTAAAATACAATTTAATAAACACAATTAGATGATTCATAGCCTGTTCATCATTAAACAAAAGTTGTTTAGTAATATAAAACAATTCACTCAAATTAATGCTAAAAACTGATCATCACACCATCTTTTCTGACACACACGGATAGGAGAGAACAGCCTCAATGCATCAGAACATGGACTGTCCAAAGTGTTGAGAACGTTCCACAGGGATGCTGGCCCTTGTTGACTCCAATGCTTCCCACCATTGTGTCAAGTTGGCTGGGAAATGATATCTACTCCGAATAGCTCGTTCCATCTCCTCCCACAGATGCACAATTGGATTGAGATCTGGTGACTCGTCAGGCCACTGCAGTAAACTGAATTCACTGTCATGTTCTTGGAACCATTCCTGGACCAGCCTTGTGGTGTAATCCTGCTGAATAAATCTATTTGCAGATGGATACACTGCTGCCATGAAGGGATGCACCTGATTGGCAATGATGTTTAGATATCCTGTGGCATTCAAATGTTGTTCAACTTTTATCAAGGGGCCCAATGTGTGTCCTGAAAACACACCCCACACCTTCACACCACCAGCCTGCAATGCTGACACAAGTCATGGATGCATACAGTGGTGTAAAGTACTTAAGCAAAAAAACCTTTAAAGAACTACTTTAGTAGTTTTTGGGGGGGTATCTGCACTTTACTATTTATATTTTTGACAATTACTTTTATTTCACTACATTCCGAAAGAAAATAATGTGCCGTTTACTACATACATTTTCCCTGACAGCCAAAAGTACGTTTTTACAATTAGAACAGGAAATAAAATGGTCCAGTTCACGTACTAATCAAGAGAACATCCCTGGTCATCCCTACTGCCTCTGATCTGGCGGACTCTCTAAACAGAGAACATCTCTGGTCATCCCTACTGCCTCTGATCTGGCGGACTCTCTAATCAAGAGAACATCTCTGGTCCTCCCTACTGCCTCTGATCTGGTGGACTCACTAAACAGAGAACATCCCTGGTCCTCCCTACTGCCTCTGATCTGGTGGACTCACTAAACAGAGAACATCCCTGGTCATCCCTACTGCCTCTGATCTGGTGGACTCTCTAAACAGAGAACATCTCTGGTCCTCCCTACTGCCTCTGATCTGGTGGACTCTCTAAACAGATAACATCTCTGGTCCTCCCTACTGCCTCTGATCTGGTGGACTCACTAATCAAGATAACATCCCTGGTCCTCCCTACTGCCTCTGATCTGGTGGACTCACTAAACAGATAACATCTCTGGTCCTCCCTACTGCCTCTGATCTGGTGGACTCTCTAAACAGAGAACATCTCTGGTCCTCCCTACTGCCTCTGATCTGGTGGACTCTCTAAACAGAGAACATCTCTGGTCCTCCCTACTGCCTCTGATCTGGTGGACTCACTAATCAAGATAACATCCCTGGTCCTCCCTACTGCCTCTGATCTGGTGGACTCACTAAACAGATAACATCCCTGGTCCTCCCTACTGCCTCTGATCTGGTGGACTCACTAAACAGATAACATCCCTGGTCCTCCCTACTGCCTCTGATCTGGCGGACTCACTAAACAGAGAACATCTCTGGTCCCCTCTACTGCCTCTGATCTGGTGGACTCTCTAAACAGAGAACATCTCTGGTCCTCCCTACTGCCTCTGATCTGGCAGACTCACTAATCAAGAGAACATCTCTGGTCCTCCCTACTGCCTCTGATCTGGCAGACTCACTAATAAAGAGAACATCTCTGGTCCTCCCTACTGCCTCTGATCTGGCGGACTCTCTAAACAGAGAACATCTCTGGTCATCCCTACTGCCTCTGATCTGGCGGACTCTCTAATCAAGAGAACATCTCTGGTCCTCCCTACTGCCTCTGATCTGGTGGACTCACTAAACAGAGAACATCCCTGGTCCTCCCTACTGCCTCTGATCTGGTGGACTCATTAAACAGAACATCCCTGGTCATCCCTACTGCCTCTGATCTGGTGGACTCTCTAAACAGAGAACATCCCTGGTCCTCCCTACTGCCTCTGATCTGGTGGACTCACTAAACAGATAACATCCCTGGTCATCCCTGCTGCCTCTGATCTGGCGGACTCACTAAACAGATAACATCTCTGGTCCTCCCTACCGCCTCTGATCTGGTGGACTCACTAAACAGATAACATCTCTGGTCCTCCCTACTGCCTCTGATCTGGTGGACTCACTAAACAGAGAACATCTCTGGTCCTCCCTACTGCCTCTGATCTGGTGGACTCACTAAACAGAGAACATCTCTGGTCCTCCCTACTGCCTCTGATCTGGTGGACTCACTAAACAGAGAACATCTCTGGTCCTCCCTACTGCCTCTGATCTGGTGGACTCACTAAACAGAGAACATCTCTGGTCCTCCCTACTGCCTCTGATCTGGTGGACTCACTAAACAGAGAACATCCCTGGTCCTCCCTACTGTCACTGATCTGGTGGACTCTCTAAACAGAGAACATCTCTTGTCATCCCTACTGCCTCTGATCTGGCGGACTCACTTAACACAAATGCTTCGTTTGTAAATTATGTCTGAGTGTTGGAGTGAGCCCCTGGCTATCCGTGTTATAAAAAACAACACAGTTGTGCCATCTGGTTTGCTTAATTTCAGGAATTTGAAATTATTCATACTTTTACTATTGATACTTAAGTATATTTACAAACAAATACTTTTACTCCAGTAGTATTTTAATGGGTGACTTTCACTTTTAATTGAGTCATTTTCTATTAAGGTATCATTACTTTCACTCAGTCTGACAGTAAGGTACATTTTCCACCACTGGATGTATGTCCTCGTGGTTTCCTCCATACCCCAGTCCTCCCATCAGCATGAAACAGCAGGAACAGGGATTCATCAGACCAGGCAATACTTTTCCAATTTTCCAGTGTCCAGTGTTTTCATTCCTTAGCCCACTGCAACCGCAGTTTCTTGATTTTTGCTGAAAGCTAAATGGGGATCCATAATAAATACACAACAACTACATTACTAACGATCATAGCTTTCACCTGGGTTCACCTGGTCAGTCTATGTCATGGAAAGAACAGGTGTCCTTAATGTTTTGTACACTCAGTGTATGTTGTGTCTACTAGCTCATTCCCACAGAAAACTGCAGAGTGAAGCAGTACCACCCAGTCAACCACTCCATTGTGAGACGCCTCACAGAGGATATTCAACCTTAAGGGCAAATCCAAGGTCAGATCAATATCTTTACAGTAGAAGCTAACAAAACTCACCAAAACCGACAAGGTGCACACTGATCAGTAAAGTAAAGAGAGGCTAACATTCTATAAACGCCCCCTTTCCTCTGCACACTTCTCTCACAGTGAGAAACAATAGGATTACAATAGAGTGTTCTACACTTTCTTTATTTGAGCCAATTCAACGTTGCCAATTACTTAATGAGATGAGAATTAAGTGGCGTGATTAATCTTAGCTGGTCTGAGAGAACTGATGAGGCTTCTCTCCTTTATGTATACATTGGTGTCTTTTTAAATGGCCCAGTCTGTAGAATATATTATCACAGTCAGTGAAGTGATAAGGCT
Source organism: Oncorhynchus mykiss (assembly GCF_057628025.1). Lineage (NCBI taxonomy): Eukaryota > Metazoa > Chordata > Actinopteri > Salmoniformes > Salmonidae > Oncorhynchus > Oncorhynchus mykiss. The sequence goes on from NC_143039.1 coordinate 13,045,457, forward strand.
TCTCTTAAGTGTGTATCTGTTGGTGTGTTTTTACATTGCCCAGGCTTCTCTCCTGTGTGTGTTCTCTGATGAACTTTTAGCCCAGTTGATGTTGTGAAGCATTTAACAAAATCAGAGCAAGAGTCAGGCTTCTCTCCTGTGTGTTCTTTGATTAACTTTTAGCTCAGCTGTTGTTTTAAAACATTTTCTAGTCAGATCAGTGGTAAGGCCTATTTCCTTTATGTTTACGTTGGTGTCTTCTTAACTGGCCCATTCGAGAGAGACCCTTTCCACAGTCAGAGCAGGAGTAAGGCTTCTCTCCTGTGTGTGTTCTCTGATGAACTTTTAGCCCAGTTGATGTTGTGAAGAATTTTACACAATCAGAGCAGGAGTAAGGCTTCTCTCCTGTGTGTTTTCTCTGATGAACTTTTAGCCCAGTTGATGTTGTGAAGCATTTTTCACAATCAGAGCAAGAGTAAGGCTTCTCTCCTGTGTGTGTTCTCTGATGAACTTTTAGCTCAGTTGATGTTGTGAAGCATTTTACACAGTCAGAGCAGGAATAAGGCTTCTCTCCCGTATGTACATGTCGGTGTCTTTTTAAGTGACCCAGTACAGAGAAACTCTTTCCACATTCAGAGCAGGAGTAAGGCTTCTCTCCTGTGTGTATATGTGTATGTCGTTTTAAGTGGCTCAGTAGAGAGAAACTCGTTCCACAGTCAGAGCAGGAGTATGGCTTTTCTCCTGTGTGTATATGTGCATGTCGTTTTAAGTGGCTCAGTAGAGAGAAACTCACAGCACAGTCAGAGCAGAAGTAAGGCTTCTCTCCTGTATGGGTTCTCTTATGAACTTTTAGCCTAGATGATGTTGTGAAGCATTTTACACAATCAGAGCAGGAGTAAGGCTTCTCTCCTGTATGTGTTCTCTGATGAACTTTTAGCCCAGTTGATGTTGTGAAGCATTTAACACATTCGGAGCAGGAGTAAGGCTTCTCACCTGTATGTATACGTTCATGTGCTTTCAAGTGTTCCAGTACAGAGAAACTCTTTCCACAGTCAGAGCAGGAGTAAGGCTTCTCTCCCGTGTGTATACGTTCATGGTGTTTTAAGGTGCCTAGTTGAGAGAAACTCTTTCCACAATCAGAGCAGGAGTAAGGCTTCTCTCCTGTGTGTGTTCTCTGGTGAACTTTTAGCTCAGTTGATGTTGTGAAGCATTTTACACAGTCAGAGCAGGAATACGGCTTCTCTCCTGTAAGCACTCTCTGATGAACTGTCAGAGCCTTTGATGTTGTGAAATTCTTCCTACTGTCAGTACAGGAATACCGATTCTCTATTGTGTGTATTTTTAGGTGTATTTTTAGCTTTGATAGAAATGGGAAAATCTCCTCACAATGTGGGCAGTGGTGAGACCTCTTAGCTCTGTGATCTTCCTGCTGTTGCTCTCTGGATGTAGAGAATGTCTCAACGTGGTCTCCTGTATGAACAACATCAGAAGAACCAGTCAGTTGATGTGATATACATGTCAATCACATGTATTTATGTAGCCCTTATTACATCAGAAGTTGTCACAAAGATCTTTACAGTAACCCAGCCTCAATCCCCAAAGAGCAAGCAATGCAGATGTAGATGCAAAGTGGTCACACAAAAAACTCCCTAGCAAGCAGGAACCTAGGAAGAAACGTAGAGAGGAACCATGCTAAAAGAGGTGGCCAGTCCTCTTCTGCTGTACCAGGTGACATATTTATTCATATCAATAGGCTGTACAAAACAAAAGAGAATAAAACCTTTCTTAAAGTCGTTAAAATTATGAGTCACATCATCTTCCACTCACTATCACAAGGGTTAGTAACAAGGCTGTATCACATGATTGGAAGTCCCATAGGGCGGTGCACAATTGGCCCAGCATCGTCCGGGTTTGGCAGGATGTAGGATGTCAATGTAAATAATAAATAAATGTACATTTAAAAAATTAAAATAAATTCAATCATAGAACTTTAAAAACACCAGCAGTTTGTCTACTTCACTTCTTCAGTCTCCTCTCTGATCACTCCAGATAGCCCAGTGAATAAAACAAATGCTGGCAATACTGGTGTTAAACCATGCAAGTCTCAGTAGCATGAAATAACATCTACCTTCTCATTGAAACAGTTCATCGTGAAACAGTTCTACTGCACATTTTCAAGCACAGTGGGAAGTTGGAATGAATAACAAACTTGGATAGATAGAACCTGTTCTTACCATGAGAAACACATTTCCCAATCTTCTCCTCCTCTTCTTCATCTTTAATGTTGACATTCAGCTCCAGCGTTTGACTGCAGTCTTCCAGCTTCACTGATGTCATCTCTGGATCCTGCAGCGCAAACTGGGCTCCACTGTCACAATCAGGACCCAGTGACTGTAGGTTTGGACTCAGTGTGGAAGGAGAGGGGCAGGCTGGGTTTGTCCTCACTATTGATGTTACCGGCCTCAGACTTAATTCTAGTCGTCCTGAGGTAACAATGTGAAACAGACACAAAAAGTTCATTGTCTTGACATTTCTGGCTCTTTTTCTCTATTAAAATATATTATATTTCTTCTTGTTCAATTATCAAATTCAGTGCCTTACTTGGACTGAAATAGGTGTATGTACTCATTATGGGTGCCAGTACTGTTATTATTTAGATACACAATACTGTTGAGCTATTTTTCTATAAGAGGAACATGAGCTGAAGCAGTAGAACATTGAGGTGCTGGTCCTCAGCTCCAGTGAGCTCCTGTCCATCTCATTTCAATAGATCAGGTAGGTAAGCATTGACAACAAAACATGAATAAATTCAAAATTAGACAAAAGTACACGCTACACAACGTAACTAAACTTAACCTATAGTAGATTTCTTGAATTTACATAATTTAATGAATGACTCAAAACAGTTTTCTGTTCCCAAAACTAAAATCTGTTATGAACAGAGTGGACTAATATTTGTAGACATTACCCTTTGCAGAAGTTTTTTTTAAATTGCATTGTTTGGAAGGAATGCAAAGGTGAATTGAGTTATTGCACACGAGCACTTCAGAGCTCGAGAAATGTGCAGATGTGTCCTAGAAATCAGGTGCAGTCCATGAGGAGGAGATACACTGCAGTACTTAATGCAGCTGGTGGCCACTTTTGATTTTGACCCCCCCCCCCCCCCCCCCCTTTATTCAGGGACACATTATTCAATTTCTGTTAATCACGTCTGTGGAACTTGTTCACTTTATGTCTCAGTTGTTGAATCTTATGTTCATACAAATATGTACACATGTTAAGTTTGCTGAAAATAAATGCCTGCCCATACCATAACCCCACCGCCACCATGGGGCACTCTGTTCACAAAGTTGACATCAACGTTAACTTGTTATTTATTTGTCTGGTTGGTATATGTTTTTGTCTGTCTTTGTGTTGGGGGGGGGGGGGGGGGGGGGAATAAAACAAATCAATTGTAGTTCTGTAATTGTTGATTGTCCTACTAGGAACAAATAAAATACACATTTAAAGAATGATTGATGGAAGCCACTGTGTTCTTGGGGACCTTCAACACTTCAAGGGGCTCCTGAGTGGCGCAGCGGTCTAAGGCACTGAATCTCAGTGCTAGAGACTTCACTACAAACCCTGGTTTGATTCTCGGCTGTATCACAACCGGCTGTGATTGGGAGTCCCATAGGGCGGCGCACAATTGGCCCAGCGTAGTCCGGACCGTTATTGTAAAAAATAATTTGTTCTTAAACGACTTGCCTAGTTAAATAAAGGTTACGGGGACACACACCAAAAAGTTATTTTGTTGACATTTACATATGTCCCCATTACCAGTACAACATAATCAAAACCTAGTTATTTCACTTACTTGCTGTGCTGTTTCGTTCATTTGTTCAGTCGTTTCATTCTCAACCAGGATTTCTATGGAACGCCGTTTGGGTCTTTGCGTGTCGAAAAATATACATGTCAAATAACACTTTTTGACGTGTCAAATAAGCTTGTTGACCAATCAGGACCTGAATATGACTTCCCGTCACATATTCATTTTACACGTTTACGTAGTTATTACACATTGATTACACTCTCACTTGTATTTCATATGTCAACGATTCATCACTACATATGCTATGATGCTAGTTGTCTCGTACACCTACAGTGCTGGTCATTAAAAAAAAGCTAATGGATGCAAACAATGTTCTTCCCCAAAAACATAGCAAACCGACATAATCTGTTTCAGTTGCTAGCCACAATAGTGGACTTTGGCATAATTCTACTATTTGTATTCATTGGCATCACTGTAAATGACATACTTTTATTTTGAAGACCAACGGCAAATTCCACTTTTGTGCCTAATCCTTATTGTGGCTAGCTTCACAACACATAACCCGGTCCAGTCGAGCCTCACTAGCCAGATGAAGCTAGTTGGCTGCTTATAACGGAAACTTTCGGCAACAGGGTTAAGTAGCTGGCTAGCTATTTATTTTCATGAACTGAAGTTCATTTTCAATAGGCGAACATCAAGTGGCAACCTAGCTAATACTTACAATGATTCCTAAATCATTGCTAAGAATAATTAAAATGACTGCAGTTTCTACTGGTCATTGGCTGGTTGTATTTGTGCTAGCTAAGGTACCAGGCTAAAGCTAGCTACCCCAAAAGTTGCGTTCGAACAAATGATGCTTTATTACCAACGTGGTATTGTAAATACATAGTTCGTGACCGGTGTTTGCTTGTTTGCAGACCTTTTTTTGTACAGCTTTGACAGTGCAACTGTGTCTTTTTTGACACGCAAAGACCCAAAAGGCGTTCCATAGTATGTATGTCGTGAAGCTAATAGCAGTGACAATATTACTGTGTAACTCCGGTAGGGCAACATCGGAAAATTAGCGCACTTGGTTGTGTTGACCGGTGCTTGACCAGTCGGCGAAAGCCAACATCACCCACCGCAGATAACGGTTGATTGTCAAGGGCAATGAATACCATTATATTGGCTTTAATGGATTTCGCCTTTGTTTCACTGAAATGTCCTTACTCTTTCAAATGACTGCTCGATCCACACAGCAGACATGGTGGGCTAAGTTAGGAATGCTGTGTTGTAGCGCAAAATTTCACGTGAGTTCATTACGTCCTGTACCTACGTTATATAGGTTGGAGGCAGGGCTTTCTCCTATAGATCTCTATTTTTGTGGAATGGTCTGCCTACCCATGTGAGAGACTTGCAGACTCGGTCTCAACCTTTAAGTCTTTACTGAAGACTCATCTCTTCAGTAGGTCATATGAATGAGTGTAGTCTGGCCCAGGACTGTGAAGGTGAACCGCCCTTGCTGTCTCTGCCTGGCCGGTTTCCCTCTCTCCACAGGGATTCTCTGCCTCTAACCTCTAACTCTAATTACAGGGGCTGAGTCACTGGCTTACTGGTGCTCTTCCATGCCATCCTTAGGAGGGGTGCATTACTTGAGTGTGTTGAGTCGCTGATGTGGTCTTCCTGTCTGGGTTGGCGTCCCCCCTTGGGTTGTGCCGTGGCGGAGATCTTTGTGAGCTATACTCGACCTTGTCTCAGGATGGTAAGTTGGTGGTTGATATCCCTCTAGGGGTGTGGGGGCTGTGCTTTCGGCAATGTGGGTGGTTATATCCTGCCTGTTTGGCCCTGTCCGGGGGTATCATCGGGTGGGGCCACAGTGTCTCCTGACCCCTCCTGTCTCAGCCTCCAGTATTTATGCTGCAGTAGTTTATGTGTCGGGGGCTAGGGTCAGTCTGTTATATCTAGAGTGTTTCTCCTGTCTTATCCGGTGTCCTGTGTGAACTTAAGTATGCTCTCTCTAATTCCCTCTTTCTTTCTCTCTCTCGGAGGACCTGAGCCCTAGGACCATGCCTCGGAAATACCTGGCATGATGACTTCTTGCTGTCCCCAGTCCACCTGGCCGTGCTGCTGCTCCAGTTTAGTTTCAACTGTTCAACTGCCTGCGGTTCAACTGCGGCTATGGAACCCTGACCTGTTCACCGGACATGCTACCGGTCCCAGACCTGCTGTTTCCAACTCTCTAGAGACAACAGGAGCAGTAGAGATACTTTCAATTATCGGCTATGAAAAGCCAACTGACATTTAGTCCTGAGGTGCTGACTTGTTGCACCCTCGACAACTACTGTGATTATTATTATTTGACCATGCTGGTCATTTATGAACATTTGAACATCTTGGCCATGTTCTGTTATAATCTCCACCCGGCACAGCCAGAAGAGGACTGGCCACCCCTCATAGCCTGGTTCCTCTCGAGGTATCTTCCTTGGTAATGGCCTTTCTAGGGAGTTTTCCCTAGCCACCGTGCTTCTACACCTGCATTGCTTGCTGTTTGGGGTTTTAGGCTGAGTTTCTGTACAGTACTTTGATATATTAGCTGATGTAAGGAGGGCTATATAAATACATTTGTATGCACGTGTAACAGTATAACTTTAGACCGTCCCCTCGCCCATACCCGGGCGCGAACCAGGGACCCTCTGCACACATCAACAACTGACACCCACGAAGCATCGTTACCCATCGCTCCACAAAAGCGATGGGTTCCCCTTGCAGAGCAAGGAGAGAGCAAGTGACGTCACCGATTGAAACGCTATTTAGCGCGCACCGCTAACTAAGCTAGCCGTTTCACATCCGTTACACGTTACACACGTCAGCTTTGACATCGGTTTTGCACATCGGCGTTAAACTACACATCCGATATGTTCACCGATATATCATGCATCCCTAGGCAGTAGCATGAAATAACATCTACCTTCTCATAGAAACAGTTCATCATGAAACAGTTCTACAGCAACCTTTCATGCACAGTGGGAAGTTGGAATGAAAAACACAAACGTAGAACCTGCTCTTACCATGAGAAACAGATTTCCCAATCTTCTCCTCCTCTTCTTCATCTTTAATGTTGGCATTCAGTTCCAGTGTTTGACTGCAGTCTTCCAGCTTCACTGATGCCATCTCTGGATCCTGCAGTGCAAAATGGGCTCCACTGTCACAATCAGGACCCAGTGACTGTAGGTTTGGACTCAGTGTGGAAGGAGAGAGTGTCGTGGAAATATTCAGTCAATGTCTTTCCAGCCTTGGCACAAACTTTGTTTATACAGTTTTCCTCCTTACCTCACACACATATAAACTCCTCTTTATGTTAATGTTTCATCCCGCTGGCATTTACCCACCCTTATCTTATTGCCTTGCACTAATTTTAGCTTGGTTTCACATTAGGGCATAGATTCCATTTGTGGCGTAACCATAGCAACAGTAAATATTAGGCCATAGCATTGGTACAAAAATAAACAGACACGCCCACTCCCAAGACAGGTGCATGTAGGGCATTTGTGGTGTAACCATAGCAACAGTAAATATTAGGCCATAGCAATGGTACAAAAATAAACAGACATGCCCACTCCCAAGACAGGTGCATGTTTAATGGTGCCTAATGACCTAGACACATATAGAGTGCACTTATTCTGCTGACTACTCTAAGATGTATAATGTGCACACATTTACTGGAAAATTCCCAATAAGAGGCAGGCTGGGGTCTGTCCTCACTGTTGATGTTACCAGCCCCAGACTTAATCTGAGTCGGCCTGTAGTAATAAAGAGAAACGAACACAAAAGTTACTCTTGACAGTTCTGGCACTTTCTTTATTCTTTAAAAATATTGTTTATATTTAGGTGCAGGAGCTCCACAACACAGTTAAGCTAATATTCTATAAGAGGAACATGAGCTCAAACAGTAGAAATTTGAGGTGACGGTACTCAGCTCCAGTGAGCTCCTGTCCAAGTCAAGAACTGATCTCATTTCAATAGATCTGGTAACTAAGCATTGACAAAACATTAATTAATTCACACTAGACAAAGTATACACTTTATATTAGGCTACACAACTGTTAATGCACTTAATCTATAGTAGATTTCCTGAATTCACATAAATGCATAAATTACAACAACAAAAACATTTAGTACAAGGTATGTTTTAGGCAGCACTATGTACTATTTTCCTGAATAACCTTGTCTTCACTGTATTATTAAAATCAAAAACCAATAGCATTTCCATTCACACCATAGTAACATTTACAGATAGACAGAAACAACTGAATGTCTCTGAATATTAGTACACATGTAGAAAACTGATAATCATTACATTTAGCTTCAAAACAGTAGTGCAACCGTGAAATTCTCTGCTCCACCCTCAGTGCCGACACTGAAGTGTGTTGACGCAGACCTGATAGGAGCCGCCATTTTACACAAAACCAAAAACGACATGTAAAACGAACCCAGAAATCTCAAAGAAATGTATCCTTTATGAAATTACCTTGACGAAATGATATACATCCACTCAGACTAACACAAACTATCTAACTATGGCCTTTTTTTGCCTTTACCTCCCTTCTCACCTCATTTGCTCACATCCTATATAGACTTGTTTATACTGTATTATTGACTGTATGTTTGTTTTACTCCATGTGTAACTCTGTGTCGTTGTATGTGTCGAACTGCTTTGCTTTATCTTGGCCAGGTCGCAATTGTAAATGAGAACTTGTTCTCAACTAGCCTACCTGGTTAAATAAAGGTGTTCTCAACAAGCCTACCTGGTTAAATAAAGGTGTTCTCAACTAGCCTACCTGGTTAAATAAAGGTGTTCTCAACTTGCCTATTTAACCTGGTTAAATAAAGGTGAAATAAATAAACTTGTAAAAAAGTGATCAAGTTCACTCACGCGGTTTGACCCAAAAATAGCACAAAAAAAACTTTAACAAACGTGATAATACCTTGACGTATTTGTTACCTAGCATGTTATGACATGTTCTTTCGATCTTAAAACGTGCTATTACATACCAGTAGTAATATATTTGAAACGGAAACAGAAGTTTCGTCTCGACTGCACAATTCTGGCGTATCCTGAAGAATGATGCGCGCATGCGCGGAGCTTCCTGAAAAAAAGCCAACAACTAATCAAATCAAATCAAATCAAATTTGATTAATTTCACCCTGGCTCTGCCATGTCTTGCAGAGTATTCTTAAAATATTCAGACCCCTTTTTTTACACATTTTGTTACTTTACAGCCTTATTCTAAAATTGATAAAATATGCAGACAATACCCCATAATGACAAAGCGAAAACAGGTTTTTGGACCTTTTTCCAAATGTATAAAAAATATAAAACAGAAATACCTTATGTACATAATTATTCAGACACTTTGCTATGAGACTCGAAATTGAACTCAGGTGCATCCTGTTCCATTGATCATCCTTGAGATCATTCTACAACTTGATTGGAGTCCACCTGTGGTAAATTCAATTCCTTGGACAAAAACCAAGACATGAGGTCGAATGAATTGTCCGTATAGACCCCCAGAGACAGGATTGTGTCAGCGCAGATCTGGGGAAGTGTGCCAAAACATTTCTGCAGCATTGAAGGTCCCCAGTAACACAGTGGCTTCCATCATTCTTAAAGAAGTTTAGAACCACCAAGATTCTTCCTAGAGCTGGCCACTCGGCCAAACTCAGCAATCGGGGGAGAAGGGCCTTGGTCAGGGAGGTGACCAAGAACCCGATTGTCAGTCTGACAGAGCTCCAGAGTTCCTCTTGAGATGGGAGACCCTTCCAGAAGGACAACCATCGCTGCAGCACTCCACCATTCAGGCCTTTATGGTAGAGTGGCCAGACGGAAGCCACTCCACAGTAAATGGTCACATCACAGTACGCTTGGAGTTTGCCAAAAGGCACCTAAAGGACAAGATTCTCTGGTCTGATGAAACCAAGATTAAACTCTATGGCCTGAATGCTGTGGGGATGTTTTTCAGTGGCAGCGACTGGGAGACTGGTCAGGATTGAGGGAAACATCCTCTCAAGCTCTGTTAGGTTAGATGGGGAGTGTCGCTGCACAGTTATTTTCAGGTCTCTCCAGAGTTGTTCAACACCCCCCCCCCCCCCCCCCTATATTTCACATTAGGACCACACCAAATTATTTTCCCAATTTCCTTTGTGTCATCACAACTTTTGGAGATATTTACACCAAATTATTTTGTGGTAAAAAAAATACATATATATTATGGAAAAAAAAGTTGTAGATATATATTAATTAAGTTAGATCTATAATAGTTTTTTAAAACATACAAGTAGGAAAGCCTTAAGATAAATAATAACTTGTTTAGAGAGAAACATTTGGGGAAAAAATTGTAAAGTTGTAATATGGTGGATGAGTGTGTTGGGGGCAACTCGCCCTACTTGGGGGTAACTAACCCCTGGGCTAAATGGTATAGACGTTGTGCAATCTCAATGTACATTCGGGTTCTTTCATAAATTTGCTCGGGCTATCCACACCGATTTCAGAGTTATCTACCCTGATTTTTCTCATCTGAGTGTACCAGAACGCAGAATAATGAATTTACGAGCGCTCAACACTCGTTGAATATGGCCGGTGTCAGTAAACGCAAAAAAAGCGTCATTAAATTGTTGCCAGCAGCACAGTTACAGTCACCAACGCTCTGGATAACATGAAAACTGCTTAACTAGCTCTGCTAGGGCGAGTCAAATGGTCAGAGTGGTCTCATTTGAGTCTGGAAGTAGCTAGCAAGCTAGCCAATGTTAGTTTGGGTGTTTGAATGCTGTTGTAAGGTCAGAGTGCTCAAATCAACCCTATTCCTCAGCCCGAGTGTCTAATGTGCGCTCTGAATTTACAAACGGACAATCTGACAATGCTCTGAATTTTGGAGCACACTCTGGCACTCCAGATTGAATTTAAGAACACACCCAGGCACTCCAGGTTGAATTTAAGAACACACCCAGGCACTCCAGATTGAATTTAAGAACACACCCAGGCACTCCAGGTTGAATTTAAGAACACACCCAGGCACTCCAGATTGAATTTAAGAACACACCCAGGCACTCCAGATTGAATTTAAGAACACACCCAGGCACTCCAGGTTGAATTTAAGAACACACCCAGGCCCTCCAGGTTGAATTTAAGAACACACCCAGGCACTCCAGATTGAATTTAAGAACACACCCAGGCACTCCAGGTTGAATTTAAGAACACACCCAGGCCCTCCAGGTTGAATTTAAGAACACACCCAGGCCCTCCAGGTTGAATTTAAGAACACACCCAGGCACTCCAGATTGAATTTAAGAGCACACCCTGGCACTCCAGGTTGAATTTAAGAACACACCCAGGCACTCCAGATTTAATTTAAGAACACACCCAAAGTCGTAAAATGTCTAACTAGTAATTTGTTACGCTATAACTAGCTAGACATGTGAAGAGCTAGTACGCTCAACTGAGAGCATACTGTTCATTTACAGTATACTAAAATGAACTAATAGTATGTAGCATACACTCATTAAGTATGTAGTATACAGTATGTTAGTATTCGAACACAGTTAATGACACAGTTAGTACTAGTTTATTCTAACTTGCTGGCTAGCAACTTCACTAGCAGTAAATGCTAGCTCGTCAGCAAAAGCTGCTAGGAGTGCTAGTTAACAACCTTCCTTCCAGATCGTCTGAGGTAAAATACATTAAAAAGATACCGTAGCTTAATTGCAGTTGTAAATGTTTGCACTAGTGACTGACCGCTTTAGAGTTAACGTTACTTCATAGCCTTGTAGATATTTTACACAGCATTTTATGTCATGTAGCTAGATAGCTAGCTAAGCGTTTGAGAGAGCTTTTAAATTGGCATCTCTCCCCCTATTTCAGTAGGGACTAGATTAGGTCTGAGCAGTGCAGGAGGTGGGCTCATGAGTGCTCCAATTTTACTGGGGATCGCTTTATTTTTGACCTTTATACAAATTAGAATTGTGCAATAGCAGAGCATAAGAGAGTCGCCACATCAATGTTACACTGAATTAATTAGTTACGTTATTGTTGTAAAATGTTGTATTCCAGTGTTCTTTAACGTTCTTTTACATTCCAATTTGTTTCATGAATTTAAAACAACTATTAAAAACCTTTTGCTCCTGAATGTCTTTTTAAAGACTGCTGGGATTTTAAATATTCAAATAATATTTAGTGCAATTGTACATCATGGATTGTATGGAAAAGGATCCACAAATAAAGTACAATGAAAATGAATGTGCAGGTAGTGCTGATATTAATGGTGACATGTGCAACACCATTTCCACCCCCACATATTTTATTAAAATAATTAAAAGAAGACAACTAGACTTAGCTTTGAAGTATTACTTACCAAATAATTTCTAAATAAAACTAGATTAACACACCTGTGTGAAACCCTATGCCATAATCTTCTACCAGGGTAACTGTAGCCATTAATTTCCCTTTACAGTTTACTCACCTAAGCGTGACCTTAATCTACATACCATTTTTTCCCCCAAACGTTGCTTTTTTTATGTCAGCAATTCCCCCATTGTACCCTTACTTGTGACAATGTAGGACTACTGAAATCATTTGTAACACATCATTTTTTCACATCAGTTTGTCTAAGGTGCAAGCATGCTTCCCATTCGAAAGAGTTTGGAAGAATTATGTGCATATATTATGATGCCATTTTGTGACCTATGTTTGTAAACACAGAAAGGGGTCTATGGCGTCTCAAAGTGGACATACAGCTGCCGACTTTTTTCTCTTTTTTTAAGCAAAGGTCTTTTAAGGGAGTATGAGAGCACACTCGTTAGGTTCGCCTAGCCTCCTTAAGATAATGTTTATTTATAGCACATGCTTAGAGCAAATCCATCTCTAACTAAATGAAACTCCAATGAAACTCCAATTAAAGGGATAGTTCATTAAAATGACAAATGTACACATTGGTTTCATCACCCTGTATACAATCCCAAATAATGTACACGTCAACAGTGAAGTTCTGAAGATGGAGGACTTTCAGTACAGCCGTGTTCCCCAATCCTGGTCCCAAAGGGGTGTACATGTGTGTTTTTGCCCTCGCACTCACATACCTTATTCAATTCAAAGGCTTGAGTTGCTTAGTTGAATCCAGTGTGTGAGTGTTAGGGGCAAAAAAAAAAAAAAACGCACCTCTTTGGTCCCCTGGACCAGGATTAAGAAACACTGCAGTACAGATCAAAAAGTGTGATGATGCAATTATCATTTTGCTCATTTGCGTATCATTTGCATCATCACACTTTTTCCTCAGTACTGAAAGTGCTCTATCTTGAAAACTTGATTGCTAACAGGAAACATGCAACATTTTTGGCATTGTAATAACAATGGACTAATGAAGGAAATACAAAGATTTCATTTTTTTAAACACCCCTTTCATAGCACCTACCAGTCCATTAAAAGAGTAGTTCACTATTTGAAGGCCTGTATGTAAGATTACTAGGTTTGTATTCAGGGGACTAGGTATGTACTCAAGATTCGATGGTTTGTACTCAGGAGATTAATGTTTGATTTTAGCAGCGCCATTCTTCCACCTTCATGTCATTGTGCTGTGGTTCTTCAATGTTTTCCAGATTTTTTTTGGGAGGGGGGGTTGTTGATTTTTTTTATATATTTTTTACATTTTGAACACTGGCTTCCTAAAATGCTGTGGTGCTGACTAACACAATAGGAAAGGTTGTGGTAGACGTGGGCCATCACAGGAGAGTTCACAGCTCTTTCACTCTGAACATTCATATTAATGACTCACCCTCAAATGGACCATCAATACCACAGTTCTACAAGACTATTTACATAACCAAACTGCGTTTCGACAGCCTGATGCTCAATATAGTACTGGGGATACAGTATATTAAACTCTAACAATGGGGTTTATGAAAGGGTTTGCAAGATGGAAGGCCACCTCAGTTCAAGAATGAATGTTCCATGTAGTGTCACTATTGTTTGGTCACCTCACCAGACCTCCATTTTGGTTTCTCCCTGTTTGACTATTCTATCTTCTATCCTTATTGAACCGTATTGAAATAACATTGTGCAGTCAACCCAAGCATATTCATCATTTTGTTAAATTAATAGTACTTAAAACATTTTTAATTGTGTGCTCTCACTGAGTGCAAAAAGCAGGGAGGGAGGAGCCCTCCAAACAGTAATCTTTGCCTCTCTGTTATGTTGTCAACAAGGCAGCTAGGTGCATCGACCAGAAACATGCATTTATTTTCCATAAAAAAAAGTTTACATGTTCAGACTATACTGAACAAAAATATAAGCGCAACATGTAAAAATTTTAAGAAATGTTCTACATGCACAAAAAGCTTATTTCTCTTAACTTTTGTGCACAAATTTGGTTACATCCCTTTTAGTGAGCATTTCTCCTTTGCCAAGATAATCCATCCACCTGAAGCTGATTTAAACAGCATGATCATTACACAGGTGCACCTTGTAAACAGCAGGGGATCCTACAGATTTGACAGATTTTAGTATAACTGAAATAACTGTTTGATACATGGAACTAGGAAGCACTGAATTAAGTGACATATGTGTTGTCATGTGTAAACACGGGAGCTACTTTGTCCCAAAATGCTAAATAGAATTCTTGAATTCTAATTCCCCAATAGTAAGTGGGCCATTCTTGAATTGTTGTGGTAATGCTGTGGACTGTGGCACCTTATAAAACTATTGGAAATGAAAATAGACAAATACGTTTTTAATTTTATTTAACTGGTTTTACATAAGAAAACATGTAAGTCCTTTATACTGATTACCATATATTTGTATGCATTGTAGAAAAATATTGGTGGCTAGCAAAGTGGCTTGTCCCCGTGGTGATGTGTAAAGGTGTATTGACATGTTTTTTGAGTAGATTCATGTAAATATATTTTGAATGGCAACAAAAACATTGTATTTTCTGTAAAGATAACCCAGAGGTTGACCAGCAAAAATGTATGTAGAACATTTATTTTTCAGTAGTAATTCAATGACATTCATTGCAGTTATCCAAATACATTAATCATCAATGACTAAAATAGTGAATCTAGTTTTAAAAGACAATTTAATAAACCCCTTTGTTTTATAACCTGTGTATCATTAAACAAAAAACATTTAGTAGGAATAAAAGTATCCACCCAAACTAAAGGTGAAAACTGATCATCACATCATCTCTATCTGACATGTGTCTACTAACTCATTCCCACAGAAAACTGATCATCACACCATCTCTATCTGACACATGTTGTGTCTACTAACTCATTCCCACAGAAAACTGATCATCACACCATCTCTATCTGACACATGTTGTATCTCATTCCCACAGAAAACTGATCATCACACCATCTCTATCTGACACGTTGTCTACTAACTCATTCCCACAGAAAACTGATCATCACACCATCTCTATCTGACACATGTTGTGTCTACTAACTCATTCCCACAGAAAACTGATCATCACACCATCTCTATCTGACGCATGTTGTGTCTACTAACTCATTCCAACAGAAAACTGCAGAGGGAAGCAGTACCTCCCTCCATTGTTTTAACAAGAGATCTCTCAGAGGGTTTTCAACGATAAGGGCAAATCCAAGGTAATCTCAATATCTTTACAGTAGAAGCTAACAAAACACACTGGAACTGACAAGGTGAATACTGATCAGTAAAGTAAAGAGAGGCTAATGTTCTATAATGCTCCCTTTTCTCTGCACAGTTCTCACAGTGAGAAACAATAGGATTACAACAGTGTGTTACTCTCTCGTAATGTTATCAAATTCACTGTTACCACTTCCTTTATGAGATGAGAATGAAGTGATGGAGTGACTAATCTTAACTGGCCTGAGAGAACTGATGAGGCTTCTTTCCTTTATGTATACGTTGGTGTGTTATTAAGTTGCTCTGTTGAGAGAAACTCTTCCCACAGTCAGAGCAGGAGTAAGGCTTCTCTCCCGTGTGTGTTCTCCGGTGAACTTTTAGCTCAGATGATGTTGTGAAGCACTTCACACAGTCAGAGCATGAGAAAGGTTTCTCTCCTGTATGTATAAGTTGGTGTGTTTTTAAGTTGCTCTGTTGAGAGAAACTCTTCCCACAGTCAGAGCAGCAGTAAGGCTTCTCTCCTGTGTGTGTTCTCTGGTGAACTTTTAGCTCAGCTGATGTTGTGAAGTACTTCCCACAGTCAGAGCAGGAGTAAGGCTTCTCTGCTTTATGTATATGTTGGTGTGATTTTAAGCTGCTTTGATGAGAGAAAGTCTTCCCACAATCAGAGCAGGAGTAAGGCTTCTCTCCTGTGTGTATACGTTGGTGTGACTTTAAGCTACTCTGTTGAGAGAAACTCATCCCACAGTCAGAGCAGTAGTAAGGCTTCTCTCCTGTGTGTGTCCTCTGATGAACTTTTAACTCAAATGATGCTGTGAAGCATTTTCCACAGTCAGAGCAGTAGTAAGGCTTCTCTCCCGTGTGTATATGTTTGTGCGAGTTTAAGCTGCTCAGTTGCGAGAAACTCTTTCCACAGTCAGAGCAGGAGTAAGGCTTCTCTCCTGTGTGTATACGTTGGTGTCTTTTTAAGTGACCCAATCCTGAGAAACTCTTCCCACAGTCAGAGCAGGAGTAAGGCTTCTCTCCAGTGTGCACTCTCTGATGAACTGTCAGAGCCTTTGATGTTGTGAAGTGCGTCCCACAGTCAGTGCAGGAATAAGGCTTCTCTCCTGTGTGTATTTGTAGGTGTATTTTTAGCTTTGATAGAAATGGGAAAATCTCCTCACAATGTGGGCAGTGGTGAGACTTCTTAGCTCTGTGATCTTCCTGCTGTTGCTCTCTGGATGTAGATAATGTCTCAACATGGTCTCCTGTGTGAACAACATCAGAAGAACCAGTCAGTTGGTGTGATATTCATGTCAAATGTATACATGCCATATCATCCTCCACTCATTATCACAAGGGTTAGTAACTACCAGGGTTGGGGTCAATTTCAATTTTTAATTAGTCAATTCAAATAAACCAAATTTCTATTTCAAATGTTCCTCTTTGAAAGGCATTGAAGAGAATTGTAATTTCAGTGATCTTCCTGAAATAACTGGAATTTAATCAAACAAATTCTGACAATACTAGTGTCAAACTATGCAAGTCTCAGTAGAATGAAGTAACATCTACCTTCTCACTGAAACAGTTCATCATGAAACAGTTCTACTGTAACATTTCATGCACAGTGGGAAGTTGGAATGAAATACACAAGCAATAGAATGTCAGGGGTCATGTGTGAGTCAGAATTACAGAATACTACCTAGCAAGACTGGGTGATAGCTTATGGAGGTCTAGCTTATGAAGATAACTCATAGAGAGATAGAACCTGCTCTTACCATGACTAACAGATGTCCCAATCTTCTCCTCCTCTTCTTCATCTTTAATGTTGACATTCAGCTCCAGTGTTTGACTGCAGTCTTCCAGCTTCACTGATGCCATCTCTGGATCCTGCAGTGTAAACTGGGCTCCACTGTCACAATCAGGACCCAGTGACTGTAGGCTTGGACTCAAGTGCGGAAGGAGAGAGGCAGGCTGGTTTGTCCTCACTGTTGATGTTACCAGCCTCAGACTTAATCTGAGTTGGCCAGTAGTATTAAAGAGAAACGGACACAAAAGTTATTTTCTTGACAGTTCTGGCACTTTCTTATTCTAAAAAAAATATATTTCATTTTTCAACTATCTCATTTCAACAGCTCAAGTAGCTAAGCATTGACAACATTCATTCACATTAGACGAGTGCACACGTTAAATTACACAACGTAAGTGCACTTAACCTATAGTAGATTTCCTACATTCAAATAATGCATAAATGAATCACAAACCATCTAGTACAAGGTTACAGTATGCTGTAGGGAGCACTATGTACTATTTTACTGAATAACCTTGTCTACACTGTATTGTTTCACTCAAAAACCATTGGTCAGTGGTGGAAAAAGTACTAAATATTCATACTTGAGTGAAAGTAAAAAGTTAAAGTAAATGTCATACATCAAATTCCTAATATTAAGCTGATGATTTTCTAGTTTGTTATGTATTCATTTACAGACGGCAAGGGGCACACTCCAACACTCAGACATAACTGACAAATTTGTGCGTCTCCCCTTCTCGTAGGCCTATTTTAAGGATACGTCATTTGTATTGATCTGTTTGTCATTGTTAGCAGAGTAGACTAGGCTACCCAGGATCTTTTTTCGATTTGACAAATATTCTTCTAATGTGTCCAGTCATATAGAGTGTACTAGAATAGCATTAAATATCTTTCTAAAAGGCCAAGAAACGTATCTGATATAGCTCGCCTATTCTATGGACCTACGTGCTCAGCCATGCATTGAACAGTCTTTTTTGCAAGCAGAGATTGAGTTATATTATTAGCCTAAATTATTACTATACCAACTACTGTCTCGGCGCTCTACGGACAATTCCTTCTACCAAATGGCTTGGCTTTTGCTCTGACATGCACTGTCAACTGTGGGACCTTATATAAATAGGTATATGCCTTTCCAAATCATGTCCAAGTATTGAATTTACCCCAGGTGGACTCCACTCAAGTTGTAGAAACATCTCAAGGATGATCAATGGAAACAGGATGCACCTGAGCTCAATTTCGAGTCTCATAGCAAAGGGTCTGAATATGTACCCAAATAAGGTATTTCTGTTATTTATTGATTTTTCATTTGCAAAAAAATCTTTCAAAGCCTGTTTCGCTTTGTCATTATGGGGTATTGTGATGTCATTATGGGGTATTGTGATGTCATTATGGGGTATTGTGTGTAGATTGATGCGGAAAACATTTTATTTCATCCATTTTAGAATACGGCTGTAACGTAACAAAATGTGGGAAAAGAAAAAGGGTCTGAATACTTTCTGAATGCGCTGTCCTCGTGGGTAAACAAAACAACCGTGTGGGTTAGTATTATGGATAGAGCTAGCTAGCAATTGCATTTTTATTCATCAAGAGGACCAAGCTTTGTGTGGTAGCAGGTTGTAGCAACGCTTGCTGTGCAAATGTGAT
Organism: Oncorhynchus mykiss; assembly: GCF_057628025.1. Classification (NCBI taxonomy): domain Eukaryota; kingdom Metazoa; phylum Chordata; class Actinopteri; order Salmoniformes; family Salmonidae; genus Oncorhynchus; species Oncorhynchus mykiss. The sequence goes on from NC_143039.1 coordinate 13,064,312, forward strand.
TTTCTCAATGGCCACGCAAATGAAACGCTTTAAAAAGTGCGGGCGAATTTGACATCGACTCGTCAATCTGCGGGGGACATTTAACTTTCATGGCTATCAACAATGGAAGGAGGGCTTCAGCACAACGTTACTTTTCAAATTGGATGCTGTCCATACCAACAACGTGGTTAGAAAGTATCACAAACAGCCAGCAGCAGCAGAGACAGAGCATTATAGTTTCACCGGGTAAGTGGCAGTGCTAGTTTACTATGCTAAGGCTAGCTAACTACAGAGCTACCGCATTCAGCTCACGTGTTCCATCTAAATCAACTTGGCCATCTCTTCTTAATGTGATTTTTAAACCTAACCACAACGATTAACGCTGAAGTAACATGTCTGCTAGATGTTAGTAGCTAACTTCTGGCGCTGTCATACTATAAATCGTGCAAACATACGGGATAAAATAGTAGTTTTGGTCACGATGGAGATTAATGTTTACGTATAGAGACAGGTACGTGCACAGAAAGGGCTCTCCCTCTGCAGAGCACATTCCCTTTTGCCCTTCCAGTGTCCAAAATGCACTTTTCGGCGGTGGTGTGTGTAATATATATATATATGTTTTTTTGTTGTTGTTCTGAACCCACTGCCCGCAAGTCTTTTATACATTCTCATCCATGCTTCAGAACCAAAACGTTGCACGTCTTGATTGTTGATCAATGACTGTACAAAAGGCGTTGGTGGAAGAATCCTTTAATTCATGGCCACTTTGCTCAGCTGGGCCAGGGGCGCTTTAATTAGGTCAGGTGGAAATGTCCGACAGATCTCAACTCATTAAAAGGAGGAAATCGCCATCGACCGAGCTCGCTGCTTCCTCTTCTTTAACTCCGTCTAATCCAGACGTTCTGTGCGTCCGTAAATCCACCGAATGTGTTACCTTTCATCTGAACTATCCGTTGAGATCGGGAGAGCGGGCCATCAGTTATTGTTTATAGTTATTACAGCGGAACGCGGCTTGGAGCGCACGCTTCAAACCTATTGTGTAATGTAAATGGCAGGCCAGGCCAGTCATCACAGGCCAGTTATGTCATCGATATATGTATGTTAATATGTAATGAAATGACATGTACATATGAGGACAAACATGAAAGGATGAAATATGAAACGTCATTGTTTGCTGAACTGATCGATTCTGATATCAAACTGATGGGGATTATAGACTGAATTACCGATCACTGATTTAATTATTTATATTCTTCTCATGATTATGATGAATAGTTACGAGCCTAAATAACTCAAGGATGATTCCTATTGACTTCTTATTGAACTGAATTGCTGAATTACCTAATTATGTTAATAATGAATGATTGTTATGATTGGGTCTTTGTGATTATGAATTTGATTGGATACATGTTATTCTGTTTCCTGTGTGATGCAACACAGACTACCCAGTAAATACACCACTTTATGGTTAAAGGAATTCCTGCCTCAGTCTCATCCATTCCTCTGTCAGCTGACCCGTACTCATCTCTACTACCGACTCATCTCTACTACCGACTCATCTCTACTACCTCTACTACCGACTCATGTCTACTACCTACCTACTCATCTCTACTACCTACCTACTCATCTCTACTACCTACTCATCTCTACTACCGACTCATCTCTACTACCGACTCATCTCTACTACCTACCTACTCATCTCTACTACCGACTCATCTCTACTACCTACCTACTGACTCATCTCTACTACCTACCTACTCATCTCTACTACCGACTCATCTCTACTACCTACCGACTCATCTCTACTACCGACTCATCTCTACTACCTACCGACTCATCTCTACTACCTACCTACTCATCTCTACTACCGACTCATCTCTACTACCGACTCATCTCTACTACCTACCTACTCATCTCTACTACCGACTCATCTCTACTACCTACCTACTCATCTCTACTACCGACTCATCTCTACTACCTACCTACTCATCTCTACTACCGACTCATCTCTACTACCTACCTACTCATCTCTACTACCGACTCATCTCTACTACCTACCTACTCATCTCTACTACTGACTCATCTCTACTACCTACCTACTCATCTCTACTACTGACTCATCTCTACTACCTACCTACTCATCTCTACTACCTCAAATCAAATCAAATCAAATTTTATTTGTCACATACACATGGTTAGCAGATGTTAATGCGAGTGTAGCGAAATGCTTGTGCTTCTAGTTCCGACAATGCAGTAATAACAAGTAATCTAACTAACAATTCCAAAACTACTGTCTTGTACACAGTGTAAGGGGATAAAGAATATGTACATAAGGATATATGAATGAGTGATGGTACAGAGCAGCATAGGCAAGATACAGTAGATGGTATCGGGTACAGTATGTACAAATGAGATGAGTATGTAAACAAAGTGGCATAGTATAGTATAAAGTGGCTAGTGATACATGTATTACATAAGGATACCGTCGATGATATAGAGTACAGTATATACGTATGCATATGAGATGAATAATGTAGGGTAAGTAACATTTATATAAGGTAGCATTGTTTAAAGTGGCTAGTGATATATTTACATCATTTCCCATCAATTCCCATTATTAAAGTGGCTGGAGTTGAGTCAGTGTCAGTGTGTTGGCAGCAGCCACTCAGTGTTAGTGGTGGCTGTTTAACAGTCTGATGGCCTTGAGATAGAAGCTGTTTTTCAGTCTCTCGGTCCCAGCTTTGATGCACCTGTACTGACCTCGCCTTCTGGATGATAGCGGGGTGAACAGGCAGTGGCTCGGGTGGTTGATGTCCTTGATGATCTTTATGGCCTTCCTGTGACATCGGGTGGTGTAGGTGTCCTGGAGGGCAGGTAGTTTGCCCCCGGTGATGCGTTGTGCAGACCTCACTACCCTCTGGAGAGCCTTACGGTTGAGGGCGGTGCAGTTGCCATACCAGGCGGTGATACAGCCCGCCAGGATGCTCTCGATTGTGCATCTGTAGAAGTTTGTGAGTGCTTTTGGTGACAAGCCGAATTTCTTCAGCCTCCTGAGGTTGAAGAGGCGCTGCTGCGCCTTCTTCACGATGCTGTCTGTGTGAGTGGACCAATTCAGTTTGTCTGTGATGTGTATGCCGAGGAACTTAAAACTTGCTACCCTCTCCACTACTGTTCCATCGATGTGGATAGGGGGGTGTTCCCTCTGCTGTTTCCTGAAGTCCACAATCATCTCCTTTGTTTTGTTGACGTTAAGTGTGAGGTTGTTTTCCTGACACCACACTCCGAGGGCCCTCACCTCCTCCCTGTAGGCCGTCTCATCGTTGTTGGTAATCAAGCCTACCACTGTTGTGTCGTCCGCAAACTTGATGATTGAGTTGGAGGCGTGCGTGGCCACGCAGTCGTGGGTGAACAGGGAGTACAGGAGAGGGCTCAGAACGCAACCTTGTGGGGCCCCAGTGTTGAGGATCAGCGGGGAGGAGATGTTGTTGCCTACCCTCACCACCTGGGGGCGGCCCGTCAGGAAGTCCAGTACCCAGTTGCACAGGGCGGGGTCGAGACCCAGGGTCTCGAGCTTGATGACGAGCTTGGAGGGTACTATGGTGTTGAATGCCGAGCTGTAGTCGATGAACAGCATTCTCACATAGGTATTCCTCTTGTCCAGATGGGTTAGGGCAGTGTGCAGTGTGGTTGAGATTGCATCGTCTGTGGACCTATTTGGGCGGTAAGCAAATTGGAGTGGGTCTAGGGTGTCAGGTAGGGTGGAGGTGATATGGTCCTTGACTAGTCTCTCAAAGCACTTCATGATGACGGATGTGAGTGCTACGGGGCGGTAGTCATTTAGCTCAGTTACCTTAGCTTTCTTGGGAACAGGAACAATGGTGGCCCTCTTGAAGCATGTGGGAACAGCAGACTGGTATAGGGATTGATTGAATATGTCCGTAAACACACCGGCCAGCTGGTCTGCGCATGCTCTGAGGGCGCGGCTGGGGATGCCATCTGGGCCTGCAGCCTTGCGAGGGTTAACACGTTTAAATGTCTTACTCACCTCGGCTGCAGTGAAGGAGAGACCGCATGTTTTCGTTGCAGGCCGTGTCAGTGGCACTGTATTGTCCTCAAAGCGGGCAAAAAAGTTATTTAGTCTGCCTGGGAGCAAGACATCCTGGTCCGTGACTGGGCTGGGTTTCTTCCTGTAGTCCGTGATTGACTGTAGACCCTGCCACATGCCTCTTGTGTCTGAGCCGTTGAATTGAGATTCTACTTTGTCTCTGTACTGGCGCTTAGCTTGTTTGATAGCCTTGCGGAGGGAATAGCTGCACTGTTTGTATTCGGTCATGTTACCAGACACCTTGCCCTGATTAAAAGCAGTGGTTCGCGCTTTCAGTTTCGCACGAATGCTGCCATCAATCCACGGTTTCTGGTTAGGGAATGTTTTAATCGTTGCTATGGGAACGACATCTTCAACGCACGTTCTAATGAACTCGCACACCGAATCAGCGTATTCGTCAATGTTGTTATCTGACGCAATACGAAACATCTCCCAGTCCACGTGATGGAAGCAGTCTTGGAGTGTGGAGTCAGCTTGGTCGGACCAGCGTTGGACAGACCTCAGCGTGGGAGCCTCTTGTTTTAGTTTCTGTCTGTAGGCAGGGATCAACAAAATGGAGTCGTGGTCAGCTTTTTTTTACCTACTCATCTCTACTACCGAATCATCTCTACTACCTACCTACTCATCTCTACTACCGACTCATCTCTACTACCTACCTACTCATCTCTACTACCGACTCATCTCTACTACCTACCTACTCATCTCTACTACCGACTCATCTCTACTACCTACCTACTCATCTCTACTACCGACTCATCTCTACTACCTACCTACTCATCTCTACTACCGACTCATCTCTACTACCTACCTACTCATCTCTACTACCTACCTACTCATCTCTACTACCGGCTCATCTCTACTACCTCTACTACCGACTCATCTCTACTACCGACTCATCTCTACTACCTACCTACTCATCTCTACTACCGACTCATCTCTACTACCTACCTACTCATCTCTACTACTGACTCATCTCTACTACCTACCTACTCATCTCTACTACCTACCTACTCATCTCTACTACGACTCATCTCTACTACCTACCTACTCATCTCTACTACCTACCTACTCATCTCTACTACCTACCTACTCATCTCTACTACCTACTCATCTCTACTACCTACCTACTCATCTCTACTACCTACCTACTCATCTCTACTACCGACTCATCTCTACTACCGGCTCATCTCTACTACCTCTACTACTGACTCATCTCTACTACCGGCTCATCTCTACTACCGGCTCATCTCTACTACCTCTACTACTGACTCATCTCTACTACCGGCTCATCTCTACTACCGGCTCATCTCTACTACCTCTACTACTGGCTCATCTCTACTACCGGCTCATCTCTACTACCTCTACTACTGACTCATCTCTACTACCGGCTCATCTCTACTACCGGCTCATCTCTACTACCTCTACTACTGACTCATCTCTACTACCGACTCATCTCTACTACCTACCTACTCATCTCTACTACCTACCTACTCATCTCTACTACTGACTCATCTCTACTACTGACTCATCTCTACTACCTACCGACTCATCTCTACTACCTACCGACTCATCTCTACTACCGACTCATCTCTACTACCGACTCATCTCTACTACCTACCTACTCATCTCTACTACTGACTCATCTCTACTACCTACCGACTCGTCTCTACTACCTACCGACTCATCTCTACTACCGACTCATCTCTACTACCTACCTACTCATCTCTACTACTGACTCATCTCTACTACCTACCGACTCATCTCTACTACCGACTCATCTCTACTACCGACTCATCTCTACTACCTACCTACTCATCTCTACTACTGACTCATCTCTACTACCTACCTACTCATCTCTACTACCTACCGACTCGTCTCTTCTACCTACCGACTCATCTCTACTACTGACTCATCTCTACTACTGACTCATCTCTACTACTGACTCATCTCTACTACTGACTCATCTTTGCCAAAACTCGGTGATTTGATTGATAATTTTCCCATTTCATACAGGCCTTGTTTGGGTGCCTACTGGCTATATGTCTATAGATAAGCAGCTGTTACATCACACTGCCTTCAATATCATAGGATGAAGATTTAACATGGAGAATTTATTATGATATTTGTTTGGAAGAACAGGGCTGGCAACAAGCATATGCACTCTGCAGACAGGCTGCCCTCCACAGTACCCGGCTGGCAACAAGCATATGCACTCTGCAGGCAGGCTGCCCTCCACAGTAACCGGCTGGCAACAAGCATATGCACTCTGCAGACAGGCTGCCCTCCACAGTGATGGCTGGTGTAGACAGCACATGCTTTCCATCTGATCCTGCAACCTCCTCTTCTACAAGTAGCTGTATGATTCTGACATGATATATCCCTAGTTGATTCTGCTCTGGACTCCAGAGAAGTGACATGATATATCCCTAGTTGATTCTGGTCTAGACTCTAGAGAAGTGACATGATACATCCCTAGTTGATTCTGCTCTGGACTCCAGAGAAGTGACATGATATATCCCTAGTTGATTCTGCTCTGGACTCCAGAGAAGTGACATGATATAGCCTGCTACCAAGAATGACTTTCAGCTCCAAATGCAGGTGTTAAAACACAGTTTGTTTCTGTAGCCTAGCGTGCATGTTATGGCTGTAATGACAGGTTACATTTGCGTAGCAATTGTGCACTCATGTTGGCGTGTGCACGCATATTGCACAATATTGTACCACTCCTTTTTGTGGGTCACGGGTCAAAAAAGTTTGCAAACCACTGGGATACACGATAGTGGCAACAAATGGAGTTGGGTTGGATATAGTCATGGTAGGAATCACGATAGTGGCAACAAATGGAGTTGGGTTGGATATAGTCATGGTAGGATACACGATAGTGGCAACACAGAGTTGGGTTGGATATAGTCATGGTAGGATACACGATAGTGGCAACAAATGGAGTTGGGTTGGATATAGTCATGGTAGGATACATGATAGTGGCAACACATAGAGTTGGGTTGGATATAGTCATGGTAGGATACATGATAGTGGCAACACATAGAGTTGGGTTGGATATAGTCATGGTAGGCCACAGTAAGTTTTTACAATCTTCTATTTTGACTGGAATTCAGAAGCCTTTTTAAACCTCAATGCATTTCCTGTTCTAAATAGTTTATCTGAATACTTTACTCCTCAGATGGTGATGCTTTCCCCTTGTAATAATAGCTCAATAGAGCCCCACAGTGTTGGTGTCATAATACCCATAAAACCTAGCGGCCAAGAAAGGAAATGGTTCCAATCCATAGGGGATTTCTATTAGGATTTGTGTCATTCATGTGTATTGAAGGGCACATAAAGAACATGTACCATACATACACAACATTTATTTGCTGTCTTTACAAAGGAGCGGAGTTACATTCCCATGTTGTGGGAACATTTTGCCTGTATAGAGCAAATATTTCAAGAGTCTGAATAAGAACACAATTTGGATGAAGCCACAGAAAACCAGAAATAATTTTTTTAAATCCAGAAATTACAGAATAAGAGCTGTACAATGTCAGGAACTGTGGCCAGATCATAGGGGATTTATTAATAACCATGTAAATCTCTCTCGGACGAGGCAACCTTTTTTCCCTCCAATATATTTGGCTCTATTTCCTCTCAGATTTGAAAATGCTAATTAGCGTCAACGTAGACATCATGAAAAACTACAATTCCCTGCAAGCTCCTGCACGTCATCTCGAGCTGACACCTTTTGCTAACAGGTATTATGTCAATTTAAAACTTGCACAAGACGGTACACAGAATTGGTCATTTAAATAAATGTAGCCAATTGATCCATTAATACATTTAGCTAACGTTATATAGTTAATCCAGATATTCTTACTTTTTCTTCACTTCCGGCAGTCTCATCCAGATCAACATGGCATTTGTAGTTCTTTATGATAGCCACATTAGAAGCTAATTAGTGCTTCTTTTTTGGAGGGGGGGGGTATTTCATGTTATCAAAATGTTACGCCGGGATAAGTCTACGCGAAACGCAGCCCTTATTTTAAGTGTTTCTAAAATCCCCTATGGGAAAAAATGAATGGTGGGAAAATGATTTGGAACCATTTCATGTTTGACTGCTAGGCTTTATGGGTATTAGGAAAGGACAGGGGGATACCTAGTCAGTTGTACAACTGAATGCCTTCAACTGAAATGTGTCTTCCAAATTTAACCCAACCCCTCTGAATCAGAGAGGTGGAGGGGGGGGGGGGCTGCCTTAAATTGACATCCACATCATCGGCGCCCGGGGAACAGTGGGTTAAAATGCCTTGCTCAGGGGCAGAACGACAAATGTTTTCCTTGTCAGCTCAGGGATTCGATCCAGCAACCTTTCGGTTACTGGCCCAACACTCTAACGACTAGGTACTCTATGAGTCTGTGACCAAAGCTGCTGGGAATTACTTTTTTGGGGGGCTGCCCTTTTTTAGCTTGAGCACATGCTTCCCAAAAGGTCTCGGCATGGCTCTGTATAGAGGCCCTGTGGCTGGGGTCGAAACTGTGTGTGTGTGTGTGTGTGTGGATGGATGGTTTGCTAAACCAAAATGTGGCCATGTATTCCATCGTGGATCGGTTGGCATTTTGGAGTAGTCCAGGAGCCAGGTTTTCTTTAGAGGGGTGGATTGTGGATTTTGCTCAATGGGAAAGTTTATTTTGGGAGTTTAGGGTCAATGTTGTCACAGTTTCTTGTTGAAGAGGCATCAGCCAACCTTAGCTTGCTCCTATTCTGAATAAATGTGTGTCCGTTTCTTTCTAGCTGACAAAATAAGTGAGCTAACCTTTGTTTGGTCCTGCCATGTATCAATAACATAGCCAAGTTTGTCACTGGTATGGGCTAATTATCCTAAACCTAGACAGTGATAGCAGCTAGATAAAACCAGGGAGATGGGGAGATAATTCAGGTTCTGTTTCACCTGCTGCTGGCTTGATAATGTTCACTCAAATACGTTTTTCCATACATTAAATGAGATTTGCATTCTCTAAAGATTGTAATTGTGATCATATCTGATTAATATTGAAGAAAAATCCTCACAGCCGTTTGCCATACCAAAATGTGAACTAAAATTTGGCGCGCACCATTTTACTATGTACAGTAGGCAGTAAACCATCTTCTGTACGTGGTTTATATATGAGGGGAGCATAAATTGTACAATTGTAAACGAATAAATAACGGTATAAGTTAGAACAAATGTATATTAGTTAATATACTGCACCAACTACATAAATATATGATCGGGTCCACTGTCTTCTGTCTGGACGTTAAAACGCAGACAGCGGTCGCCGCCATTTTACCAGCTCGTGAGAGTTATTTTTTACACAACCAAGAACCATATAAAATGAACTCAGAAATCTCAAATAAATATATTATTTTTAAATTACCTTGACGAAATTGTGTACATTAACTCAGACAAACCCCAAATCTCAAGTTATATGACTTGTAAAAATCGTTTTCATCACGACACAGAAATAACACAATCTGGTAATCCCTTGACGGATTTGTTACCTATCATGTTATGACATGTTCTGTCGATATTAGGAAGTGTAAACGTGCTATTACCAACCTGTAGTAATAAATCGAAACGGAAACAAAAATGATCGTCTTCACATCTGCTGCTTTCTTTATTCTGAACAATGGTGCAAGTCCATAGAGATGGATAGAGGACTCATCTTTGTATCTGTGTAATTATCACGTCTGTGACAGAACACACAGCGGCATTGAGGGGATTCAATTAATCTGGCCTGGGCTCCCGGATTGGCTTGTTTTTGCAAGGAGGTGAAAATTGATGTCATTCGTTTTGGAACTGGGTTGCCTTCCAGATGGGAGCCAGGTGCCACATTCAAAGCCCACAGAGAAGTCTCCTCAAAAACAAAAGTGATGTAATTAAGCACTTGGCGCAATGAGCAGGATTCTGTGTTTTCACATGAAAAAAATTCTAACAAATATTTGATGGAAAGAGATGTATGTTTCTGGATGATGCACCTTGTTGACTAAAGGACAGAAAGGCACAGATTACTGTTCTATTGGAGAAGAGCGATTCCTCCCTTGCCGCATTTGCCTGTTTACCGTTTACATCACAGGCCATAAAACGATGCCCTGTGGCTCAGCGGGGGCAGGGGCGGCAGGGTAGCCTAGTGGTTAGAGCATTGGACTAGTAACCGAAAGGTTGCAAGTTCAAATCCCCCAGCTGACAAGGTACAAATCTGTCGTTCTGCCCCTGAACAGGCAGTTAACCCACTGGAAGCCTTTACAACAAGACAGGGTTGTCCCCCCTCTCCCTCCTGTTTTGCACTGGCAGTTGAACCGCTTGCAGAAAGAATTAGCCAGGACCCAAACGTAACAGGTATCAGTATTGGTAAACATGAATATAAAATAAACTTATTTACAGATGATCTCCTGATGTACCTGTATTTACAGATGATCTCCTGATGTACCTGTATTTACAGATGATCTCCTGATGTACCTGTATTTACAGATGATCTCCTGATGTACCTGTATTTACAGATGATCTCCTGATGTACCTGTATTTACAGATGATCTCCTGATGTACCTGTATTTACAGATGATCTCCTGATGTACCTGTATTTACAGATGATCTCCTGATGTACCTGTATTTACAGATGATCTCCTGATGTACCTGTATTTACAGATGATCTCCTGATGTACCTGTATTTACAGATGATCTCCTGATGTACCTGTATTTACAGATGATCTCCTGATGTACCTGTATTTACAGATGATCTCCTGATGTACCTGTATTTACAGATTATCTCCTGATGTACCTGTATTTACAGATTATCTCCTGATGTACCTGACCAATATTAGACCACAAAATATGAAATACTTTGGCCGCTTAATAAGTGACAACAAATAACAAAACACTATATAAAGATAACTTTATTCCATTACTTAACAATATGACAGCAGATGTATTTAAATGGAATAATCTTCCCAATCTGGCAGGTAGAGTAAACCTCTAAAGAATGGCATGGCTCCCAAAGTTTTAGTATTTATTTTCCATAATACCAATTATCCCACATTCTTTAAAAAGTATACTGTCATAACACTGTATATGGACAAATACAATTCATAGAGTAAAAAGGAAAGTTTCACATCTTCCTAAATCTGAGGGTGGTTTTAACCTTCCAGATTTGGAATTGTATCAACTCACTACTCAAGGCTTTACCTTGCGACATGTAGTTAAATGCACTAAAGAGGAACAATGGGTGTTTGGTTCATATTGAAGACGTGCGTGTTCATCCCCAGAATATTTTACGTGTTTATATTCTAAAGAAAAAGCTAAGAACATGAACAACATAGTTAAGAACACAATAACAATATGGAAGAAGATGAAACGTATTCTACAAGAATCAATATCAGTCCCTAGAAACCACAGGAATTAGTGGACTCTGTTCATTAGTGGAATGTTACAATAGATGAAACATGGTTTCCATGGTTTCCAGGTGGTTGATGTCATTCCATTGGCTCCGTTCCGGACAATATTATGAGCCGTTCTCTCCTCAGCAGCCTCCTGTGCTAGAAACACAACCCCCTGTATATAGCCTTGTTATTGTTATTTTATTGTGTTACTTTATTTTATTTTCTACTTTTAGTTAATTTAGTAAATATTTTCTTAACTCTATTTCTTGAACTGCATTGTTGGTTAAGGGTTTGTAAGTAAGCTTTTCACGGTAAGGTTTACACCTGTTGTATTAGGCGCATGTTACGAATCAAATTGTATAAAATGTATGGAACAATCCCTGGACGGCGTTTCAGAATTCATCCATAAATTGGTCCACATGGAAAACTAAAGGCATAGAAACTGTAAAAGACGTGGTAATAGGAAATACATGTATCTCAGTGACAGCTCTAAAAAGCCATTTTGGAAGGACCAATGTAGATATCTTCAAATACACTCAACTTAAAGGTTTTATATCACAATGTTGATTTGGAATCTTTTGGACATCACAGCAATCTTGAGGGAATTCTATTTGAGTCAGAAAATGATATTAATATGATAGGTAAGCTATAGAAAACCTTGCAGAAAACCTATACAACTGACAAGCTCTTAGAAAAACTGCTGGAACCAAGATTTAACAATAACTGATATTGTAGCTGGAAAAAATAGAAAATCCCATCAACTGGATGAGTCACTATTATGTAGGTGGATGGAAATGATCCAGACATTATGTTGAATATAACAATAATAAACTACATTCATCAATCTGACTCCATTACTATGTGAATGCTACAGACCTAGAATCGTATCCAGTGGGTATAAACCAAGGTTGCAAACCTTTTGTCACCACTCGGAATACTATAAGATGCAAGTGTCTAGGTTTACCGTTCTGCAATTATTAAGAGGCTGAGGAACAGCCTATGTCTTAGCATTAAATAATTGATATAACCTCAGCTCAGAGATGCACAGGTATACCGAGCATATAAGCTATGTACAGTGCATTTGGAAAGCAAACTAACTGCACTTGATACAATCATCTTGGCAAAGGAGATAAAACATTTTTTTTAAATTAACCTTTATTTAACTAGGCAAGTCAGTTAAGAACAAATTCTTATTTTCAATGACAGCCTAGAAACAGTGGGGCAGAACGACAGATTTGTACCTTGTCAGCTCAGGGGTTTGAACTTGCAACCTTACGGTTACTAGTCTAACGCTACCCTGCCACCCCTGCTCCCTAACTTTGAGAGAAATTAGCTTTTTGTGAGTGTGGGAAATTTGACAGAGCGGCAAAGAGTATTGTTTGATTTGAGATGGGAGCTCCTCCCTCCCCGATTTTTCCGTTGACATGACGGGCCATTGCCCGGTTCAACCCTGGCCAGTGTAATAAAACTCCCTCAATGAAAGCGCACTCAGTGAGAGCACACAATTAAAAATGTTTAAGTACTTTTAATTTAACAAAATTACGAATACACTTGGTTTAACTGCACAGTGTTATTTCAATGTGGTTTAATAAGGATAGAAGATAGAATAGTCCAACAGGGAGAAACCAAAATGGAGGTCTGGTGAGGTGACCAAACAATAGTGACACTACACGGAACATTCATTCTTGTATTGGGGTGGCCTTCCAACTTGCAAATCCTTTCAATTGTTAGAGCTACTGTACTGGGACTACATAGAGGATCAGGCTGTTGAAATGCAGTTGATTATGTAAATAGTCTTCTAGAACTCTGGTATTGATGGTCCATTTCAGGGTGAGTCATTGATATGAATGTTCAGAGTGAAAGAGCTGTGAACTCACCTATGATGGCCCACGTCTACCACAACCTTTCCTATTGTGTTAGTAAGCACCACAGCATTTTAGGAAGCCATTGTTCAAAATGTGTTCATACACACAGTAACAACGGGAGGGGGTGTAGCATGCACGGGGGAGGACCAGGAGGTTGATCTCAGATTCTATTCAGAGTTGACAGATTGACAGTGGAGACAAATCCAGGCTCCCTCTCTCTTTCCACACTGTAAATCTACAGTCACTGGGTCCTGATTGTGACAGTGGAGTCTAGTTTGCACTGCAGGATCCAGAGATGGCATCAGTAGGCAGGTTTCCATTGACCCAGGTTAATTAGACAAAATATCCCACAGAAAAAAAAATATCGGGAAACATCGAAGAACCACAGTGACATTACGTGGGGGCATAAGAATTGCACTGCTAAGATCAGAGATTCATCTCCTGAGTACATACTGTACCTCGTCCCCTGAATACCAACCAAGTAATCAGACTTCTAATTATCGTTTATATTTTTAGTTTTTCCCTCAGTTTTTTCCCTTGGACGTGGTTCGTCAGGACCTCCACCAGCCGAAGCTAAGCAGTAACATTAACATGATGCCTTCTAATTGCAGTCGCTGTACTCATAATATATAGGAGAACGAGGATAGCTGTGCTGCAAGCCCAGCTTCAGACGCAATCGTTAGGCAAGGGTCATTTCAGTGTAGGAAAGGATGAAACAGCATCTGTGCCACCAGTATGTACAGATAGTAGTATAAATCCCCTGGCACAGTCCCCGCAGTCGGAAACTTTCTCATGGCTTCTAGAGGGAAATGGTGTAGGAACGCTCAACCGGTGTCGCTCATTCAGCCGACAGAAACTTTCAACCGGTTTTCCCCATTAAGCAGCAAGTTGGAGTCTGAGGTCGAGCATTCTCTGGTCTCTACTCCTCCCATTACGGGGTCTGAGACGCCGAAGCCTCCCACCATTAGCTCTGACAAATTGAAAACCCTAGTCATTGGCGACTCCATTACCCACAGTATTAGTCCTGTGTGAATTTAAGTATGCTCTCTTTAATTATCTCTTTCTTTCTTTCTCTATCTCAGAGGACCTGAGCCATAGGACCATGCCTCAGGACTACCTGGCATGATGACTCCTTGCTGTCCCCAATCCACCTGGCCGTGCTGCTGCTCCAGTTTCAACTTTTCTGCCTGCGCCTTTGGAACCCTGACCTGTTCACCGGACGTGCTACATGTCCCAGACCTGCTGTTTTCAACTCTCTAGAGACAGCAGGAACGGTAGAGATACTCTCAATGATCGGCTATGAAAAGCCTTCTGACATTTACTCCTGAGGTGCTGACCTGTTGCACCCTTGACAACTACTGTGATTATTATTATTTGACCATGTTGGTCAGTTATGAACATTTGAACCTCTTGGCCATTTTCTGTTATAATCTCCACCCGGCGCAGCCAGAAGAGGACTGGCCACCCCTCATAGCCTGGTTCCTCTCTAGGTTTCGGCCTTTTTAGGGAGTTTTTCCTAGCCACCGTGCTTCTACACCTGCATTGCGTGCTGTTTGGGGTTTTAGGCTGGGTTTCTGTACAACACTTTGTGGCATCAGCTGATGTAAGAAGGGCTTTATAAATACATTTGATTTGATCTTTACATACAGGACTTCCAAGTTATAAAATAGTGAACTTCTCCTTTAATGGAGTGGTAGGCTCTATGAAAGGGATGTTTCACAAAAAAAAAACTTTATTGTAGTATTTTGTTCATTAGTACACTGCAATCACGTTTTCAAGAACTTTCAGTATAAATTAAAAAGTGTGATGATGATAATAATGATATGAAAATGACAAATGACAATAGGCTGTAATTTGCATCATCACACTTTTTTGTTGTTTTACTGCAGTGTACCCTAATCCTGGTCCTGGGGATCCACAGAGGTGTGCTTTTTTGTTTTTGCCCCTAACACTCACACACTGGATTCAACTAAGCAACTCAAGCCTTTGAACTGAATAAGGTATGTGAGTGCGAGGGCAAAAACACACATGTACTCCCCTTTGGACCAGGATTGGGGAACACTGCTGTACTGATTGTCCTCCATCTTCAGAACTTCACTGTTGACATGCACATTTTTGGGATTGTATACAGGGCGATGAAACCAAGGTGGACATTTGTAATTTGATTGAACTATCCCTTAAATTAGTTCCTTTGGAGTTACATTTAGTTAGAGGTTAATTTGCTCTCAGCATGTGTTATAAATTAACATTCATTTATTTTATAAAGAAAACGGCTTTTGTCATCTCTTAAATGTTGTTTACCTTTGTACTTTAGTTTACACCACTGAGAAGGCGGCGGCAGCAGTAGTAGCATCTACCGCCTTCTTGTGGCATGGGATAGGGCCATCCCAAGGATCCCGGAATGTTGCACTGTGGTAGTGGGGAACAGGAAGTTCCCGGCACGCGGGCTCCATTCTTCAGAATAAAGAAAGCCCCAGAACGATGCAGTCAAGAAGATAACAATTTACTAGTACAGGTATGTAATAGCGCGTTTAAACTTTACAATGTCGAAAGAACATGTCATTCCATGCTAGGTAACAAATCCATTAAGGTATTATCACGGTTGGTAAAGGTTTGATGTGTAATTTTTGTCAAACCGAGTGAAGAATGTGGTTAACTATTTTTCCTTGAGTAAGGAGACAACGCTGAACGATTTATTATGTCTATGCTGTCTTATCCTGTGTGTGTGTCTTTACTATAAAGGACCTCATTTGAAATGTGGAAGGGGCTCTCAGAGAATTCATGGTTAGACACTGAATTGCCTGAGAGTCACAGGGTTGTGATAGAGCTCATATAATTAAAGATGGACTTTGATAACTAGCTCTGACTTGTGTGTGTGGTTTGCTCCCATGATTTGGTAAATAGAGGACATTTCCACGACAGTGGTAAACTATTTTTCAAGTCACATAGTTAGAGACTTTGGGTTTGTCTGAGCGGATGTACATATTTTTCTCAAGGTAATTTCATAAAGAATTCATTTCTTTGAGATTTCTTTGTAGCATGTTATTGGTTTTGTGTAAAATTGACGAGCTGGTAAAATGGCGGCGCCCCCCTCGGTCTGTTTCTGGAGTGTGAACGGGAAAAACAATTGTTTTTTGATTGAAATAATACAACGAAGACGCAAACAGTAACCTTGCAATGTACTACATGTTTTTTTTTTGTCATTTTATGTGAATTTAGAGAATCTACTATAAAGTGCTTTTACGTTGTCCTTTGTGTCTAATGTGAATGAGTTCATGTTTTCAAATCACATTTTATTTGACGCTTGTGACAAATAAAATGTGATTTGAAAACATGAACTCATTCACATTAGACACAAAGGACAACGTAAGAGCACTTTATACAACATGTATAGACCTTAAAGTGAAATGCTTGCTTACTACAAGCCCTTAACCAACGGTGCAGTTTTAAGAAAATACCTTAAAGTAAGAGATAAGGATAATTAAAGAGCAGCACTAAATAACAAGAGCGGGCAATGTACCTGTACAGAGTCAATGTGCGGGGGGCACCGGTGTCGAGATAATTATGTATTTGTAGGTAGAGTTATTAAAGTGGTTATGCATAGATACAAGTAGTAGCACCGGTGGGTGGGGGGGAATGCAAATAGTCTGGGAAGCCATTTGATTAGCTGTTCAGGAGTCTTATGGCTTGGGGGTAGAAGCTGTTTAGAAGCCCCTTGGACCAAGACTTGGCACTCTGGTACCGTTTGCCATCCGGTAGCAGAGAGAACAGTCTATGACTGGGGTGGCTGGAGTCTTGGACAATTTTAGGGCCTTCCTCCGACACCACCTGGTATAGAGGTCCTGGATGGCAGGAAACTTGGCCCTGGTGATGTACTGGGCCGTACATAGTAGTAGAGGTCGACCGATTAATCGGAATGGCCGATTAATTGGGTCCGATTTCAAGTTTTCATAACAATCGGAAATCTGTATTTTTGGGCGCCAATTTTAATATTATTTATTTTTTATTTTTACACCTTTATTTCATCTTTATTTAACTAGGCGAGTCAGTTAAAAACACATTCTTATTTTCAATGACGGCCTAGGAACGGTGGGTTAACTGCCTCGTTCAGGGGCAGAAAGACAGATTTTCACCTTGGATCCCCCGAGCTGACAATCTTGCAACCTTACAGTTAATGAGTCCAACGCAATAACGACTTGCCTCTCTCTCATTGCACTCCACAAGGAGCCTGATTGCCTGTTACGCAAATGCCTCTCTCTCGTTGCACTCCACAAGGAGACTGATTGCCTGTTACGCAAATGCAGTAAACCGAGATGAGGCTGGTGTTACCGAAGTGAAATGGCTGGCTAGTTAGCGCGCGCTAATACCGTTTCAAACTTCACTCTCTCTGAGCCTTGGGGTGGTTGTTTCCCTTGCTCTGCATGGGTAACGCTGCTCCGATGTGGTGGCTGTTGTCGTTGTGTTGCTGGTTCGAGCCCAGGGAGGAGCGAGGAGAGGGACGGAAGCTATACTGTTACACTGGCAATACTAAAGTGCCTATAAGAACACCCAATAGTCAAAGGTTAATGAAATACAAATGGTATAGAGGGAAATAGTCCTATAATAACTACAACCTAAAACTTCTTACCTGGGAATATTGAAGACTCATGTTAAAAGGAACCACCAGCTTTCATATGTTCTGTGCAAGGAACTGAAACGTTAGCTTTCTTGCATAGCACACACATTTACGTTCTTCTCCAACACTTTGTTTTTGCATTATTTAAACCAAATTGAACATGTTTCATTATCTACTTGAGGCAAAATTG
Organism: Oncorhynchus mykiss; assembly: GCF_057628025.1. Classification (NCBI taxonomy): domain Eukaryota; kingdom Metazoa; phylum Chordata; class Actinopteri; order Salmoniformes; family Salmonidae; genus Oncorhynchus; species Oncorhynchus mykiss. The sequence continues at coordinate 13,082,474 of NC_143039.1, forward strand.
ATTTTATTGATGTATTATATTAAGTTAAAATAAGTGTTAATTCAGTATTGTTGTAATTATCATTATTACAAATACATTGATTAATCGGTATCGGCTTTTTTGGTCCTCCAATAATTGGTATCGGAGTTGAAAAATCATAATCGGTCGACCTCTACTCTGTAGCGCCTTGCAGTCAAAGGTCAATTAGTTGCCATACCAGGTAGTGATGCAACCCGTCAGGATGCTCTCGATGGTGCAGCTGATTAACTCTTTGAGGATCTGAGGACCCATGCCAAATGTTTTCAGTCTCCTGAGGGGAATAGGTTTTTGTTGTGTCCTCTTCACGACTGTCTTGGTGTGCTTGGACCATGTTAGTTGGTTGGTGATGTAGACTCCAATAAACTTGAAGCTCTCAACCTGCTCCACTACAGCCCCGTCAATGAGCACACTCCCATTCTCAGTCTTCCTTTTCCTGTAGTCCACAATCATCTCCTTTTGTCTTGATCACGTTGCGGGAGAGGTTGTTGTCCTTGCACCACATAGTCAGGTCTCTGATCTCTTCCCTATAAGCTTTCTCATCATTGTCGGTGATTAGGCCCACCACTGTTGTGTCATCAGCAAACTTAATGGTGGTATTGGAGTCGTGCCTGGCCGTACAGTCATGAGTGAACAGGGAGTACAGGAGGGGACTGAGTACACACCCCTGAGGGGCTCCCGCGTTGAGGATCAGTATGGTGGATGTGTTGTTACCTACCCTTGCCACCTGGGGGTGGCCTGTCAGGAAGTCCAGGATCCATTTGCAGATGGAGGTGTTTAGTCCCAGGGTCCTTAGCTTAGTGATGCGCACTATGGTGTTGAACGCTGAGCTGTAGTCAATGAATAGCATTCTCACATAGGTGTTCCTTTTGTCCAGGTGAGAAAGGGCAGTGTGGAGTGGAATAGAGATTGCATCATCTGTTGGTGCAGTATACAAATTGGAGTGGGTCTAGGGTTTCTGGGATAATGCTGTTGTGAGCCATGACCAGCCTTTCGAAGCATTTCACTGCTACAGTTCGTGAGTGCTACGGGTCGGTAGTCATTTAGGCAGGTTGCCTTAGTGTTCTTGGGCACAGGGACCATGGTGGTCTGCTTGAAACATGTTGGTATTACAGACTCAGACAGGGAGAGGTTGAAAATGTCAGTGAAGACACTTGCCAGTTGGTCAGCGCATGCTTGGAACGTCTGGCCCAGCGGCCTTGTGAATGTTGACCTGTTTTAAAGGTCTTACTCACATCAGCGGCGGAGAGCATGATCACACAGTCGTCTGGAACGGCTGATGCTCTCATGCATGTTTCAGTGTTCCTTGCCTCAACGCGAGCATAGAAGTTATTTAGCTCGTTATGGTAGGCTCGTGTTACTGGGCAGCTCTCGGCTGTGCTTCCCTTTGTAGTCTGTAATAGTTTGCAAACCCTGCCACATCCGACGAGCGTTGGAGCCGGTGTAGTACGATTCGATCTTTGTCCTGATGTTAGTCCTGTATTTGTTGCCAATGCTTAGCTACCTGATCTACTGAAATGAGATCCGTGCTTGATTTGGACAGGAGCTTACCAGAGCAGAGTACTTACATTTCTACTGCTTGAGATTATGTTCCTCTTATAGAATATTAGCTCAACAGTATTGTGTAGTTCCTGCCCCTAAATATAAACAGTACCGGCACCCAAAATGAGAACAGGCACCTATTTCAGTCCAAGTCAAGCACTGAATTAGATAATTGAACAAGAAATATAATATATTTTTAGGGAATGAAGTGCCTGAACTGTCAAGACTAACTTCTGTGTCTTTTTTTCTTTATTACAACTTGCCAACTCAGATTAAGTCTGAGGCCGGTAACATCAACAGTGAGGACAAAACCCACAGTCACTGGGTGCTGATTGTGACAGTGGAGCCCAGTTTGCACTGCAGGATCCAGAGATGGCATCAGTGAAGCTGGAAGACTGCAGTCAAACACTGGAGCTGAATGTCAACATGAAAGATGAAGAAGAGGAGGAGAAGATTGGGAAATCTGTTAATCATGGTAAGCACAGGTTCTATCTAAGTGTGTTGTTCGTTCCAACTTCCCACTGTGTATGAAAAGTTGGTGTAGAACTGTTTCAATGAGAAGGTAGATGTTATTTCATGCTACGGAGGCTTGTATGGTTTGACACCAGTATTGTCAGCATTTGTTTTATTCCCTGGGCTATCTGTATTTTATTTATTTTTCATTTCACCTTTATTTAACCAGGTAGGCCAGTTGAGAACACCTTTATTTAACCAGGTAGGCCAGTTGAGAACACCTTTATTTAACCAGGTGGGCCAGTTGAGAACAAGTTCTCATTTACAACTGCGACCTGGCCAAGATAAAGCAAAGCAGTGCGACACAAACAACAACAACACAGTTACACATGGGATAAACAAACGTACAGTCAATAACACAATAGAAAAGTATATATACACTGTGTGCAAATGAGGTAAGGCAGTAAATAGGCCGTAGTGGGGAAGTAATTACAATTTAGCAATTAAACACTGGAGTGATAGATGTGCAGAAGATGAATGTGCAAGTAGAGATACTTGGGTGCAAAGGAGCAAAACAATTAATAACAGTTTGTAGATGATGTACTTGGATGGTGAGCTGCTCTGACAGCTGATGCTTAAAGTTAGTGAGGGAGATATGTCTCCCAAAATGGATGGCACTGTGATAGACTGCATCCAATTTGTTGAGTAGAGTGTTGTAGGCTATTTTGTAAATGACATCACCGAAGTCAAGGATCAATAGGATAGTCAGTTTTACGAGGGTCTGTTTGGCAGCATGAGTGAAGGATGCTTTGTTGCGAAATAGGAAGCCGATTCTAGATTTAATTTTGGAATGGAGATGTTTAATGTGAGTCTGGAAGGAGAGTTTACAGTCTAGCCAGACACCTAGGTATTTGTAATTGTCCATATATTCTAAGTCAGAACCGTCCAGAGTAGTGATGCTGGATGGGCAGCCAGGTGCGGGCAGCGATCGGTTGAAGAGCATGCATTTAGTTTTACTTGCATTTAAGAGCAGTTGGAGGCCACGGAAGGAGAGTTGTATGGCATTGAAGCTCGTCTGGAGGTTAGTTAACACAGTGTCCAAAGATGGGCCAGAGGTATACAGAATGGTGTTGTCTGCATAGAGGTGGATCAGAGAATCACCAGCAGCAAGAGCGACATCATTGATTAATACAGAGAAAAAAGTTGTCCCGAGAATTGAACCCTGTGGCACCCCCCCTCAGCGGGGCTGAAGTGCACCCATGACCAGCTCGGAAACCAGATTGCATAGTGGAGAAGGTACGGTGGGATTCGAAATGGTCGGTGATCTGTTTGTTAACTTGGCTTTCGAAGAACTTAGAAAGGCAGGGTAGGATAGATATAGGTCTGTAACAGTTTTGGTCTAGAGTGTCTCCCCCTTTGAAGAGGGGGATGACTGTGGCAGCTTTCCAATCTTTGGGGATCTCAGACGATATGAAAGAGGTTGAACCGGCTAGTAATAGAGGTTGCAACAATTGCGGTGGATAATTTTAGAAAGAAAGGGTCTAGATTGTCTAGCCCAGCTGAATTGTAGGGGTCCAGATTTTGCACCTCTTTCAGAACATCAGCTATCTGGATTTGCGTGAAGGAGAAATGGGGGAGGCTTGGGAAAGTTGCTGTGGGGGGTGCAGGGCTGTTGACTGGGGTAGGGGTTGCCAAGTGGTAGCAGATTTTTTAAAAGTTCTATGAGTGAGGGAAAAGCAGCCAACAAGTGCTCAGCATATGTGGGAACTCCTTCAAGACTGTTTTATTCCCCTTTTGTATTGTACAGCCTACTGACATGAATACATACACTACCAGCCTACTGATATGAATACATACACTACCAGCCTACTGATATGAATACATACAGTACCAGCCTACTGATATGAATACATACACTACCAGCCTACTGATATGAATACATACACTACCGTTCAAAAGTTTGTGGTCACCTAGAAATGTCCTTGTTTTGAAAGAAAAGCACTTTTTTTGTCCAATAAAATATAAAATTGATCATAAAAACAGTAGACATTGTTAATGTTGCAAATGACTATTGTGGCTGGAAACTGCTTTAAAACATTATTTTTATTTTTATATTGAATATCTACATAGGTGTACAGAGGCCCATAATCATCACTCCTGTGTTCCAATGTAATGTTGTGTTAGCTAATCCAAGTGTATCATTTAAAAAAAGTGTTTTGTAATGATCAATTAGCCTTTTTAAAATGATAAACTTGGATTAGCTAACACAACGTGCCATTGGAACACAGGAGTGATGGTTGCTGATAATGGGCCTCTGTACGCCTATGTAGATATTCCATTAAAAAATCAGCCGTTTCCAGCCACGATAGTCATTTACAACATTAACAATGTCTACACTATTGATCAATTTGATATTTTATTTTACAAAAAAAATGTTTTTCTTTCAAAACGAGGACATTTTATAAGTGATAGAGTGCCAAGACTGTTGGAAAAGCATTCCTGGTGAAGCTGGTTGAGAGAGTGCCAAGACTGTTGGAAAAGCATTCCTGGTGAAGCTGGTTGAGAGAATGCCAAGACTGTGCCAAGCAGTCAAGGCAAGGGGTGAATACTTTGTTTGGGAGGGGGGTTACTACATGATTCCATATGTGTAATACCATGGTTTTGATGTTTCACTATTATGTAGAAATTTGTAAAAATGAAGAAAAACCCTTGAGTAAGTGTGTCCACACTTTTGACTGGTACTGTATATATTACACCAACTGACTGGTTCTTCTGATGTTCACACAGGATACCATGTTGAGACATTCTCTACATCCAGAGAGCAACAGCAGGAAGATCACAGAGCTAAGAGGTCTCACCACTGCCCACATTGTGAGGAGATTTTCCCAGTTCTATCAAAGCTAAAAATACACCTAAAAATACACACAGGAGAGAATCTGTATTCCTGCACTGACTGTGGGAAGAGATTCACAACATCAGCTCAGCTAAAAGTTCATCAGAGAACACACACAGGAGAGAAGCCTTACTCCTGCTCTGACTGTGGAAAGAGTTTCTCTCACTCGAAATTTCTAAAACAACATGAACGTATACACACAGGAGAGAAGCCTTTCTCCTGCTCGGACTGTGGAAAGAGTTTCTCTCAACTGAGCCACCTAAAACAACATGAACGTATACACACAGGAGAGAAGCCTTTCTCCTGCTCGGACTGTGGAAAGAGTTTCTCTCAACTGAGCCACCTAAAACAACATGAACGTATACACACAGGAGAGAAGCCTTACTCCTGCTCAGACTGTGGAAAATGCTTCAGAACATCACCTGAGCTAAACGGTCACCAGAGAACACACACAGGAGAGAAGCCTTACTCTTGCTCTGACTGTGGAAAATGCTTCACGTATTTAAATGTTCTAAAAGTTCACCAGAGAACACACACTGGAGAAAAGCCTTACTCCTGCTCTGATTGTGGAAAGAATTTCTCTCAATCGAGCCACCTAAAACAACATGAACGAACACACACAGGAGAGAAGCCTTACTCTTGCTCTGACTGTGGAAAATGCTTCACGTATTTAAATGTTCTAAAAGTTCACCAGAGAACACACACAGGAGAGAAGCCTTACTCTTGCGCTGACTGTGGAAAATGCTTCACGTATTTAAATGTTCTAAAAGTTCACCAGAGAACACACACTGGAGAAAAGCCTTACTCTTGCTCTGACTGTGGAAAATGCTTCACGTATTTAAATGATCTAAAAGTTCACCAGAGAACACACACTGGAGAAAAGCCTTACTCTTGCTCTGACTGTGGAAAATGCTTCACGTATTTAAATGTTCTAAAAGTTCACCAGAGAACACACACTGGAGAAAAGCCTTACTTCTGCTCTGACTGTAGCGCGAGTTTCTCTCAACGGAGCCACCTAAAACAACATGAACGTATACACACAGGAGAGAATCCTTAGTCCTGCTCTGACTGTAAGAAGAGTTTCTCTCAAATGGGCCAGTTAAAAAGACACCACGGTATACATCATGGAGAGTAGCCTTACTCTTGCTCTGACTGTGGAAAATGATTTAAATCATCAGCTGAGCTAAACGGTCATCAGAGATCACACACAGGAGAGAAGCCTTTCTTCTGCTCTTACTGTGGCAACAGCTTCTCCCGATTTGGGCAATGTAAAGACACACCAACGGATACATAGTTGACCGAAGCCTTATCAAAGCACTGACTGTGAGAAGAGATTCTACAGATTGGGCCATTTAAAAAGACACCAATGTATACATGAAGGAGAGAAGCCTCATCAGTTCTCTCAGACCAGCTAAGATTAGTCACTCCTCTTAATTCTCATCTCATAAAATAAATGGCAACGTTGAATAGGATCAAATGAAGAAAGTGTAGAACACTATTGTAATCATATTGTTTCTCACTGCGAGAGAACAATGCAGAGGAAAGGGAGCATCATAGAATGTTAGTCTCTCTTTACTGATCAGTGTGCATCTTGTCAGTTTTTTGCTGTGTTTTTTTTTTTTTTGCTTCCGTCCATAGACAAATCCCAGCTCTACTGGTACCAGCAGTACTGCACCTGTCAACGACACAAGTTGTTCTGCTTCCATAAGCACATCCAATGCTAGCATCAGTAATTCTCCATTTGCTGTTAACCCAGCTAGCATGGACACTGGGCTGCATCACAATCACAACTGTCAGAGCTACTGCCTCCTTATCCGGCAAAACACCAAACAACAGACAGGGATGTGCCTTTCCTCAGCCACAGTGTGTTTATATCTCACAACTCGATGAAACCTTCACTCGTGCGCAGACATTTAGAAACAAAACATGCCAATTTGAAAAATAAGCCACAGGAGTTTTTTCAGCGAGAGTTGAGACTACTTTCGAGTAGTAAGACATGTATAAAAGCAACAGATGCCATTAATAAGAAGGCGCTAGAATCGTCTTATATGGTGAGCTATCGAGTGGCTAGGACAGGCAAGCACCATACTATTGTGGAGGACTTAAGTCTTCCTGCTTCCGCAGATATGGCTTGGGGGAAAAATCCCAAAAAACTATACAGTTTTCACGACGCATCAGTGACATGGCAGATGTTTGGAACAATTACTGCTTCGCCTTACAAGCCAATAATTATATGCGTTACAGCTAGATGAGTCAACAGACGTGGCGGGCCTGGCACAGCTCCTGGTATATGTCTGTTACAGCTGGATGAGTCAACAGACGTGGCGGGCCTAGTACAGCTCCTGGTATATGTCCGTTGTTTTTGGAGGGTCAATTAAGGAAGATCCTCTTCTACAAACTACTGGAAACCAGGACAACAGGATATATTTTTAAAGTACTGGCCAGCTTTGTGACATCAAATGGACTTTGGTAGTCAGGTTTGATGAAAACCTGCTCCGGAGTGCTCAGGGCCTCACACAATGACCCTAAGCACACAGCTAAGACGATGTTTGCGAAAATTTTGAAAAAGCTGATTTTTGTTGTAATTTTGGAGTGTTGTGTGTAGATTGATGCATTTTATAATAATGCTGTAATGTACCAAAAGGTGGAAAAAGTCAAGCAGTTTGAATACTTTTTGAACACACTGTATCAGATAACGATGATCAGTTTTCTGCATTAGTTTTGGTGGATTATTTTTTTTTTTATTACCAAACACGTTTTGTTTCATGATAAACAGGCTATGAATTGACTAGTGTTTATTAAATTGCCTTTTAATGCTAGATTCATTGTTTTAGAGATTGATGAATTTATTTTAATAACTGTTGAAGTTAGATATGTTTGTACATTAATTTGTTCCGGGCAACATCTTCTCTTGTGTATAGTTTTAAATAAAATTGCAAATAAATTCATTAAAAATCCTACAATGTGATTTTCTGGATTTTTTTTTCTCTCATTTTGTCTGTCATAGTTGAAGTGTACCTATGATGAAAATTACAGGCCTCTCATATTTTTAAGTGGGAGAACTTGCACAATTGGTGGCTGACTAAATACTTTTTTGCCCCACTGTATGTATATTATGTATTTTTTAGTGTTTCCTGTTTGACCCCAGGAAGAGTAGCCGCTGGGGATCCTAATAAAATACTAAATGTATCAGATATTGATGACGTGTTGATCAGTTTTCACCATTAGTATTTTAATGAATGTTTCATTCAATGTGTTTCTATGGGATATAGTAGAAAAGGCCAAATTCAATATATATTTTTTTATACGTAATGTCATAAAATACTAAATCAATTATCTAAACAATCCATGGTATGACCTTCTTAAAACAATTCCATATGTTAGCATTATATTGCAATGTAATGACCCAGTTAGTATTGGGGAATGGAACCAGAGAGGAAGCTTGTGTTACCTTTCTCACACCACTACAGTATTCATTTCAACAGAACTTTTCCACGCCCCTTTGTTAGAGCTCAATATATACCCAAGACTATATAGAGGGTCATCTACCAGAACCTTTCCTATTGGGTTAGTAAGCACCACAGAATTTTAGGAAGCCATTGTTCAAAATGTGTTCATATACACAGTAACAATGGGAGGGGGTGTGGCCTGCACAGAGAAGGACCACGAGGTTGATCTCAGACAGAGTTGACAAATTAACAGTGAGGACAAACCCAGCCTGCCTCTCCTTTCACACTGCCTTCCAAACAGATTCTAAACCTACAGTCACTGGGTCCTGATTGACAGTGGAGACTTGTTGCACTGCAGGATCTAGAGATGGCATCACTGGACAGGTCTCCATTGGGCCAAGTCTACAACAAAAACATTTAGCAAATCAATCATTGCAACGTGGATGGAAACGGCAGAAACAGGAGACATTTTGTAAAGATCCACAAATGCTTTATCCGTTCGAACAGCGGCAGGAAAACATTGAAGAACCACAGTGCAATGCTGCGATGGTGTAAGAAAGGCACTGCTAAGATCAGAGATTAATCTCCTGAGTACACACCTAGTCCCCTGAATACAAACCAAGTAATCTTACATACAGGACTTCAAGTTGTAAAATAGTGAACTACTCCTTTAATGGAGCGGTAGGCTCTATGAAAGGGAAGTTTTGACAACAACAAAAAACGTCCTCGTCGTGTTTTGTTCATTAGTCCACTGTTAATACAATGCCAAAAAGTTTGCATGTTAGCAGTCAAGTTTTCAATATAAAGCACTTTCAGTACAGAGAAAAAAGTGGGATGCTTATGCAAATTATATGCAAATTAGCTAAATAATAATTGCATATAATTTGCATTATCACACCTTTTGGTGTGTACTACATTGTTTTCCAATCCTGGTCCTGGGGATCCATAGAGGTGAGCTTGTTTGTTTTTGCCCCTAACACTCACACACTGGATTCAACTAAACAACTCAAGCCTTTGAACTGAATAAGGTATGTGAGTGCGAGGGCAAAAACACACATGTACACCCCTTTGGGACCAGGATTGGGGAACACGGCTGTACTGAAAGTCCTCCATCTTCAGAACTTCACTGTTGACGTACACATTATTTGGATTGTATACAGGGTGAAGAAACCAAGGTGGACATTTGTAATTTGATTGAACTATCCCTTTAATTAGGGTTCCTTTGGAGTTATATTTAGTTAGAGATGGATTTGATCTAAGCATGTGCTATAAATATTCATTTATTTAATAAAGAAAACTGCTTTTGTAATCTCTTAAGGAGGCAAGGCGAACCTAACGAGTGTGCTCTCATACTCCCTTAAAATACCTTTGCTTGAAAAACGAGAAAAAAAAGTGTCAGTAGCACTGTTTGTCCATTTTGACACGCCATAGAACCCTTTCTCTGTTTACAAATGAAAACTGTATTTTAAGGCTTGTATGAATGTCCTACTTCATATGTTTGTGTCATCATCACAAATCAACTGCATTAAACTTAAAAAAACAACAACACTTTAACCAGTAAAATGGCTTTCGCTATAGCCTTTATCAATGAACGAAAGCGTTCTGTGATCTTAGCGACTGTTCAAGCAAGAATCAAAACATTGTAAGGGTATATAAACTCAAAGATATTTTGTTTGGAAGTAATAAAAACGTACATCTAGACGACTGCTGCCAAGAGTCGCACACATCTGTGAGTGACGTCAGCGCGTTGAGTACTGAAAAGGGTCTATCGCCACTTCCTCAAAATAGATAACTCAAATCTGTCATTAATGTTGAGTGCTGTTGACCAATCACAAATGAACGGGCTTAAACTTCGGCTACCGACTTGCCTCCAAGAAAAAATGTGTGTGCACAAACAGCCGAAAAAACCCTTACACAAAGCCCAAAACGAAAACAAAAACTTCACAAAATGTTGTCATAATATATGCACAAACTCTTCCGGCTGTTTTTAAAGAGTTTATTTCATTGAATTATACACAAGAGAGAAAACATGTATGTACAAACATATTTTTTTCATTACATTCTTGTCATTTAGCAGATGTTCTTATCCAGAGCGATTTACAGGACAAATAAGGGTTAATTGCCTTGACAGATTTTTCACCTAGTCGGCTCGGGATTCAAACACGCGACCTTTCAGTTACTGGTCCAACACTCTTAACCGCTAGGCTACCTGCCGCCAGATCAATCAACTTCAACACAGTTATTCAAATACATTCATCATCAATGACTACAATAATGAATCAAGTATTAAAATGCAATTTAATAAACAGTTGATTAATTCCCTGTTTATCATTAAACAAAAGCTTAGTAATAAAATAATACACCGAAAATAATGCTGAGAACTGATCACGCCATCTTTATCTGATATACACTGAGTGCATAAACATTAGGAACACATTCCTAATATTGAGTTCCCCCCCTTGTCCTCAGAACACCCTCAATTCATCGGGCATAGACTCTACAAGGTGTTGAAGGTGTTCCACAGGGATGCTGGCCCATGTTGACTCCAATGCTTCCCACAATTGTGTCAAGTTGGCTGGGAGTGGATCTCTACTCCGAATTGCTCGTTCCATCTCCTCCCACAGATGCACAATTGGATTGAGATCTGGTGACTCGGCAGGCCACTGCAGTAAACTGAATTCACTGTCATGTTCTTGGAACGATTCCTGGACAAGCCTTGTGGCGTAATCCTGCTGAAGAAATCTATTTGCAGATGGATACACTGCTGTCATGAAGGGAGGCACCTGATTGGCAGTAATTATTTAGATATCCTGTGGCATTCAAACATTGCTCAACTTTTATCAAGGGCCCCAATGTGTGTCCTGAAAACACAGCCCAACCATCACACCACCACCCTGCAATGCTGACACACGGAGTGGATGCAGGAAGTGGTGTAAAGTTCTTAAGTAAAAAATATTTAAACTAATTTAGAAGTTTTGGGGGCGTATCTGTACTTTACTATTTATATTTTTGACAACTTTTATTTCACTATATTCCTAAAGAAAATACATTTTATTTTTACTCCATACATTTTCCCGGACACCCAAAAGTACTCGTTACATTGTTTATGATTAGCAGGACAGGAAATGGTCCAATTCACACACTTATCAAGATAACATCCCTGGTCCTCCCCACTGCCTCTGATCTGGCAGACTCACTAAACACAAATGCTTCGTTTGTAAATGATGTCAGTGTTGGGAGTCTGCCCCTGGCTGTCTGTAATATTTTTTTTAAACAAGACAATTGTGCCATCTGGTTTGCTTAATTGAAGGAATTTGAAATGATTAATACTTTTACTTTTGATACTTAAGTATATTTACAACCAAATACTTTTACTCAAGTAGTATTTTACTGGGTGACTTTTACTTGAGTCATTTTCTATTAAGGTTTCATTACTTTCACTCAGTCTGACAGTTAGGTACATTTTCCACCACTGGATGTATGTCCTCGTGGTTTCCTCCATACCCCAGTCCTCCCATCAGCATGAAACAGCAGGAACCAGGGTTCATCAGGCCAGGCAGTATGTTTCCAATTTTCCAGTGTTTTCATTCCTTAGCCCACTGCAACGGCAGTTTTGTTTGTTTGTTGAAAGCTAATGGAGATCCATAACAAATACACAACAACTAAATCATTAAGGATCATAACTTTCACCTGGGTTCAGCTGGTCATGGAAAGAGCAGGTGTCCTTAATGTTTTGTACACTCAGTGTAGGTTGTGTCTACTATCTCATTCCCACAGACAACTGTAGAGGGAAGCAGTCCCACCCTGTTAACCGTCAGACTCCACTGTGAGAAGCCTCACAAAGGATATTCAACCCTAAGGGCAAATCCAAGGTCATGTCAATATCTTTACAGTAGAAGCTAACAAAACACACCAAAACTGACAAGGTACACACTGATCAGTAAAGTAAAGAGAGGCTAACATTCTAGAACGCTCTCTTTCCTCTGCACAGTTCTCTCACAGTGAGAAACAATAGGATTAGAACAGAGTGTTCTACACTTTCTTCATTTGATCCAATTCAACGTTGCAAATGATTTTATGAGATGAGAATTAAGTGGAGTGTCTAATCTTAGCTGGTCTGAGAGAGGTGATGAGGCTTCTCTCCTTTATGTACACATTGGTGTCTTTTTAAATGGCCCAATCTGTAGAATCTCTTCTCACAGTCAGTGCAGTGATAAGGCTTCTCTCCTGTGTGTATTCGTTCATGTCGTTTTAAGTTGCACAGTAGAGAGAAACTTGCTGCACAGTCAGAGCAGGTGTAAGGCTTCTCTCCTGTGTGTATACTTTCATGTCGTTTTAAGTGGCACAGTAGAGAGAAACTTGCCGCACAGTTAGAGCAGATGTAAGGCTTCTCTCCTGTGTGTGTTCTCTTATGAACTTTTAGCCTAGTTGATGTTGTGAAGCATTTTACACAATAAGAGCAGGAGTAAGGCTTCTCTCCTGTGTGTGTTCTCTTATGAACTTTTAGCTCAGATGATGTTATGAAGCATTTTACACAGTCAGAGCAGGAGTAAGGCTTCTCTCCTGTATGTATATGTTTATGTGTTTTTAAGTGGCCCAGTCGAGAGAAACTCTTTCCACAGTCAGAGCAGGAGTAAGGCTTCTCTCCTGTATGTATATGTTGGTGTCTTTTTAAGTGGCCCAGTAGAGAATAACTGTTTCCACAATCAGAGCAGGAATAAGGCTTCTCTCCTGTGTGTATACGTTCATGTCGTTTTAAGTTACACAGTAGAGAGAAACTCGCCGCACAGTCAGAGCAGGAGTAAAGCTTCTCTCCTGTGTGTATACGTTCATGACGTTTTAAGTTGCACAGTAGAGAGAAACTCGCCGCACAGTCAGAGCAGGAGTAAGGCTTCTCTCCTGTGTGTGTTCTCTGATGAACTTTTAGTCTAGCTGATGTTGTGAAGCATTTTACACAGTCAGAGCAGGAGAACAGCTTCCCTCCTGTATGCACTCTCTGATGAACTGTCACAGTCTTGGATGTTGTGAAATTCTTCCCACCGTCAGTATAGGAATATTGATTCTCTCCTCTGTGTATTTTTAGGTGTACTTTTAGCTTTGATAGAAATGGGAATATTTCCTCACAATGTGGGCAGGGGTGAGACCTCTTAGCTCTGTGATCTTTCTGCTGTTGCTCTCTGGATGTAGAGAATGTCTCAACATGGTCTCCTGTGTGAACAACATCAGAAGAAACAGTCAGTTGGTGTGATAAACATGTCAATCAAATGTATTTTATGAAGCCCTTTTTACATCAGCAGTTGTCACAAAGTGCTTTACAGAAACAGAAAGCCAGCTTAAAACCACAAAGAGCAAGCAATGCAAATGTAGCAGCAAAGTGGCCACGAAAAACTCCACAGCAAGAAGGAACCAAGGAAGAAACGTAAAGAGGAACCAGGCTCAAATGGGTGGCCAGTCCTCTTCTGGCTGTACCGGGTGACATATGTATTCATATCAGCAGGCTGGTAACATATGTATTCATATCAGCAGGCTGGTAACATATGTATTCATATCAGTAGGCTGGTAACGTATGTATTCATATCAGTAGGCTGTACAATAGAAAAGGGGAATAAAACTATTCTAAAAGTGGGTAAAAGCCATATCATCCTCCACTCACTATCAAAGGGTTAGTAACCAGGCTTTATCACATCCGACCGTGATTAGGAGTCCCATAGGGTGGCGATCAATTGGACCAGCATCGTCCGGGTTTGGCCCGGGAGGTAGGCCGTCAATGTAAATAATAATTTGTTCTTAACTGACTTGCCTAGATAAAAGGTAAAATATTTTTTTAAATACTAATTTTGTAGAACTTTAAAATACTGGCAGCGTGTCTACTTCACTTCTTTATTCTACTCTCTGATCACTCAGGATAGCCCAGTGAATTAAACACATGCTGGCAATGCTGGTATGCAAGTCTGAGTAGCATGAAATAATATCTACCTTCTCATTGAAACAGTTCATCATGAAACACTTCTACTACAACTTTTCATGCACAGTGGGAAGTTGAAAGGAACAACAAATTTAGATAGAACCTGGTCTTACCATGAGAAACAGATTTCCCAATCTTCTCCTCCTCTTCTTCATCTTTAATGTTGACGTTCAGCTCCAGTGTTTGACTGCAGTCTTCCAGCTTCACTGATGCCATCTCTGGATCCTGCGGTACAAACTGGGCTCCACTGTCACAATCAGGACCCAGTGACTGTAGGTTTGGGCTCACTGTGGAAGGAGAGAAGCAGGCTGGGTTTGTCCTCATCTGCTCATCATCATCTACTCATCTATCACTCCAGTGTTCATCTGCTAAATTGTAATCACTTTGCTACTATGGCCTATTTATTGCCATACCTCCTCATGCCATTTGCACACACTGTATATAGACTTTGTTTTCTATTGTGTTATTGACTGTGTTGTTTCTGTTGCACTGCTATGCTTTATCTTGGCCAGGTCGCAGTTGTAAATGAGAACTTGTTCTCAACTAGCCTACCTGGTTAAATAAAGGTGTTCTCAACTAGCCTACCTGGTTAAATAAAGGTGTTCTCAACTAGCCTACCTGGTTAAATAAAGTTGAAATAAAAATTAAACAAATAAATTGATGGATTATAGACAAGGTTGTTTATATTGACCTCAGATTCTCAGTTTATCCGTGTCAAAGTAGTCTGTCACTTTGGTCATCTGTGAGGTATTAAAAATGATTCTGCCAACGTCTCCAGTCATCCAAAATGATGTAGAACTGCATGAAAATCTGTAGAATTCGTCAGGATGTTGATTTTGGCCTTTGGAATAGACCACAACACCTGAACAGGATCGATACATCCGAACATCACACCTGCTAGACAGGAATGTCAGTGTTTTGCCATGGCCAGCGAAGAGCCCGGATCTCAATCCCATTGAGCACGTCTGGGACCTGTAGGATCGGAGGGTGAGGGATAGGGCCATTCCCCCAGGAAATGTCCAGGATCTTGGTGGAAGATGCCTTGGTGGAAGAGTGGGGTAACATCTCACAGCAAGAACTGGCAAATCTGATACAGTCCATGAGGAGGAGATGCACTGTAGTACTTAATGCAGCTGGTGGCCACATCAGATACTGACTGTTACTTTTGATTTTGACCCCCCTTTGTTCAGGGACACATTATTCCATTTCTGTTTGTCACATGTCTGTGGAACTTCTTAAGTTTTTGTCTCAGTTGTTGAATCTTATTATGTTCATACAAATATTTACACATTAAGTTTGCTGAAAATAAAACGCAGTTGACAGTGAGAGGTCGTTTATTTTTTTGCCGAGTTTATTTTGAACTTGTCAGCTCAGGGATTCGTTCCAGCAACCTTTCGATTACTGGCCCATCTCTCCAACCACTAGGCTACCTGTACGTAATTCATATCAGTAGGCTGCTCAATACAAAAGGAGAATAAAACTAATCTAAAACTATCCCATAAGTCAAAAAGATGAGCCATATCATCCTCCACTCACTATCACAAGGGTTAGTAACTACACAGACTCATTTCATATCCTCGACCACTCACTATCACAAGGGTTAGTAACTACAGACTCATTTCATATCATCCTCCTCTCACTATCACAAGGGTTAGAAACTACACACACTAATTTCATAGAACTTTAAAACACTGGCAGTTTGTCTACTTCACTTCTTTAGTCTACTCTCTGATCACTCCAGATAGACCAGTGAATAAAACAAATGCTGGCAATACTGGTGTCAAACCAGGCAAGTCTGAGTACCATGAAATAACATCTACCTTCTCATTGAAACAGTTCATCATGAAACAGTTCTACAGCAACTTTTCATAAACAGTGGGAAGTTGTAACGAACAAAAATATTAGATAGAACCTGCTCTTACCATGATTAACAGATGTCCCAATCTCCTCCTCCTCTTCTTCATCTTTAATGTTGACATTCAGCTCCAGTGTTTGACTGCAGTCTTCCAGCTTCACTGATGCCATCTCTGGATCCTGCAGAGCAAACTGGGCTCCACTGTCACAATCAGGACCCAGTGACTGTAGGTTTGTCCTCACTGTTGATGTTACCGGCCTCATACCTGAGTCAGCAAGTAGTTTAAGAGAAGCAGACAAAAAAGTTATTTTCTTGACAGAACTGAACTTTCTTTATTCTCTATTAAATATATTATATTTTTTCTTGTTCAATTATCTAATTCAGTGCTCGACTTGGACTGAAATAGTTGCCGATACTCATTTTGGGTGCCGGTACTGTTTATATTTACAGTGGGGAGTATTTGATACACTGACGATTTTGCAGGTTTTCCTACTTACAAAGCATGTAGAGGTCTGTAATTTTTTTAAATCATAGGTACACTTCAACTGTGAGAGACGGAATCTAAAACAAAAATCCAGAAAATCACATTGTATGATTTTTAAGTAATTAATTTGCATTTTATTGCATGACATAAGTATTTGATACATCAGAAAAGCAGAACTTAATATTTGGTACAGAAACATTTGTTTGCAATAACAGCGATCATACGTTTCCTGTAGTTCTTGACCAGGTTTGCACACACTGCAGCAGGGATTTTGGCCCACTCCTCCATACAGAACTTCTCCAGATCCTTCAGGTTTCGGGGCTGTCACTGGGCAATACGGACTTTCAGCTCCCTCCAAAGATTGTCTATTGGGTTCAGGTCTGGAGACTGGCTAGGCCACTCCAGGACCTTGAGATGCTTCTTACGAAGCCACTCCTTAGTTGCCCTGGCTGTGTGTTTTGGGTCGTTGTCATGCTGGAAGACCCAGCCACGACCCATCTTCAATGCTCTTACTGAGGGAAGGAGGTTGTTGGCCAAATCTCGCGATACATGGCCCCATCCATCCTCCCCTCAATACGGTGCAGTCGTCCTGTCCCCTTTGCAGAAAAGTATCCCCAAAGAATGATGTTTCCACCTCCATGCTTCATGGTTGGGATGGTGTTCTTGGGGTTGTACTCATCCTTCTTCTTCCTCCAAACACAGAGAGTGGAGTTTAGACCAAAGAGCTCTATTTTTGTCTCATCAGACCACATGACCTTCTCCCATTCCTCCTCTGGATCATCCAGATGGTCATTGGCAAACTTCAGATGGGCCTGGAGATGTGCTAGCTTGAGCAGGATTTTAATCCATGACGGCGTAGTGTGTTACTAATGGTTTTCTTGGAGACTGTGGTCCCAGCTCTCTTCAGGACTTTGACCAGGTCCTGCCGTGTAGTTCTGGGCTGATCCCTCACCTTCCTCATGATCATTGATGCCCCACGAGGTGAGATCTTGCATGGAGCCCCAGACCGAGGGTGATTGACCGTCATCTTGAACTTCTTCCAATTTTGAATAATTGCGCCAACAGTCTCACCAAGCTGCTTGCTTATTGTCCTGTAGCCCATCCCAGCCCTGTGCAGGTCTACAATTGTATCCCTGATGTCCTTACACAGCTCTCTGGTCTTGGCCATTGTGGAGAGGTTGGAGTCTGTTTGATTGAGTATGTGGACAGGTGTCTTTTATACAGGTAACGAGTTCAAACAGGTGCAGTTAATACAGGTAATGAGTGGAGAACAGGAGGGCTTCTTAAAGAAAAACTAACAGGTCTGTGAGAGCCGGAATTCTTACTGGTTGGTAGGTGATCAAATACTTATGTCATGCAATAAAATGCAAAATAATTACTTAAAAATCATACAAATGTGATTTTCTGGATTTTTGTTTTAGATTCCATCTCTCACAGTTGAAGTGTACCTATGATAAAAATTACAGACCTCTACATGCTTTGTAAGTAGGAAAACCTGCAAATCGGCAGTGTATCAAATACTTGTTCTCCCCACTGTAGGTGCAGGAGCTCCACAATACTTTTGAGCTAAAACTTAACCTGTCGTAGATAAATGCATAAATTACTCAAAAACCATTTAGTACAAGGTTACGGTTTGTTTTAGGCAGCACTATGTGCTATTTTCATTAATAACCTTTATTCACGGTTTTACTTCAAAAAACAATTGTATTTCCTGTTCACACCATAGTAATGTTTATAGATCAACACAAACTGAATGTGTCAATATTATTACACATGTAGAAAATACAATCATTACATTTGGTTTCAAAACAGTAGTGCAACCGTAAAATTGTCTCTCTGCTGCATCCACACTGCCTGCACTGAAATCCGTTGACGCAGACCGAGCGGGTGCCGCGATTTAACCAGCGTGTGAATTTTTCCTTTCATGGAGATCTACGGACAATTCCTTCCACCTCATGGCTTGGTTTTTACTCTGACATGCACTGTGAAATATGGGACCTTATATAGACAGGTGTGTGCCTTTCTAAATCAATGTCCAATCAATTGAATTTACCACAGGTTGACAACAATCAAGTTGAAGAAATATCTCAAGGATGATCAATGGAAACAAGATGCTCAATGTCGAGTCTCATAGCAAAGGGTCTGAATACTTATGTAAATAAGGCATTTGTTTTACGTTTTTTTATAAATGTTTAAACATTTCTAAAACCCTGCGTTTGCTTTGTCATTATGGGTTATTGTGTGTAGATTGATGAGGAACGTTTTTCATTTAATCCATTTTAGAATAAGGCTGTAACGTAACCAAATGTGGAAAAAGTCAAGGGGTCTGAATACTTTCTGAATGCACTGTATGTATTCATATCAGTAGTCTGGTACTGTACGTATTCATATCAGTAGGCTGGTATTGTGTGTATTCATATCAGTAGGCTGGTATTGTGTGTATTCATATCAGTAGTCTGGTAGTGTACGTATTCATATCAGTAGTCTGGTACTGTATGTATTCATATCAGTAGTCTGGTACTGTACGTATTCATATCAGTAGGCTGGTAATGTATGTATTCATATCAGTAGTCTGGTAGTGTACGTATTCATATCAGTAGTCTGGTACTGTATGTATTCATATCAGTAGTCTGGTACTGTACGTATTCATATCAGTAGGCTGGTAATGTATGTATTCATATCAGTAGGCTGGTATTGTGTGTATTCATATCAGTAGTCTGGTAGTGTACGTATTCATATCAGTAGTCTGGTACTGTATGTATTCATATCAGTAGTCTGGTACTGTACGTATTCATATCAGTAGGCTGGTAATGTATGTATTCATATCAGTAGGCTGGTATTGTGTGTATTCATATCAGTAGTCTGGTAGTGTACGTATTCATATCAGTAGTCTGGTAATGTATGTATTCATATCAGTAGTCTGGTAGTGTACGTATTCATATCAGTAGTCTGGTACTGTATGTATTCATATCAGTAGGCTGGTAGTGTATGTATTCATATCAGTAGGCTGGTATTGTGTGTATTCATATCAGTAGTCTGGTAGTGTACGTATTCATATCAGTAGTCTGGTACTGTATGTATTCATATCAGTAGTCTGGTACTGTACGTATTCATATCAGTAGTCTGGTACTGTACGTATTCATATCAGTAGTCTGGTACTGTACGTATTCATATCAGTAGTCTGGTACTGTACGTATTCATATCAGTAGTCTGGTACTGTACGTATTCATATCAGTAGGCTGGTACTGTATGTATTCATATCAGTAGGCTGGTACTGTATGTATTCATATCAGTAGGCTGGTACTGTATGTATTCATATCAGTAGGCTGGTACTGTATGTATTCATATCAGTAGGCTGGTACTGTATGTATTCATATCAGTAGGCTGGTAGTGTATGTATTCATATCAGTAGGCTGGTAGTGTATGTATTCATATCAGTAGGCTGGTAGTGTATGTATTCATATCAGTAGGCTGGTACTGTACGTATTCATATCAGTAGTCTGGTACTGTACGTATTCATATCAGTAGGCTGGTACTGTACGTATTCATATGAGTAGGCTGGTACTGTACGTATTCATATGAGTAGGCTGGTAGTGTATGTGTTCATATCAGTAGGCTGGTACTGTACGTATTCATATCAGTAGGCTGGTACTGTACGTATTCATATCAGTAGGCTGGTACTGTATGTATTCATATCAGTAGTCTGGTACTGTATGTATTCATATCAGTAGTCTGGTAGTGTACGTATTCATATCAGTAGTCTGGTACTGTATGTATTCATATCAGTAGGCTGGTACTGTATGTATTCATATCAGTAGTCTGGTAGTGTATGTATTCATATCAGTAGTCTGGTACTGTATGTGTTCATATCAGTAGGCTGGTACTGTATGTATTCATATCAGTAGGCTGGTACTGTATGTATTCATATCAGTAGGCTGGTACTGTATGTATTCATATCAGTAGTCTGGTACTGTACGTATTCATATCAGTAGGCTGGTACTGTATGTGTTCATATCAGTAGGCTGGTACTGTATGTATTCATATCAGTAGTCTGGTACTGTATGTATTCATATCAGTAGGCTGGTACTGTATGTATTCATATCAGTAGTCTGGTAGTGTATGTATTCATATCAGTAGTCTGGTACTGTATGTGTTCATATCAGTAGGCTGGTACTGTATGTATTCATATCAGTAGGCTGGTACTGTATGTATTCATATCAGTAGGCTGGTACTGTATGTATTCATATCAGTAGTCTGGTACTGTACGTATTCATATCAGTAGGCTGGTACTGTACGTATTCATATCAGTAGGCTGGTACTGTACGTATTCATATCAGTAGGCTGGCACTGTACGTATTCATATCAGTAGGCTGGTACTGTACGTATTCATATCAGTAGGCTGGTACTGTACGTATTCATATCAGTAGGCTGGTACTGTACGTATTCATATCAGTAGGCTGGTACTGTACGTATTCATATCAGTAGGCTGGTACTGTACGTATTCATATCAGTAGGCTGGTACTGTACGTATTCATATCAGTAGGCTGGTACTGTACGTATTCATATCAGTAGTCTGGTACTGTACGTGTTCATATCAGTAGGCTGGTACTGTACGTATTCATATCAGTAGGCTGGTACTGTACGTATTCATATCAGTAGGCTGGTACTGTACGTATTCATATCAGTAGGCTGTGCAATACAAAATGGGAATAAAACTATTCTAAAAGTACCTCATAAGTTATGAAAATTATGAGCTATATCATCCTCCACTCACTATCACAAGGGTTAGAAACTACACAGACTCATTTCATAGAACTTTAAAACACTGGCAGTTTGTCTACTTCACTTCTTTAGTCTACTCTCTGAGCACTCCAGATAGACCAGTGAATAAAACAAATGCTGGAAATACTGGTGTCAAACCAGGCAAGTCTGAGTACCATGAAATAACATGTACCTTCTAATTGAAACAGTTCATCATGAAATCCTGCCCTGCCTTTCTAAAGTCTTTCGAAAGCCAAGTTACCTTCTCCGCTATGCAATCTGGTTTCCGAGATGGTCATGGGTGCACCTCAGCCACGCTCAAAGTCCTGAACGATATCATAACCGCCATCGATAACAGACAGTACTGTGCAGCCATCTTCATCGATCTGGCCAAGGCTTTCAATGTCAAATTGGAGGGCCTGTTGTCTGGACCTCTGGCAGTCTCTATGAGGGTGCCACAGGGTTCAATTCTCAGGCCGACTCTTTTCTCTGTATATATCAATGATGTAGCTCTTGCTGCTGGTGATTCTCTAATCCACCTCTACGCAGACAACACCATTCTGTATACTTTGGACACTGTGTTAACAAACCTCCAGACGAGCTTCAATGCCATACAACACTCCTTCCAAGGCCTCCAACTGCTCTTAAATGCTAGTAAAACTAAATGCATGCTCTTCAACCGATCGCTGACCGCACCCGCCCGCCCGACTAGCATCACTACTCTATACCTACAAATACCTAGGTGTCTGGTTAGACTGTAAACTCTCCTTCTAGACTCACATTAAGCATCTCCAAACCAAAATTAAATCTAGAATCGGCTCCTATTTCGCAACAAAGCCTCCTTCATTCATGCTGCCGAACATACCCTCGTAAAACTGACTATCCTACCGATCCTTGACTTTGGCGACGTCATTTACAAAATAGCCTCGAACACTCTACTCAGCAAATTGGAGTCTATCACAGTCTCGTCTGTTTTGTCACCAAAGCCCCAAATGCTACCCACCACTGCGACCTGTACGCTCTTGTTGGCTGGGCCCTTGCTTCATATTGGTCACAAAACCCACTGGCTCCAGGTCATCAATACGTCTTTGCTAGGTAAAGCCCCGCCTTATCTCAGCTCACTGGTCACCATAGCAACACCCACCCGTAGCAAGCGATCCAGCAGGTATATTTCACTGGTCATCCCCAAAGCCAAGTCCTCATTTGGCCACATGTTCTTCCAGTTCTCTGCTGCCAATGACTGGAACAAATGGCAAAAATCACTTTAGCTGGAGACATATCTCCCTCACTAACTTTAAGCATCAGCTGTCAGAGCAGCTTACCGATCACTGCACCTGTACACAGCCCATCTGTAAATAGCCCACCCCAACTACCTCATCCCCATATTGCTATTTATTTTTGCTCTTTTGCACCCCAGTATCTCTACTTGCACATCCATCCCTCTAGTGTTAATACTAAATGGTAATTATTTCGCCACTATGGCCTATTTATTGCCTTACCCCCCTAATCTTACTACACTACTCGTTCTCAACTGGCCCACCTGGTTAAATTAAGGTGAAATAAAATTAAACAGTTCTACAGCAACTTTTCCTGCACAGTGGGAAGTTGGAATGAAAAACACCAACTTAGTTAGACAGAACCTGCTCTTACCATGAGAAACAGATATTCCAATCTCCTCCTCCTCTTCTTCATCTTTAATGATGACATTCAGCTCCAGTGTTTGACTGCAGTCTTCCAGCTTCACTGATGCCATCTCTGGATCCTGCAGTGCAAACTGGGCTCCGCTGTCACAATCTGGACCCAGTGACTGTAGGTTTGGACTCAGTGTGGAAGGAGAGAGGCAGGTTGGGTTTGTCCTTACTGTTGATGTTACTGGCCTCAGACTTAATCTGAGTCAGCCAGTAGTAATAAAGAGAAACGGACACAAAAGTTAGTGCCAGAACTGTCAAGACTTACTTTATTCTCTAAAAATATGGTTTATTTTAGGTGCAGGAGCTACACAATACTGTTGAGCTAATATTCTATAAGAGGAACATGAGCTCAAACAGTAAACATTTGAGGTGACGGTACTCAGCTCTGATGAGCTGCTGTCCAAGACAAGCACTGATCTCATTTCAATAGATGAGGTAGCTAAGCATTGACAAAACATTCATTAATTCACATTAGACAAAGTATACACTTTAAATTAGGCTACAAACTGTAAATGCAGTTAATCTATAGTAGATTTCCTGAATTCACATAAATGCCTCAAAAACCATTCAGTACAAGTTTGCAGTATGTTTCAGGCAGCACTATGTACTATTTTCCTGAATAAACTTGTCTTCACTGTACTATTCATATCAAAAACCAATAGTATTTCCGTTCACACCATAGTAACATTTATAGAGAGACAGAAACAACTGAATATCTCTGAATATTAGTACACATGTAGAAAACTGATAATCATTACATTCAGCTCCAAAACAGTAGTGCAACCGTAAAATGGTCCATCTCTGCTGCACCGAAGTGCGTTGACGCAGACCGAGGGGGAACCGCCATTTTACAATTTCGTGAATTTGACACAAAACCAAAAACGACATGTAAAACGAATCCAGAATTCTCAAATAAATTGATCCTTAATGAAATGACCTTGACAAAATGATATACATCCACTCAGACTAACCCAGTCACTATGTGATTTGTAAAAAAAAGTGATCACGTTCACTCACGCGTTTTGACATAAAAATAACACATAAAACCTTTATCAAACGTGATAATACATTGACGTATTTGTTACCTAGCATGTTCTTTCGATATTATAACGTGCTATTACATACCAGTAGTAATACATTTGAAAGCGACACAGAAGTTGTCGTCTCGACTGCACAAATCTGACGTATCCTTTATTCTGAAGAATGATGCGCGCCTGCGCGGAACTTCCTGTTCCCCCACTACCAGTTCCTAAACCCAGAGACGTAACAACGCGAGACTTCAGAGAACGCTTGTGGCGTAGACCAAGCCTGGGTTTGAGAAGTCAATGAGAGAAGTGAACAATTCTGATACATTTGCAGCGGCTAATGGGGATCCTAATAAATACCAAAAATATTTTGTCGACACACTTGAAACATGACCATTCTTTTATCAATTTCATAACTGCAGTGGTTTATTCACAATCCCTCTCACTGCGTATCTTACATATCGCAGCATCACATGAGTAGGCAGACACTCTTCACTCTTTCAACGAAACTCCAGATATAACACATTTTATCGGTGCCCTGCTCCGAAAAACAATGCTCTCTCCTACTCTTCTGAGACGCATGATAATCAAAACAAAACCATTACTGGTCACTCTGGCAGACTCTACCTTTCACCATGCCTCCTTTACCATCTTCCTGACCTCAAATGATCACCCAAAAATACACAATTTTTGATGAATCGCGCTCCAAAAGAAACCAATGTTCGTTTACAACTTTTGGTCTGTTTGTTCCATTTTTCGTTGTCTCCGTCTTCCATTCCTTCTGACCAACTTTACTCAACTGGGAGATATCAGACTCGAACAGCACTTCCGCTTCGCCATATTTCCCTCCCCAAAACCAGACACACTCCGCATTGAATCCTGCATTGAAAAAAGCCCAAAACTTCAGGTTAAAGGGGAATTTCACCGTGGCTTTGCCATGGCATCAGTGGCGACGTCCACGGACGGCGAATTTCGGCTCTATCAGGTCCATCCATCATTGACTTTATTTAGCCCAAAATTGTCCGTCTGTTTTGATCCAAATATAGCTGAAGGTCAGGCTGATCAGCTTGTACTCATTGAAATGCATTAGATACACGAATACAACTATACAATATTGCATATAGTATAAGTTTGATTATCTATTTATATACACAATATCATGAAATATATTGATGTAAAATAAATTTTAAAAATCTAATATCTTGTTCTGATATAGACAGAATGTCTGAAAATGACCTGTAATTTCAAATCATTAGTTTACAATATCACAATGGAATTGATTACAATTTATAACCGTCATGCCTCAAAACTGGGAGAAGCTGAACGAAAGAGCAAGTCATTCACCCGACATTTGTTCCTCAGGACGGTAACACAACGACACAATGATAATTGTAAGCATCAATATTTCTGAAAACGTTTCTAATTTGATAAGGTTGTTATATTAATGATCAGTTTCGGTTAATGTCGCAAACTATTATTTTCTCTAGGCTAACATAATAAACTCTGTTTGGATACCTGCATGCTAGCTAGCTAACACTAACTTATTTGCTAGCTAGATAGTAATGCGGGAAAGCAGGGTTAACATATTTGTTGGTTGTAACGGGTAACATGTCTATGGTGGCAATTTCTAAAAACCTTAATTAACCTAAATAAGGACATCTCAATCAATAGTAGCCAATTCGAAACTTTCACAGCCAATATTTAAAGCGGAATCCTGAACCTGGCCTTCTTCCTCACTAGAGTTTGTTCCCCCGCTCCCCATAATCTGTCCTGCCTCAATTCCACTTTCTCCACTTGGTCCAAACTATAATTATGTCCAAGAGCCATAAACTCCCTTGATGGTCTCTTCTGGCTCCATGCCTGTTCCAAACAGTCTGCTCATATACATCCGGGGCCTCTTGCAGCTGCCTGACTGTGTCCATAGTTAGTTCATCTTGCGTTTCTCCAGTTCTCTGCACCATCTGTTGTGCCGTGTAACCTCCAGCTTCTTTGGCTGCTTGGTCTGCCCTGTCGTTGCCTCGTCTCACACTGGTGCCCTCTTTACTGTGCCCTTTACATTTCACGATGGCCACATTCCTTGGCAGCTGTATCGCTTCAATTAGTCGTTGCACTTCCTGTTTGTGTTTTATGGGTTCGTTTGAGCTGGACAGGTAGCCCCTCCTCATCCATTGTGGGCCATCTATATGTGCAATGCCATGTGCTTATGCAGAATCTGTGTAGATGTTCACTCTTTTCCCTTTGCTCAGTTCCAGAGCTCTTCTTAGTGTTCGGAGTTCAGCCAGCTGGGCTGAGGCCTCAGATGGGTCCAATCTCTTTGCTTCTACCACCTCGTGTGTTCCTGTCCCTCCTCCTTGCTTCACCACTGCATATGCTGCTATGTTACCTTCTTCTGGTGTCTGTGACCTGTAACAACAACCGTCCGTAAACAGAGTCTCTGCTGTTCCTTCCAACTGGACATTCGAGGTCCATCCTGACCTTTACTTGTTTTGTTGCCCTTACTTCACAAATGTGCAGTTCTCCGTTTCCCATCCCATCCGTCATGTTGTTTACTTCTGTCACATAGGTGATGTGCTTGGCCGTGATCGTTTTTTGTGATGTTCGACTTCCTCTTGCTCCATAGGGTGAACAGTTTGGAGCCAATAAAGGCGGTCACCCCGTGATCTGTGTTGATTTCCAGAGGATGTCTCATAACGATATGAGCTGTTTTCCCTATTGCCTTAGACAGGGCAGCAATGTGTCTCGCGCAATCAGTTTGGCCACATTCAATGTTGTCCAGTTGTGCACTGTAGTAATGCAGCTTGTTGCCACTCCCTCTGAGCACATATAAGGGACTGCTATGTACAATAGGCTGTCTCTCGGTCATGTCTTCATACCATGCTTCTTCATATATCTCGTCCTTTTCCTTGGAGTAGTTCATTGTAACATGTGGTGGGTCGTCCAGTGGGTAGTAAGCATTCAGTGTTTGTATCTATGGTTTCCACCTCTGGAAAGTACGACAGACACGTGGAGTGTCTGGGTCACAATCCAGGAGCCTGAGCCAGTATACATGTGATTTCTCTTCCGGTTCTTCTGTATCCCCCAAATACAACATTCAGGGAGGGTCAAGCTTTTCGGTCATCAGCATCGGCATTAGTTTGGCTGGAGGAATGTTTGTTACATGCATACCCTGTCCATTGCAGTATATGCTACAGCCAAGTTTAGAGAGTAGGTCCCTTCCCATCAAACCGATGGAACATTCCAGGTTGTATAGGAATTGATGGGTGACTTTCAGGTCATCCCAGTACACATCCAGTGGCACGGTAAATGGCTTTCTCATAATATTTCCCGAGACCCCTGAGAAAGCTTGCGTCTTGGGGGTATGATGCTTGCACAGAAGACCACATGCATCCTGTGTCAATCAACATACTCTGCTGTTTACCCCCAATCATGCAATTTTAACTACTGGTTCCTCACTAGGCGGAAATGTGTAGTTGGTGGTGTTATTTACGTTAACTGGGGTCTCTGGGCAGCTTCATTGATGAGGTCCGGTTTCTTGGCCTAGCCAGGCCATACTTGGGATCAAGCTTGGATTAGGAAGTTGTTGCCCCAGCAGGCATACCGGGACCAGATGGCTGCTGCTGGTAGTATGGCTGTTGAGGCTGGTGACCACCTCCATATCCGCCCCAATTTCCCCGCCCACGTGGTGCCCAGTTACTGCGTCCCCGTGGGGGCCCAGAATATCCCCTGCCCCTTGTTAGGCCTTGTTGATATGCGGGGGTCGTCCACAGTTCCTGGCATAGTGGCCATTTCCTCCACATCTGTAACACATCATAATAATTGTATAATGTTGTATGAAGTGTCCCCCATTGCCACCTGTTCCTCCTTGCTGCTTTCTCACTTCCTTATTCAGTCTATGTTCCTCTTCCATTCTATCTAGAGTTTGCTTCATGCGCCTCAGCTGTAGCTCCTCCCATACTCTCCTTCGTTCTATCTCTTTCTCTCGTGTCTGGGTTAGGCTGTCTTCTGTCCATACCTGACCCCTGTCGTTTACACTTTCTCTGTCCATCTCTGCGCTTCCCGAGCATCCATTCCCATAGCTGCCCTCCATACTGTGTTGTTCGCTTGTGCACTCCCTCCCCTTTTCCTCTCTCTGTATTCTGCTCAGCTCCGTTATCCCATCTCTCAGGGAGCGGGATGCTGTTAGTAGCGCATCAATTTCCGGCCCTCGGTCTTGAGCCAAAGGGACCCAAGCTTGGTCGTGATGCCATTCTGGTCTCTTGTTATAATTGACAGTTGCTGTTACATCCAGTACTGGGGCCATCAACTCCGACCCTTCATAGGGTGGGGGCTCAGGGGCTGTGGGTAGTTGGGCTTGGGTGTGGATGGTGTAGACTCGCTGCACATTTCCCGCAGCTTCTCCAGCATTGTCAACCTAATTTTCTCCTTCAGTTTGGCCTTTTCCATTGCATTTCCATTGCATCTCTTATCTTCCCTTTATTTGGTTCCCCCCCTGCTTCCATTCGGTGCTTGTCTTATGCACTTTCCGTTTGAGCGAGTCTAGGATGCGACCCGGCTCGCCCTCTGCAGGGAGCCCGGTGGGGGAGATGATATAGCCTTCCTCAATCCATTCTTTATACATCGTTTCACCCCGCTGCTTCCATTCCTTGCCTTCTTTACCACCATTCACTTTCAAGGTGGATTTCAATGTTTTCGATACTTTTTCAATAGTTAAGCATTCCATGGTGGGGTGTTGTCGGTTTGTTATCTGCTATACGTTTTTTTGACTTGGTTAGAACACCTCTCCCGTCTTACGTCGACCACACCCGTCGCCTCGTCTCCGTACCTAGTGTATATCTTATCTATTACTCAGTGGCTCAATTAATGTTTAACGTATGTTCAGATGTTGATTATGTAATTCTACAATATTAGTATGGTTCAAACGTCATAATATAAATCTACACACAGAATTTTACGTTAATAGAGTTGAACACTTTTTCCAATAGTCATGCACACCCCCTCAATATTCAATGATATAACTCTGTGCAAACATCTCATCTGCAAGCCCGCGACTTTTTAAACATTCTCACCGGTACCAGCTCCAACTGAAATGACTAATGTACCAGCTCCAACTGAAATAACTAATGTACCAGCTCCAACTGAAATAACTAATGTACCAGCTCCAACTGAAATAACTAATGTACCAGCTCCAACTGAAATAACTAATGTACCAGCTCCAACTGAAATAACTAATGTACCAGCTCCAACTGAAATAACTAATGTACCAGCTCCAACTGAAATAACTAATGTACCAGCTCAAATTATTAATACAACTCAGACATCTCATCTGAAGGTCCCCGACCTCATTCATACCGATATTAGTCCCCGACTGAATATCAAGCGTATTTCATGCACACGATTTGAGTCTCACAAATCGTCATTCACGCCAGTAAGCTTCAATTTACACCATACAAATCTTAATTCACGCCAGTAAGCTTCAATTTACACCATACAAATCGTCATTCACGCCAGTAAACTTCAACGTACACCATACAAATCTTAATTCACGCCAGTAAGCTTCAATTTACACCATATAAACGTAATACACTTAATTCACTGTTACATCAATTCCCACCCTCAGTCATACTTTAAAAATAGGGCATCTCGCCCTTTAAACATTCACACTTGGCATCTCACCTAGTACATTACATTAGTTCGTTATGTCATAGAATATGTGGCCAGTCAACATTGCATTTACCACTGCGGATCTCCAGTGACTTGTTTTTATCAATGTACATTTGTTATAATTTGGTTACTTACGTCAGACAGGTATTCTCACAAAATACATTTGGATAATGCCAATATGCAGAATTTCAGTTATTACAATAGGTATCTGCTTACCTTTTTAGTAGACCGGTCTTTTTGTGAGAAACACCGTCCGACGACAGTATTGGCAATCGGCTGGCACACCAATGTCCAGCGGGGGCCTTTAACCGGATCACGTCGGGTCACCATGTTAGAGTTGCGTTTTTCGAATCCGGTATCAGGAAGAATAAAAGTCAGAATCTGTCATTAATTATCTTTAATTGAATTCAAGCAGTAAATGCATTTTCGTACATACGGGCTCTCTGTCCCACCTGGCAGGGCAAACAGAGAACTGACAGGATGTACGCTAACAGTTGTTCTTATACTGTGATAAACAGTTCCAACCCGTCTGTTGGCCTATCACAGTAGAGGCTGAGCGTGGTTTTAGACTTGCTCAGACTAGTCCGTCGATGTATAGATCCTTACTGTTCTGGTATCGCAGCCTAGTTATAACAGTTGCTCAGTTCCTGCTATTGTGTTGTTCAGTATTTTTCCATCTCAGTTAAACCTCCTCATGATGACCACCCCTCCCTATACCTGATTAACCACAACTTTGTAAGATACAGCAAGTCACACCATGTGCTCAATATTGTCACAAACAAACACAAGGACAAAGCATCTGCCGGGCTGTTATCTACAGTTTTGCAACATGCAGCAGTCTCCGCATGTTGCTCGGTCCTTGACACACACACACACACACACACACACACACACAGACACAGACAACTGCTGTTCAAACAATTCAATCTTACGTGATATAGTAGTGGGTTACAGAGCATAGACAGAAAACCTCACAGGGGTCGTACAGTGGCAAGTCAAATTCAAGGACTTTTTCAGGCACTAATATTTATTTACTTTAAGCCCCGTGTGAAAACCCTGAATTATAGATAAATATAGAAACAACTGAATGTGTCTGAATATTAGTACACATGTAAAGAACTGATAATCATTACATTCAGCTTCAGAACTGTAGAGCAACTGAAATGTTCTCTCTCTGATGAGGCACTACCTGCACTGAAGTCCGTTGATACAGACCTCCTATGGTATCATGGAGGTCCACAAACAAACCTTTAAGGTGCAGGTCTGTCTAATTCTGTACTAAGAAAATAAAACAAGAAATCCCTATTAACTCCTACCACACCCTCCCCTTCCCCCAAAAAACCCTCCCACACCCCCCAATAAACTATATCAATAGATCCCTTTCTGTGTTTGCAAACATTGGGGTCTATATCATGCTGAGACAATCCACCCCCAGGTTATCCAGCTTATCAAAGTAACTACTCAAAGCAAAGGTTGTAAAAGTATACTAGACATTAATAGAATTATAATAGAATAATAGAATAAGCCACTGCAGTTATGACATTGATAAAAGAATGGGCATGTTTCAAGTGTGTGCCGACGGAATATTTTTGGTATTTATTAGGATCCCCATTAGCCGCTGCAAAAGTATCAGAATTGTTTACTTCTCTCATTGCCTTGTCAAACCCAGGCTTGGTCTGCTTCAAAAGCGTTCTCTGAAGTCTCGCGTTGTTACGTGTCTGGGTTTAGAAACTGGTAGTGGGGGAACAGGAAGTTCCGCGCAGGCGCACATCATTCTTCACAATAAAGGAAACGTCAGAATTGTGCAGTCGAGAACTACTTCTGTGTCCGTTTCAAATATATGATTATTGGTATGTAATAGCACGTTATAATATCGAAAGAACATGTCATAACATGCTAGGTAACAAGTACGTCAAGGTATGATCACGTTTGATAAAGGTTTTATGTGTTATTTTTGTGTCAAACCGCGTGAGATAACGTGATGAGGTTTTTACAAGTCACAGTTCGAGACTGTGGGTTAGTTTGAGTGGATGTATATCATTTCGTTAAGGTCATTTCATTAACGATCAATTTGTTGTAGCTTTCTGGGTTCGTTTTACATGTCGTTTTTGGTTTTGTATAAAATTCACGAGCTGGTAAAATGGCGGATCCCACTCGGTCTGCATCAACGCTCTTCAGTGCAGGCAGTGAGGTTACAGCAGAGAGGGACCATTTTACGGTTGCGCTAAATTATTAATGTAATCAGTTTTCTACATGTGTACTAATATTCAGAGACATTCTGTTGTTTCTGTCTATCTATAAATGTTACTATGGTGTGAACGGAAATAATATTGGTTTTTGATTGAAATAATACAGTGAAGACCAGGTTATTCAGGAAAATAGTACATAGTGCTGCCTAAAACATACTACAACCTTGTACTAAATGTTTTTGAGTAATTTATGCATTTATGTGAATTCAGGAAATCTACTATAGATTAAGTGCATTTAGAGTTGTGTAGCCTAATATAAAGTGTATACTTTGTCTAATGTGAACTAATTCATGTTTTGTTGTCAATGCTTAGCAACCAGATCTATTGAAATGAGATCAGTGCTTGACTTGGACAGGAGCTCACCGGAGCTGAGTACCGGCACCTCAAATTTCTACTGTTTGAGCTCCTGTTACTCTTATAGAATATTAGCTCAACAGTATTGTGGAGCTCCCGAACCTAAATATAAACCATATTTTTAGAGAATTAAGAAAGTGCCAGAACTGTCAAGACTAACCTAAGTGTCTGTTTCTCTTTATTACTACAGACCGACTCAGATTAAGTCTGAGGCCGGTAACATCAACAGTGAGGACAAACCCAGCCTGCCTCTCTCCTTCCACACTGAATCCAAACCTACAGTCACTGGGTCCTGATTGTGACAGTGGAGCCCAGTTTACACTGCAGGATCCAGAGATGGCATCAGTGAAGCTGGAAGACTGCAGTCAAACACTGGAGCTGAATGTCAACATTAAAGATGAAGAAGAGGAGGAGGAGATTGGGGAATCTGTTAGTCATGGTAAGAGCAGGTTCTGTCTATCCAAGTGTGTGTACTGGCATAGAGCAGGTTCTGTCTATCCAAGTGTGTGTACTGGCATAGAGCAGGTTCTGTCTATCCAAGTGTGTGTACTGGCATAGAGCAGGTTCTGTCTATCCAAGTGTGTGTACTGGCATAGAGCAGGTTCTGTCTATCCAAGTGTGTGTACTGGCATAGAGCAGGTTCTGTCTATCCAAGTGTGTGTACTGGCATAGAGCAGGTTCTGTCTATCCAAGTGTGTGTACTGGCATAGAGCAGGTTCTGTCTATCCAAGTGTGTGTACTGGCATAGAGCAGTGATGTGGAGACACTTGCAGAAGTTGGCATTTTTATAAACAGATTTCACGCAATTATACATCATTTTAGATGACAGGAGATTTTCACACAATGTTTTTTAATACCTCACAAATGACAGGCTACTTTGACACTGACAAACTTAGAATCCGAGTTCAATAAAAACAACCTTGTCTTGAATCCATCAATAGTCTAGGCCAGGTGTGAGGAGAAACACATGGTACAATATGAGTCCTAAACAAGCTTTCCAGTTTCACTCACTCACCGACCCAAAGCTTATCCCTAACTTGCTTTACTTTGTAAAACAATTCTGTTCTCTCAATAGGCCTATTTGAAAGATAACTTGGTAACACAGAGAGAATAGTATTTTCTTTTCAGCAGGGTCCATTTGCTTTACAACCTGTTTTCCAGTGATTTGTATGAAAAATAAATATTCTTATTAAATACTTTTTTTCTTTACATAGTTGAATGTGCTGACAACAAAATCACACAAAAATTATCAATGGAAATCAAATTTATCAACCCATGGAGGTCTGGATTTGGAGTAACACTCAAAATTAAAGTGGAAAACCACACTACAGGCTGATCCAACTTTGATGTAATGTCCTTAAAACAAGTCAAAATGAGGCTCAGTAGTGTGTGTGGCCTCCACGTGCCTGTATGACCTCCCTACAATGCCTGGGCATGCTCCTGATGAGGTGGTGGATGGTCTCCTGAGGGATCTCCTCCCAGACCTGGACTAAAGCATCCGCCAACTCCTGGACAGTCTGTGGTGTAACGTGGCGTTGGTGGATGGAGCGAGACATGATGTCCCAGATGTGCTCAATTGGATTCAGGTCTGGGGAACGGGCGGGCCAGTCCATAGCATCAATGCCTTCCTCTTGCAGGAACTGCTGACACACTCCAGCCACATGAGGTCTAGCATTGTCCTGCATTAGGAGGAACCCAGGGCCAACCGCACCAGCATATGGTCTCACAAGGGGTCTGAGGATCTCATCTCGGTACCTAATGGCAGTCAGGCTACCTCTGGCGAGCACATGGAGGGCTGTGTGGCCCCCCAAAGAAATGCCACCCCACACCATGACTGACCCACCGCCAAACCGGTCATGCTGGAGGATGTTGCAGGCAGCAGAACGTTCTCCACGGCGTCTCCAGACTGTCACGTCTGTCACGTGCTCAGTGTGAACCTGCTTTCATCTGTGAAGAGCACAGGGCACCAGTGGCGAATTTGCCAATCTTGGTGTTCTCTGGCAAATGAAAAACGTCCTGCACGGTTTTGGGCTGTAAGCACAACCCCCACCTGTTCATGTCGGGCCCTCATACCACCCTCATGGAGTCTGTTTCTGACCGTTTGAGCAGACACATGCACATTTGTGGCCTGCTGGAGGTCATTTTGCAGGGCTCTGGCAGTGCTCCTCCTGCTCCTCCTTGCACAAAGGCGGAGGTAGCGGTCCTGCTGCTGGGTTATTGCCCTCCTACGGCCTCCTCCACATCTCCTGATGTACTGGCCTGTCTCCTGGTAGCGCCTCCATGCTCTGGACACTACGCTGACAGACACAGCAAACCTTCTTGCCACAGCTTGCATTGATGTGCCATCCTGGATGAGCTGCACTACCTGAGCCACTTGTGTGGGTTGTAGACTCCGTCTCATGCTACCACTAGAGTGAAAGCACCACCAGCTTTCAAAAGCACCACCAGCATCCAAAACATCAGCCAGGAAGCATAGGAACTGAGAAGTGGTCTGTGGTCACCACCTGCAGAACCACTCCTTTATTGGGGGTATCTTGCTAATTGCCTATAATTTCCACCTGTTGTCTATTCCATTTGCACAACAGCTTGTGAAATGTATTGTCAATCAGTGTTGCTTCCTAAGTGGACAGTTTGATTTCATAGAAGTGTGATTGACTTGGAGTTACATTGTGTTGTTTAAGTGTTCCCTTTATTTTTTGAGCAGTGTATATTTTTTTTGCAAAGGGTAAAGTCTACAAAACTTGGTCCACTCTGTTCATAACAGCTGTTTCCTGTAGTTCATGATCATCTCCTTTGTTTTGTTGACGTTGAGTGAGAGGTTGTTTTCCTGACACCACACTCCGAGGGCCCTCACTTCCTCCCTATAGGCCGTCTCATCATTGTTGGTAATCAGGCCTACCACTGTAGTGTCGTCTGCAAACTTGATGATTGAGTTGGAAGCATGCATGGCCACGCAGTCATGGGTGAGCAGGGAGTACAGGAGAGGGCTGAGAACGCACCCTTGTGGGGCCCCAGTGTTGAGGATCAGCGGGGTGGAGATGTTGTTTTCTACCCTACCTTCACCACCTGGGGGCGGCCCGTCAGAAAGTCCAGGACCCAGTTGCACAGGGCGGGGTTGAGATCCAGGGTCTCGAGCTTAATGAGTTTGGAGGGTACTATGATGTTAAATGCTGAGCTGTAGTCAATGAACAGCATTCTTACATAGGTATTCCTCTTGTCCAGATGGGTTAGGACAGTCAGTGTGTAGTGTGATGGCGATTGCATCGTCTGTGGACCTATTGGGGCGGTAAGCAAATTGGAGTGGGTCTAGGGTATCAGGTAGGGTGGAGGTGATAGGATCCTTGACTCGTCTCTCAAAGCACTTCATGATGACAGAAGTGAGTGCAATGGGGCAATAGTCATTTAGTTCAGTTACCTAGGCTTTCTTGGGAACAGGAACAATGGTGAACATCTTGAAGAATGTGGGGACAACAGACTGGGATAGGGATTGGTTGAATATGTCCGTAAACACACCAGCCAGCTGGTCTGCGCATGCTCTGATGGATGCCGACTGGACCGGCAGCCTTGCGAGGGTTAACACGTTTAAATGTTTTACTCACATTGGCCACGGAGGAGAGCCCACAGGTTTGGTAACAGGCCGTGTCAGTTGCACTGTATTGTCCTCAAAGCGAACAAAGAGGTTGTTTAGTTTGTCTGGGAGCAAGACGTCCGCGACAGGGCTGGTTTTCTTTTCGTAATCCGTGATTGACTGTAGACCCTGCCACATACGTCTCGTGTTTGAATTGTGACTCAACTTTTTCTCTATACTGACGCTTTTGTTGTTTGATTTCCTTGTGGAGGTAATAGCTGCACTGTTTGTATTCGGTCATGTTTCCGGTCGCCTTGCCATGATTAAAAGCGGTGGTTCGCGCTTTCAGTTTTATGCCAATGCTGCCATTAATCCACGGTTTCTGGTTAGGGAAGGTTTTAATCGTCACAGCGGGTACGACATCTCCAATGCACTTGCTAATAAACTCGCTTACTGAGTCAGCGGATACATTAATGTTGTCTGAGGCTATCCGGAACATATCCCAGTCCACATGATAGAAGCAATCTGATTGGCCAGACCAGTGTTGTATTGACCTGAGCACGGATGTTTCCTGTTTTAGTTTCTGTCTATAGGCTGGGAACAACAAAATTGATTCATGGTCAGATTTGAATGCATCACGGAAGTTCTTGTAGCAATAATCCAGAATATTCAGAGTAAAGAAATCGCCAGAAATGTGATGTTAAAAAGATAACCTTGTGTCCGTTTCTATTTGTTACTAAAGGTATGTAATAGTTTAAACGTGCTATCTAATATCAAAAGAACATGTCATGCCATGTTAGGTAACATCCATTAAAGGATTTTCACTTTTGGTTAAGGTTGGTTATTTCTTTGTGTCATTCCAAGTGAACGTGATGAACTATTTTAAAAGTCACAGCTAGAATCTTTGGGTTTGTCTGAATGGATGTACATCATTTCTTCAAGGTCATTTGAATTAAAAAATCTATTTAGTTGACATTTCTGAGTTTTTTTTTGCATGTTATTGGTTTTGTGTGAAATTACCAAGCTGGTAACATGGCTGGACCCACTCTGTCTGCGTCAACAGACTTCTATATTTATCTGTAAATGTTACTATGGTGTGAACATGAAATACAATTGGTTTTTGATGTGAAATACAGTGAAAACAAGGTTAAAACAAACTAACCTTGTCCTAAATGTTTTTGTCATTTATGCATTTGGGAATTTGGGACATCTGCTTTTGATTAAGTTCACTTACGTTGTGTAGCGTAGCTCATTTTAAAGCAGGTACTTTGTCTAATGTGAATGAATTCATGTTTTGTTGTCAATGCTTAGCTACCTCATCTATTGAAATGAGATGGACAGGAGTTGATTATCGGCACCTCAAATTTATACTGCTTGAGCTCATGTTGCTCTTCTAGAATATTAGCTCAACAGTATTGTGGAGCTCCTGCATCTAAATATAAACAGTACCGGAACCTATTTCAGTCCAAGTCAAGCACTGAATTAGATAATTGATCAAGAAGAAATAATAATATAGACTAACTTTTTTTTGTCTGTTGTCCATTGTTACTACAGGACGACTAGAATTAAGTCTGAAGCCGGTAAATTCAACAGTGACGACAAACCCAGCCTGCCTCTCTCCTTCCACACTGAGTCCAAACCTACAGTCACTGGGTCCTGATTGTGACAGTGGAGCCCAGTTTTCTCTGCAGGATCCAGAGATGGCATCAGTGAAGCTGGAAGACTGCAGTCGAACACTGGAGCTGAATGTCAACATTAAAGGTGAAGAAGAGGAGGAGAAGATTGGGACATCTGTTTCTCATGGTAAGAGCAGGTTGTATCTAACTAAGTTTGTGTTATTCATTCCAACTTCCCGCTGTGCATGAAATGTTGCAGTAGAACTGTTTCAATGAGAAGGTAGATGTTATTTCATGCTAATGACACTTGCATGATTTGACACCAGTATTTCCAGCATTTGTTTTATTCACCGGGCTATCTGGAGTGATCAGAGAGGAGACTAAAGAAGTGAAGTAGACAAACTGCCAGTGTTTTAAAGTTCTATGAAATTAGTCTGTGTAGTTACTAACCCTTGTTATAGTGAGTGGAGGATGACACGCCCCTTTTTAGCTTTCAACTCTTACCCACTTTTAGAATAGTTTTATTCCCCTGTATTGTACAGCCTACTGATATGAATACATGTGTCACCCGGTACAGCCAGAAGAGGACCGGCCACCCCTTTGAGCCTGGTTCTTCCAAGGTTCCTGCTTTCTAGGGAGTTTTTCCAGACCACTATGCTTCTACATCTACATCTGCATTGCTTGCTCTTTAGGGGTTTTAGGCTGGGTTTCTATAAAGCACTTTGTGACAACTGATGATGTAAAAAGGGATTCATAATATACATTTGATTGACATGTATATCACTCCAACTGATTGGTTCTTCTGATGTTGTTCACACAGGAGAACATGTTGAGACATTCTCTACATCCAGAGAACAACAGCAGGAAGATCACAGAGCTAAGAGGTCTCACCACTGCCCACATTGTGAGGAGACTTTCCCAATTCTATCAAAGCTAAAAATACACCTAAAAATACACACAGGAGAGAATCCGTATTCCTGTACTGACTGTGGGAAGAGATTCACAACATCAAGGAATCTGACAGTTCATCAGAGTGTGCACAATGGAGTGAAGCCTTACTCCTGCTCTGACTGTGGGAAGAGTTTTTCTCGAATGGACTTCTTAAAAACACATACACGTAGACATACAGGACTGAAGCCTTACTCCTGCTCTGAATGTGTAAAATTCTTCACAACATCAGCTGAGCTAAAAGTTCACCAGAGAACACACACAGGAGAGAAGCCTTACTCCTGCTCTGACTGTGGAAAGATTTTCTCTCAACTTGGCCCCTTAAAAAGACATGAACGTATACATACAGGAGTGAAGCCTTACTCCTGCTCTGACTGTTTAAAATGCTTCACAACATCAGCTGAGCTAAAAATTCATCAGAGAACACACTCAGGAGAGAAGCCTTACTCTTGCTCTGACTGTGGAAAGACTTTCTCTCAACTTGGCCCCTTAAAAAGACACAAACTTATACACACAGGAGAGAAGCCTTACTCCTGCTCTGACTGTGGAAATTGCTTCACAACATCAGGTCAGCTAGAAGTTCATCAGAGAACACACACAGGAGAGAAACCTTACTCCTGCTCTGACTGTGGAAAGAGTTTCTCTCTATTGTTTAACTTAAAAACACATGAACGTATACATACAGGAGTGAAGCCTTTCTCCTGCTCTCACTGTGTAAAATGCTTCACAACATCAACTGACCTAAAAGTTCACCAGAGAACACACACAGGAGAGAAGCCTTACTCCTGCTCTGACTGTGGAAAGAGTTTCTCTCAACTGGGCACTTTAAAACAACATGAACGTATACACACAGGAGAGAAGCCTTACTCTTGCTCTGACTGTGGAAAGAGTTTCTCTCAACTGGGCCCCTTAAAAAGCCATGAACTTATACATACAGGAGTGAAGCCTTTCTCCTGCTCTGACTGTTTAAAATGCTTCACAACATCAGCTGAGCTAAAAGTTCACCAGAGAACACACACAGGAGAGAAGCCTTACTCCTGCTCTGACTGTGGAAAAAGTTTCTCTCAACTGATTCTCTTAAAAAGACATGGACGTATACATACAAGAGTGAAGCCTTACTCCTGCTCTGATTGTGTAAAATGCTTCACAACATCAGGTCAGCTAAAAGTTCATCAGAGAACACACACAGGAGAGAAGCCTTACTCCTGCTCTGACTGTGGAAAGAGTTTCTCTCTACTGTGCAACTTAAAAACACATGAACGTGTACATACAGGAGAGAAGCCTTACTCCTGC
Source organism: Oncorhynchus mykiss (assembly GCF_057628025.1). Lineage (NCBI taxonomy): Eukaryota > Metazoa > Chordata > Actinopteri > Salmoniformes > Salmonidae > Oncorhynchus > Oncorhynchus mykiss. The sequence continues at coordinate 13,122,296 of NC_143039.1, forward strand.
TCTGACTGTGGAAAGAGTTTCTCTCTACTGTGCAACTTAAAAACGCATGAACGTATACATACAGGAGTTATTCTTCACCGCTGATCTGACTCTAGAAACTGTTTTAAAACAACAGCTGAGCTAAAAGGTCATCAGAGACACACAGGAGAGGAACCTGACTTCTGCTCTTAATATGTCAAGAGTAACTCAAGTAAAAGTGAAAGTCACCAAGTAGAATACCACTTGAGTAAAAGTATTTGGTTTTAAATATACTTAAGTATCAAAACTAAAAGTATGAATCATTTCAAATTCCTTAAATGAATAACCTCTAACCTCCTAAAACAGGACAGTTGCTAATGTGACTATAATGACATTGTATTCAACAGCTAACTTTCTGGGACATAGACATGTCTTTTATATGGGCAGAAAGATTAACAAAAATTTAAGCAAACTTCAGTGTCGAATTAACAGTAGCTATTACAGTGAAAAAATACCATGCTAGTGTTTGAGTAAAGGGTAAAACAACAACTTATCACTGCAACTGGTTTGATACATTCAAACCAGTTGATTTGTCATCCTTAGGGTCCCAGAGATAAAATGTAGCATAGTTTCGTTTGATAAAATCTATTTTTATGTTAAATGTAGGAACTGGGTTCTACATTTTTGAACCCCTGTTGTCTCTGGCTCCACACCCACCCCGCCTGGCCATCTAGATGTGTGAAAGTTAGTGAATAAGCTAATGATCCATCATGTATAAAATTCCTGGCAGTGTGTAAACTTAAATGTTTTATTACCATAGAGTTTTTGTATGTTCTCTATAGTTTTGTACTTAAATGTATCAATTGACCAATTCAGGACATTTGGGGAAACTCCTGGCAGACTTGATACAGTCCAGTAATGTAATTCTTCACTGGATCAGTCAAACTTTTCACACACTGCTGCCATCTGGTAGCCAAAATCTAAATTACACCTAGACTCCTTTCTGAAAGTATGGCCTTTCTTGCATTTCAAAGTTAATGAAAAAAAGTTTTTGTTTGTATGATTTTTACCAGATCTAATGTGTTATTCTCCTACATGAATTTCACATTTCCACACACTTCAAATTGTTTCATTTCAAAAGATAAATAATATGCATGTCTTTGCTTCAGGTGCTGAGCTACAGGCAGTTAGATTTGGGTATGTCATTTTAGGTGGAAATGTAAAGAAAAAAAAGGGTACAATCCTTAAGAGGTTTTTAGCGAACTAGTGAGTCTGCCAGATCAGAGGCAGTAGGGATGATATCTTGATAAGTGTGGGAATTTGACAATTTTCTGTCCTGGTAATCATATAAAATGTAACTAGTACTTTTGGGTGTCTGGGAAAATATATGGAGTAAAAAGTCAAATTTGGGCGGGGGAATTTGGTGAAATAAAAGTAAAAATTTAAAAAAATATAAATAGTTAATTACAGATACACCAAAACTTAAGTAAAAGTGATTTAAATAACCACTTAAGTACTTTACACCACTGCATGCATCCACTCCGTGTGTCAGCATTGCAGGCTGGTGGTGTGTTGGTTAGGGTGTGTTTTCAGGGCCCCTTGATAAAAGTTGAGCAATGTTTGAATGCTACAGGATACCTAAACATCATTGGCAATCAGGTGCATCCCTTCATGGCAGCAGTTTATCCCTCCCACAAGGCTTGTCCAGGAATGGTTCCAATAACATTACACTGAATTCACTGTAATTGTGCATCTGTGGGAGGAGATGGAACGAGCTATTCAGAGTAGATCCACTCCCAGCCAACTTGACACAATTGTAGGAAGCATTGGAGTCCACATGGGCCAGCATCCCTGTGTTCTGAGGACAAAGGGGGTGCAACTCAATATTAGGAAGGTGTTCCTAATGTTTTGGACACTCAGTGTATATCAGATAAAGATGGTCTGATGATCAGTTTTCAGCATTCGTTTGGGTAGATTATTTTACATTACTAAACAACTTTTATTTAATGATAAACAGGCTATGAATCGAATACTTGTGTTTATTAAACTGTATCTTAATACTAGATTCATTATTGTAGTCATTGATGATGAATGTATTTGAATAACTGTGTTGAAGTTAATTGATCTGGCAGGGAGCCAGCGGTTAAGAGTGTTGGGCCAGTAACTGAAAGGTCGCTGGTTTGAATCCAGAGCCGACTACGTGAATAATCTGTCATTGTGCCCTTGAGCAAGGCAATTAACCCTTATTTGTCCTGTAAGTCGCTCTGGATAAGAACATCTGCTAAATGACACAAATATAATGAAAAATGTTTGTACATGAATATATGCTGGGCAACCACTTTTTTCTCTTAAATAAAATAAACTGTTTGAAGTGAAATACTGTATATACAATACACAACATTACCACTTGATTACCCTGGCCAGAGGGACAGGGACTTTGCAGCTGCTGTTGTTAGTGCAATATAGCATGTCAGCTCGCTAATGATTAGGTGTACAGGCTGCTATGTGATGTGGATGTGATGTGATGTGTTATCAGGCTAAATGACTACCAGAGGGAAGTGGAGAGCGCGTCTTGATCTTTGTGAGTTGTGCCCGGCCCGGCCGACATGGTCAAGAGAGGCAATGGACAGGCAGCAGTACTCCGATGTGAAGAACTGTACTAAAATGTACGATTGTAGTACAATGAAAAAAATATAGCATGGTATTTTTGTGGAATGGTAGTGACCAAAAAACATGTTTTCCATTGTACTAGACCTAGAAACAAAACTGCCAGATGTGTCATAATAGCCTGGAAGTAAAGCTGCACTGGGAGACACATTTTAAATGGAATACATTGAAAACATTCAGCAGGGTGAAACAATCACAGTAAAACATGATTTAAATGTATTGTTGGAAGGGCTGTGGTCACCAGTCATGTAATACATTAAATATATACATCAGATGGTATTGGGGAGCTATTTCATAGGGTTTTCATGGGTACATTATTTACCCATTTCAATCTTATACCAACCAACCCTATGCTTGGTGTGACTGTTATGGACAGAGCAGACCTTCTGATATGCCCTTAAATATTGTAATATGCAACCTGGAATTAACATGTAAGAGGACCAGTGCTTATACAGTGAATCACATCTGTGCTGTTTGAGAGAGATGTTAGACTACATTGTATCGTTGTTTCCTCTTCTGTGGGCACTGGTGGGGAACAACATTTCAATTCACATAGACAATGAGTCCTTCAAGTTTAGCACTATGTCCACACGTTTGAATTCTCTGATGATGATGATGGTGAAGGTGAAGATTGAATTTACAATATAGAATGGAGGTTGGCAACTAGGCTTGGCCTCCAGTCAATTTGTTGCTGGGCTTGTAGCTAGTCTGCGGGCCAGAACATAATTTACCTATTAACAAATAGCCTATCGCTGCCCAATTCATAGTCCTACCGTCTAGGCTACACTACACATTTAACACGTGGTTAGTGGGCTAATCAATTCAATGACCATAACATAATGTTGATCTGATTACAGTGGTAAAATCACCTTTGTCTAAATTAATAGGCCTAGCATGTACATACTTTTATTTTTTCCTTGCAAGTCTTCTGCTTAAGTCGGTAGTCGAAGTTTAAGCCCCTTCATTGATCAACAGCACTCAACATTAATGACAGATTTGAGTTATCCATTTTGAGGAAGTGGCGATAGAGCCTTTTTCAGTACTCGACACACTGAAGTTACTCACAGAGGTGTGCGACTCTTGGCAGCAGTCGTCTAGATGTACGTTTTTATTACTTGCAAACAAATAACTTTGGGTTTATATACGCTTACAATGTTGTTTTTATTCTTTCTTGAACAGTCGCTAAGATTACAGAATACTCATTGATAAAGGCTATAGCAAAAAAAACATTTTACTGGTTAAAGTGTTTAAGTATAATGCAGTTGATTTGTGATGACAAACATTTTATGAAGCAGAACATTCATACAAACCTTAAAATCCAATTATAATTTGTGAACAGAGAAAGGGTTCTATGGCGTCTCAAAATGGACAAACAGTGCTACTGCCACTTTTTCTCATTTTTCAAGCGAAGGTCTTTTAAGGGAGTATGCGAGCACACATTAGGTTCGTCTAGCCTTCTTAAGAGATGACAAAAGCACTTTTATAAAATAAATTAATATAGCACATGCTTAGAGCAAATGCATCTCTAACGGAACTCTAATTAAAGGGATAGTTCAATCAAATTACAAATGTACCTTGGTTTCCTCACCCTATAAACAATCCAAATAATGTGCACTTCAGCAGTGAAGTTCTCAAGATGGAGGACTTTCAGTACAGCAGTGTTCCCCAATCCTGGTCCCAACAGGTATGTTTGTTTTTGCTGCGCTCACATACCTTATTCAGTTCAAAGGCTTGAGTTGTTTAGTTGAATCCAGTGTGTGAGTGTTAGGGGCAAAAACAAACAAGCTCACCTCTATGGATCCCCAGGACCAGGATTGGAAAACAATGTAGTACATACCAAAAGGTGTGATGCAAATGATATGCAATTATTATTTAGCTAATTTGCATATACTTTGCATAAGCATCCCACTTTTTTCTCTGTACTGAAAGTGCTCTAACTTGATTGCTAACATGCAACCTTTTGGCATTGTATTAACAGTGGACTAATGAACAAAATACACAGAGAAACGTTTTTTTGTCAAAACTTAGAGCCTACCACTCCATTAACAGTCATAAAGCCTACCACTCCATTAACAGTCATAAAGCCTACCACTCCATTAACAGTCATAAAGCCTAGCACTCCATTAACAGTCATAAAGCCTACCACTCCATTAACAGTCATAAAGCCTACCACTCCATTAACAGTCATAAAGCCTACCACTCCATTAACAGTCTGACCCTCTATATAGTCTTTGGTATAGATTGAGCTCTAACAATGGGTCATGGAAAAGGTCTGTTGAAATGAATACTGTAGTGGTGTGAGAAAGGTAACACAAGCTTCCCCTCTGGTTCCATTCCCCCAATAGTAACTGGGTCATTATTGGATCGTGGTGGTAATGCTGTCCCTGGACTTTGGCACCATAAAAAGACTAATAATGCATTACAATACTATGCTGACATATGAGATGGTTTTAAGAAGGTCGTACCATGGATTGTTTAGATCATTTATTTAGTATTTTAGGACATTAGGTATAAACATGATTAAAAATGATTTGATAAAATACAGAATTTGGCCTTTTCTACTATATCCCATAGAAACGCATTGAATGAAACATTCATTAAAATACTAATGGTGAAAACTGATCAACACGTCATCAATATCTGATACATTTAGTATTTTATTAGGATCCCCAGCGGCTACTCTTCCTGGGGTCAAACAGGAAACACTAAAAAATACATAATATACATACAAGCTCTACATTTATCATTAAACAAACGTTATTTAGTAATATAAAATAATCCACCCAAACTAATGCTAAAAACTGATCATCACACCATCTTTATCTGATATACACAAAGTGTACAAAACATTAGAAACACCTTCCAAATATGGAGTTGCAGCCCCCTTTGTCCTCAGAACAGCCTCAAATCGTCGGAGCATAGACTGTCCAAGGTGTTGTGTGCGTTTCACAGGGAAGCTGGCCCATGTTGACTCCAATGCTTCACACAATTGTGTCAAGTTGGCTGGGAGTGGATCTACTCTGAATAGCTCATTCCATCTCCTCCCACAGATGCACAATTACAGTGAATTCATTGTAATGTTATTGGAACTATTCCTGGACCAGCCTTGTAGCATAATCCTGCTGAAGAAAACAATTTGCAGATGGATACACTGCTGTCATGAAGGGAGGCACCTGATTGGCAATGATGTTTAGATATCCTGTGGCATTCAAACATTGCTCAACTTTTATCAAGTCCCCCCAATGTGTGCCCTGAAAACACACCCCACGCCATCACACCACCACCCTGCAATGCTGACACAAGTCATGGATGCAGGCAGTGTAAAGTATTTAAGTAAAAATTATTTAAATAACTACTTTAGTAGTATCTGTACTAGACTACTTATATTTGACAACTTATTTCACTACATTCCTAAAGATAATAATGCACGTTTTACTCCCTGACACCCAAACGTACTTGTTACATTTTTTTTATGATTAGCAGGACAGAAAATGGTCCAGTTCACACACTTATCAAGAGAACATCCCTGGTCCTCCCCACTGCCTCTGATCTGGAAGACTCACTAAACACAAATGCTTTGTTAGTAAATTATGTCAGTGTTGGAGTCTGCCCCTGGCTGTCTGTAATATAAAAAAACAAGACAATTTTGCGGTCTGGTTTGCTTAATTTCAGGAATTTGAAATTATTCATACTTTTACTTTTGATTCTTAAGTATATTTACAACCAAATACTTCTAGACTTTTACTCCAGTAGTATTTTACTGGGTGACTTTCACTTTTAATTGAGTCATTTTCTATTAAGGTATCATAACTTTCACTCAGTCTGACAGTTAGGTACTTTTTCCACCACTGGATGTATGTCCTCGTGGTTTCCTCCATACCCCAGTCCTCCCATCAGCGTGAAACAGCAGGAACCAGGATTCATAAGATCAGGCAACAGTTTTAGAATTTTCAGTGTCCAGTGTCTTCATTCCTTAGCCCACCTGGGTTCACCTGGTCAGTCTGTCATGGAAAGAGCAGGTGTCCTTAATGTTTTTTTGTTTTTTACAATAGAGCGTTCTACGCTTCATTTGATCCAATTCAATGTTGCCAATTATTTAATGACATGAGAATTAAGTGACAAATCTTAGCTGGACTGAGAGAACTGATGAGGCTTCTCTCCTTTATGTATACATTGGTGTCTTTTTAAAATGGCCCAATCTGTAGAATCTCTTCTCACAGTCAGTGCAGTGATAAGGCTTCAGTCAAGTGTGTATCCGGTGGTGTGTCTTTACGTTGCCCAATCGGGAGAAACTCTTGCCGCATTAAGAGCAGGAGTAAGGCTTCTCTCCTGTATGTATACGTTCATGTCTTTTTAAGTTGTCCAGTTTAGAGAAACTCTTTCTACAGTCAGAGCAGGAGTAAGGCTTCACTCCTGTATGTATACGTTCATGTCTTTTTAAGTTGTCCAGTTGAGAGAAACTCTTTCCACAGTCAGAGCAGGAATAAGGCTTCACTCCTGTATGTATACGTTCATGTGTTTTTAAGTGGCCCAGTTGAGAGAAGCTCTTTCCGCAGTCAGAGCAGGAGTAAGGCTTCACTCCTGTATGTATACGTTCATGTGTTTTTAAGTCCCCCAGTTGAGAGAAGCTCTTTCCACAGTCAGAGCAGGAGTAAGGCTTCTCTCCTGTGTGTGTTCTCTGGTGAACTTTTTGCTCAGTTGATGTTTTGAAGCATTTTTTACAGTCAGAGCAGGAGTAAGGCTTCTCTCCTGTATGTATACGTTCATGTGTTTTTAAGTCGCCCAGTTGAGAGAAACTCTTTCCACAGTCAGAGCAGGAGTAAGGCTTTTCTCCTGTGTGATTTCTTTGGTGAACTTTTAGAGCAGTTGATCTTTTGAAGCATTTTTCACAGTCAGAGCAGGAGTAAGGCTTCTCTCCTGTATGTATACGTTCATGTGTTTTTAAGTCGCCCAGTTGAGAGAAACTCGCCCCACAGTCAGAGCAGGAGTAAGGCTTCTCTCCTTTGTGTATACGTTCATGTCTTTTTAAGGTGCCCAGTTGAGAGAAACTCGCCCCACAGTCAGAGCAGGAATAAGGCTTCTCTCCTCTGTGCACTCTCTGATGAACTGTCAGAGCCTTTGATGTTGTAAAATTCTTCCCACAGTCAGTACAGGAATACAGATTATCTCCTGTGTGTATTTTTACATGTAATTTTAGCTTTGATAGAATTGAAAAATTCTCCTCACAATGTGGACAGTGGTGAGACCTCTTAGCTCTGTGAGCTTCCTGCTGTTGTTCTCTGGATGTCGAGAATGTCTCAACACGGTCTCCTGTGTGAACAACATCAGAAGAACCAGTCAGTTGTGTGATATACACTACAGGTCAAAAGTTTTAGAACACATACTCATTCAATGGTTTTTCTTTATTTTTACTATTTTCTACATTGTATAATAGTAAAGACATCAAAACTATGAAATAACACACATGGAATCATGTAGTAACCAATAAAGTGTTAAACAAATCAAAATACATTATATTTGAGATTCTTCAAATAGGGTTAGCCTAACCCTAACCCTAACCCTTTGCCTTGACAGCATTGCACAATCTTGGCATTCTCTTACCATGAGAAAGAGATTTCCCAATCTTATCTTCTTCATCTTTAATGTTGACATTCAGCTCCATTGTTTGACTGCAGTCTTCCAGCTTCACTGATGCCATCTCTGGATCCTGCAGTGCAAACTGGGCTCCACTGTCACAATCAGGACCCAGTGAATGTAGGTTTGGACTCCGTGCGGAAGGAGAGAGGCAGGCTGGGTTTGTCCTCACTGTTGATGTTACCGGCCTCAGACTTAATTCCAGTTGTTCTGTAGTATCATTGAGAAACAGACACAGAAAGTTGTCTTGACAGTTCTGGCACTTTCTTTATTCTCAATAAAATATATAATATTTATTCTTGTTAAATGATCTATTTCAGTGCTGGACTTGGACTGAAATAGGTGTCGGTACTCATTTTTAGGTGCAGGAGCTCCAACATACTGTTAACATTCTGTCCAAGTTAAGCACTGATCTCATTTCAATAGATCAGGTAGATAAGCATTTAGAACAAAACACGAATGCATTACAATTAGACAAAGTACCTGTTTTAATTAGTCTACACAACGTAAGTGCACTTAACCTATTATAGGTTTTCCCGAATTCGCATAAATGACTAAAAAACATTCAGTACAAGGTTGCAGTGTTTTAAGCAGCACTATTTTCCTGAATAACCTTGTCTTCACTGTATTTTTCAAATCAAAAACCAATAGTATTTCCTTTCACACCATAGTAACATGTATAGATAGACATAAACAACTGAATGTGTCTGAATATTAGTACACATGTAGAAAACTGATGATCATTACATTAAGCTTCAAAACTGGAGTGTGACCGTGAAATTGTCTCTCTGCACCAGCACTGAAGTCCGTTGGAGCAGACAGAGTGGACAGCTACATTTTACCAGCTCGTGAATTTTACACAAAACCAATAACATGCTAAACAAACTCAGATATCTCAAATAAATAGATTCTTGAGGAAATGATGTACATCCATTCAGACAAACCCAAAGTATCTAACGTTAGCTATGTGACTTGTAAAATTGTTTATCACGTTCTTCACTCAGTTTGACACAACACATCAAACCTTTACCAAACGTGATAATACGTTAACGGATGTTACCTAGCATGGTATAACATGTTGTTTTGATATTACAACGTTTAAACGTGCTATTACATACCTGTAGTAATAACTAGAAACGGACACAAAAGTTTATCTTCTTGACATCACAGTTCTGGTTCTTTCTTTATTCTGAAGAATGTTGTGTACCCAGAACTTCCTGTTCCCCCACTACCACAGTGCAGCCACAGGTAGAACAATGAGACAGATATTTCACCGGATGTAGGAATGTGAAGCATCCGCTTAGCGTTTCAACTCACTATCAAATATGGTAGTGAGAGGAAGCCCACTGGGCGGCAGTGGGAGAAGACGGAACGAGATCTATTTTGTCCGACATTCTGCAAATGTTCTAATCAATGAAACATCTGATCTTAATACAGTTCTGTTCCCAAAACTAAAATCAGTTGTGAACAGAGTGGACCCAGTTCTGTAGACTTCACCCTTTGCAAAAATTATTATTTATTTTTTTAAAGACGTTGAGAAGGAACGCAAAGTCGAATTGAGTTATTGCACAAGAGTGCTTCATAGAGGAGGCGTTCCCTAACAGAAATATGCAGATATGCGCTAGAACGCGCCAATAGGATCTCGCTAGCTCGTGCTTGGCTCTGCCCACTATGACTTATCTCTTCCCATTGGAAACGACCGGCTGTTGTCTATCTTGGTTTGGTGGATACTTGGAATGGCCCTACCCTATTATATGAGAAGGGAAGTGCTTAATTTCAGTTGGATCCTCCAGCACCTGTCACTTTTTTTGTCTTTTGTTCTGGAACCCATTTGCCAGAATCAGGTAGCCTACCTCTTGTGTCATGAAAAATAATTTCCACTGTTAGCAAAGTAAACATCCTAATTAAAGGAATCAGAGTAATTACATTTGGACAAGCTGTCGTACACGTCGATCCAGACCATCCCAAACATGTTCAAAGGGTGACATGTCTGCTGAGTATGCAGGCCATGGAAGAACTGGGACATTTTCAATTGTGTACAGATCCTTGCGACATGGGGCAGTGTATTGTCATGCTGAAACATGAGGTGATGGCGGAGGATGAATGGCAGGACAATGGGCCTCAGGATCTTGTCATGGTTTCTCTGTGCATTCAAATTGCCATTGTTAAATTCAATTGTGTTCATTGTCTGTAGCTTTTGCCTGCCCATACCATAACCCCGATATCACCACAGGGCACACTGTTCACAACATTGACATCAGCAAACCGCACGCCCACACAACATACTGGTGGTCTGCAGTCGTGAGGCTGGTTGGGCATACTGCCACATTTTCTAAAACAACATTGAAGGCGGCTTATGGTAGAGAAATTAATATTACGTTATCTGGCAACAGTAGTCCTTGCGGTCTTGGAGGCCCAAAAATGTCTCAGCTGCAGATATGAGGTCCAGATTCTTGGACTTCTTGTGCAGTACAATTAATAACTGTGGCGATAAATACTAAAAACATCAACCAACATGACCAGTGAGCTGAGATAAGGCGGAGCTTTACCTAGCATAGACTTATAGATGACCTGGAGCCAGTGTGTCTGGCGATGAATATGTAGCGAGGGCCAGCCGACTAGAGCATACAGGTTGCAGTGGTGGGTGGTATAAGGTGATTTGGTAACAAAACAGATGGCACTGTGATAGACTGCATCCAGTTTGCTGAGTAGAGTATTGGAAGCTATTTTGTAGATGACATCGTCGAAGTCGAGGATCGGCAGGATAGTCCGTTTTACTAGGGTAAGTTTGGAGGCGTGAGTGAAGGAGGCTTTGTTGCGAAATAGAAAGCCGATTCTAGATTTGATTTTGGATTGGAGATGTTTAATATGAGCCTGGAAGGAGAGTTTACGGTCTAGCCAGACACCTAGGTATTTATAGTTGTCCACATATTCTAGGTCAGAAGTGTGGCTAAAAGGGCAGCGAACGGTTGGAGAGCATGAATTTGGTTTTACTAGTGTTTAAGAGCAGTTGGAGGCCACGGAAGGAGTGTTATATGGCATTGAAGCTCGTTTGGAGGTTAGTTAGCACAGTGTCCAAGGAAGGGCCAGAAGTATACAGAATGGTGTCGTCTGCGTAGAGGTGGATCAGGAAATCACCCGCAGCAAGAGCGACATCATTGATATATACAGAGAAAAGAGTTGGCCCGAGAATTGAACCCTGTGGTACCCCCATAGAGACTGCCAGAAGTCCGGACAACAGGCCCTCCGATTTGACACACTGAACTATATCTGAGGAGTAGATGGTGAACCAGGCGAGGCAGCAAGGCAGTCATTAGAGAAACCAAGGCTATTGAGTCTGCCGATAAGAATACGTTATTAAGGGAGAAAGAGACATTTATGGCTGTATCACTTTGTATCTTAACTACTAGGCAGAAAACTGTTTGGTCAGATGTGTAGGAGGAGACTCAGCCTAGGAGAAAGGGTTAAATATCAGTGCTTGTGTGAGCAATGTCTTTCTCTAATGCAGCTACATCCTCTGAGAAGAATAAACTTGGTTTGAGCTTTCATAGTGTCCGTTGAGTTTTTACTCTGAGAATTAGAACCTAACACTAAGTAACAAAATGGTCCATACATATATAGCGTTATCGTAGTATATATATATATATATATATATATATATATATATATATATATATATATATATATATATATATATATATATATATATATATATATATATATATATATATATATATATATCTCCCATGAAACCTTAATAAACCAAGAAAGTATCAAAGATCAGAAATGAACAGCCTGTGGAGAAAAAGTGATACCATTGAATAATGTGCTACGTTACCCAGAGGCCCTTTGCACATGATGTTAGTGTTGCATGTGAGTGACCATCATTTTAGTCCAAGGATATGATCGAAAGGCCTCCATCATTCTTAAAATGGAAGAAGTTTGGAACCACCAATAATCTTTCTAGAGCTGGCCATCCGGCCAAACTGAGATCGGGGGAGAAGGGCCTTGGTCAGGGAGGTGACTGGGGGACTAATCAGGATCGAGTGGAAAGATGAAAGGAGCAAAATACAGAGAGACCCTTGATGAAAACCTGCTCCAGGGTGCTCAGGAACTCTGACTGTGGCGAAGGTTCACCTTCCAACAGGACAACAACCCTAAATACACAGCCAAAACAACATAGGAGTGGCTTCAGGACAAGTCTCTGAATGTCCTTGAGTGGCCCAGCCTGAGCCTTGACTTGAACATCTCTGGAGAGACCAGAAAATAGCTGTGTGCCGACACTCCCCATCTAACCTGACAGAGCTTGAGAGGATCTGCAGAGAATAATGTGAGAAACTCCCCAAATACAGGTGTGCCAAGCTTGTAGCGTCATACACAAGAAGACTAGAGTCTGTAATCTCTGCCAAAAGGTGCTTCAACAAAGTACTGAGTAAAGGGTCTGAATACTTGTAAATGTTTTTGTTTTGTTTTGTCAAATTTCTAAAAACCTGTGTTTGCTTTGTCATTATGGGGTACTGTGTAGATTGACGAGGGGGGAAAAAAAATCATCTATTTTATAATAAGGCTGTAAACACTGCCACCTTTAACATAGAAGAATACTACTAATCCCTTTGTTAAAAACACCAACTATATGGCACAAAGTACAGCAATATCTGGAAGAATCCCCTGTATTATCCAGTTTTACACCCATTTGGTGTGATGACAATTTCACACCTGGTAGGAATTGTAAAATTCCTCCACTCACTATCACAAGGGATCGTAACTACAGACTCATTTCATATCATCCTCCACTCACTATCACAAGGGTTAGAAACTACACAGACACATTTCATATCATCCTCCACTCACTATCACAAGGGTTAGAAACTACACATACTAATTTCATATCATCCTCCACTCACTATCACAAGGGTTAGTAACTACACAGACTAATTTCATATCATCCTCCACTCACTATCACAAGGGTTAGAAACTACACACACTCATTTCATATCATCCTCCACTCACTATCACAAGGGTTAGTAACTACACAGACTAATTTCATATCATCCTCCACTCACTATCACAAGGGTTTGAAACTACACACTCATTTCATATCATTCTCCACTCACTATCACAGGGGTTAGAAACTACACACTCATTTCATAGAACCCTAAAACACTGTCAGTTTGTCTACTTTTTTAGTCTACTCTCTGATCACTCCAGACAGCCCAGTGAATAAAACAAATGGTGACAATACTGGTGTCAAACCATGAAATAACATTAACCTTTCAATTGAAACAGTTCTACTGCAACTTTTCATACACAGTGTGAAGTTGGAATGAACACAAACTTAATTAGAAAAAACCTGTGCTTACTAAGAGAAACCGGTTTCTCCTCTGCTTCATCTTTAATGTTGGCATTCAGCTCCAGTGTTTGACTGCAGTCTTCCAGCTTCACTGATGCCATCTCTGGATCCTGCAGTGCAAACTGGGCTCCACTGTCACAATCAGGACCCAGTGACTGTAGGTTTGGACTCAGTGTGGAAGGAGAGAGGCAGGCTGGGTTTGTCCTCACTGTTGATGTTACCAGCCTCAGACTTGACCTGATTTGGCCTGTAGTAATAAAGAGAAACGAACACAAGTTATTGTTTTGACAGTTCTTTCACTTTCTTTATTCTAGTCAATTACAGTGCCTTGAGTAAGTATTCGGTATTAGGCTTCAAACATAAAGATATAAAACTGTATTTTTTTGTGAAGAATCAACAACAAGTGGGACACAATCATGAAGTGGAACGACATTTATTGGATATTTCAAACATTTTTAACAAATAAAAAACTGAAAAATTGGGCGTGCAAAATTATTCAGCCCCCTTAAGTTAATACTTTGTAGCGCCACCTTTTGCTGCGATTACAGCTGTAAGTCGCTTGGGGTATGTCTCTATCAGTTTTGCACATCGAGAGACTGACATTTTTTCCCATTCCTCCTTGCAAAACAGCTCGAGCTCAGGGAGGTTGGATGGAGAGCATTTGTGAACAGCAGTTTTCAGTTCTTTCCACATATTCTCGATTGGATTCAGGTCTGGACTTTGACTTGGCCATTCTAACACCTGGATATGTTTATTTTTGAACCATTCCATTCCATTTTGCTTTATGTTTTGGATCATTGTCTAGTTGGAAGACAAATCTCCGTCCCAGTCTCAGGTCTTTTGCAGACTCCATCAGGTTTTCTTCCAGAATGGTCCTGTATTTGGCTCCATCCATCTTCCCATCAATTTTAACCATCTTCCCTGTCCCTGCTGAAGAAAAGCAGGCCCAAACCATGATGCTGCCACCACCATGTTTGACAGTGGGGATGGTGTGTTCAGCTGTGTTGCTTTTACGCCAAACATAACATTTTGCATTGTTGCCAAAAAGTTCAATTTTGGTTTCATCTGACCAGAGCACCTTCTTCCACATGTTTGGTGTGTCTCCCAGGTGGCTTGTGGCAAACTTTAACCAACACTTTTTATGGATATCTTTAAGAAATGGCTTTCTTCTTGCCACTCTTCCATAAAGGCCAGATTTGTGCAATATACGACTGATTGTTGTCCTATGGACAGAGTCTCCCACCTCAGCTGTAGATCTCTGCAGTTCATCCAGAGTGATCATGGGCCTCTTGGCTGCATCTCTGATCAGTCTTCTCCTTGTTTGAGCTGAAAGTTTAGAGGGACGGCCAGGTCTTGGTAGATTTGCAGTGGTCTGATACTCCTTCCATTTCAATATTATCGCTTGCACAGTGCTCCTTGGGATGTTTAAAGCTTGGGAAATCTTTTTGTATCCAAATCCGGCTTTAAACTTCTTCACAACAGTATCTCGGACCTGCCTGGTGTGTTCCTTGTTCTTCATGATGCTCTCTGCGCTTTTGACGGACCTCTGATACTATCACAGTGCAGGTGCATTTATACGGAGACTTGATTACACACAGGTGGATTGTATTTATCATCATTAGTCATTTAGGTCAACATTGGATCATTCAGAGATCCTCACTGAACTTCTGGAGAGAGTTTGCTGCACTGAAAGTAAAGGGGCTGAATAATTTTGCACAACCAATTTTTCAGTTGTTGATTTGTTAAAAAAAGTTTGAAATATCCTATAAATGTCGTTCCACTTCATGATTGTGTCCCACTTGTTGTTGATTCTTCACAAAAAAATACAGTTTTATATCTTTATGTTTGAAGCCTGAAATGTGGCAAAAGGTCGCAAAGTTCAAGGGGCCGAATACTTTCGCAAGGCACTGTATGTAATTACAATAGATCAGGTAGCTATTGACAACAAACAACAAAACATTCACATTAAACAAAGTACATACTTTAAATTACACAACACAAGTGCACGTAACCATAACATGCCATTTATAAAAAATAAAACGTCTCCTTTAAGCAGTACTTCAAAGTGTTTTTACTTAGTTACTTTACACCACTGACAATTGTATTTCCCGTTCACACCATAGTAACAATTATAGATAAATATAGAAACAACTGAATGTGTCTTAATATTAGTACACATGTAGAAACTGATAATCATTACATTCAGCTTCAAAATAGTGTGACCGTGAAATTGTCTCTCACTCATGCACCTGCACTGCTACCCCATTCATAGACGCTAACTGCTTTAGTACACCTGCACTGCTACCCCATTCAGAGACGCTAACTGCTTTAGTGCACCTGCACTGCTACCCCATTCAGAGACGCTAACTGCTTTAGTGCACCTGCACTGCTACCCCATTCATAGATGCTGACTGCTTTAGTACACCTGCACTGCTACCCCATTCAGAGACGCTAACTGCTTTAGTGCACCTGCACTGCTACCCCATTCAGAGACGCTAACTGCTTTAGTACACCTGCACTGCTACCCCATTCAGAGATGCTGACTGCTTTAGTACACCTGCACTGCTACCCCATTCAGAGATGCTGACTGCTTTAGTACACCTGCACTGCTACCCCATTCAGAGATGCTGACTGCTTTAGTACACCTGCACTGCTACCCCATTCAGAGACGCTAACTGCTTTAGTACACCTGCACTGCTACCCCATTCAGAGATGCTGACTGCTTTAGTACACCTGCACTGCTACCCCATTCAGAGATGCTGACTGCTTTAGTACACCTGCACTGCTACCCCATTCAGAGAAGCTAACTGCTTTAGTACACCTGCACCGCTACCCCATTCAGAGATGCTAACTGCTTTAGTACACCTGCACTGCTACCCCATTCAGAGATGCTAACTGCTTTAGTACACCTGCACTGCTACCCCATTCAGAGATGCTAACTGCTTTAGTACACCTGCACTGCTACCCCATTCAGAGATGCTAACTGCTTTAGTACACCTGCACTGCTACCCCATTCAGAGACGCTAACTGCTTTAGTACACCTGCACTGCTACCCCATTCAGAGACGCTAACTGCTTTAGTACACCTGCACTGCTACTCCATTCAGAGACGCTAACTGCTTTAGTACACCTGCACTGCTACCCCATTCAGAGACGCTAACTGCTTTAGTACACCTGCACTGCTACTCCATTCAGAGACGCTAACTGCTTTAGTACACCTGCACTGCTACCCCATTCAGAGACGCTAACTGCTTTAGTACACCTGCACTGCTACCCCATTCAGAGACGCTAACTGCTTTAGTACACCTGCACTGCTACCCCATTCAGAGATGCTGACTGCTTTAGTACACCTGCACTGCTACCCCATTCAGAGATGCTAACTGCTTTAGTACACCTGCACTGCTACTCCATTCAGAGACGCTAACTGCTTTAGTACACCTGCACTGCTACCCCATTCAGAGACGCTAACTGCTTTAGTACACCTGCACTGCTACCCCATTCAGAGACGCTAACTGCTTTAGTACACCTGCACTGCTACCCCATTCAGAGACACTAACTGCTTTAGTACACCTGCACTGCTACCCCATTCAGAGACGCTAACTGCTTTAGTACACCTGCACTGCTACCCCATTCAGAGACGCTAACTGCTTTAGTACACCTGCACTGCTACCCCATTCAGAGTCGCTGACTGCTTTAGTACACCTGCACTACTACCCCATCCTCTTCACTGCCAGATTCTACAGTGATGCTGTCTGAAAAGCTGCTAGGAAGAACGCCTTCCTTCAGAGCCATGGTCTGCGTTTCACCGAGCATCTCAGCCCGGAGGACATAGAAAGAAGGAACAAGTTGTGGCCAACGATCAAGACAGCACGAAATGAGGGGAAGGCTGCTTACTTCGTCGGAGGACGAGGCTTCATCAATGGTTCAGAAATCCATATTCCTCCCTAAAATCTCACCAGAAGGAACAGGTTGATGGTTTCAGCTATGGTATTCTCATTTTCCTTATGTTGTTTACCTAACAAGCATCAGGTGACTATTTTACAGGAATACTCAGGTACTTCAATTTATTAGTTTGTTTTTGTATGACCAGAAGACCTATTTTGTTTACAAACTTACAAAGAAGATTGAAAGCTGCATTTATTTGTGATGTATACAGTAACAAGATACTGTTTTAAAGGGCATACAGGTCTGCTCTGACTGTACACGGTTATTGTTCTATTTAGTTATTAATACTCATTTACAAAAAAATGTCTTAGGAACGTGTAAAGCATGTAAAGCATTTTTTATTCAATTATTTTATGATCAGTTTTCATATGCACTTAAAATAGTAGGTACCCTTTTATTTAAATTATTATTTAGCATTTTATTTCTCAGAATAGTTCCTGAATTACACTAAAGTGTGTTTTAAGTCTCTCTTACTACAAGAACCCTTGGTTTGGTCTTGAACATAATTTTCAGTTGAGTGGAATTTCAAAACTGGACAACGTCTAGCTCAAAGGTTATGGAATAAGCTATTTTCACTTTAAATTGACTTAAATGGTGCAGATCTCGGTTCCTTATCGTTTACGTTCACTGCTCCTACGTCTTTGACTCATCCTACTAGAGTTTATACTTGTATATCTTTGTTGTTTTGTCTTTGTCTATAGTTTATCTTAATGCTAGGGGGTTACGAAACAATGTGAATAATAAGGCCTTATTTTTATTAGCTAAACAATTTCAAACAGATTTATGCTGTTTTTGAAGAGTCTCACTCAATTTCGGCTGATGCCAACTTCTGGAGGTCACAGTGGGGTAACGACATTTGGCTCTCCCATGGATCTGAACTGAGCTGGTGTCAGTCACTACAATGAAAAATAGCTTTGGTGGTAATATTCTACACTGTGACCCCTTTGTCACTTTATTTGTCTTGTGATGAGTTACAATGACATTACGCTCATTACTGTAAACTTCTACGGGTACAACACCAAACATGAGAATGATGAGTTACAATGACATTACGCTCATTACTGTAAACTTCTACGGGTACAACACCAAACATGAGAATGATGAGTTACAATGACATTACACTCATTACTGTAAACTTCTACGGGTACAACACCAAACATGGGAATGATGAGTTACAATGACATTACGCTCATTACTGTAAACTTCTACAGGTACAACACCAAACATGAGAATGATGAGTTGCTTGAATCTATAGAGAAACATATACTTCATTGGTTATCTAAATTTCCCAATTCGTTATTACTGATAGGAGGGGACTTTAACATTACAATAGATAATTCAACTGATAGATGGCCCCCAGGTAGGCCAACCAATCAGAATTTGGGTTTAATACTTTTTATGGAAAAGTTTGATCTTACTGATATATGGAGAGAGGTTTCCGGCCACAGATCATTCACTTGGAGTAACAAAACTGGTTCCAGACAATCCAGAATAGATTTTTGGCTTATGTCCAAATGTATTGATAGTGAGTGTGTTACTACAAATATTTGTACAACTCCCCTCACAGACCATAGGGCCATTTACATTGATATCAAAATATTTACCCCTGATACTAACCTGGGTAGAGCATCCTACTGGAAGCTAAATAGCTCATTATTAAATAATGATATAGTAAAATTTGAGGTTAAAGATCTGCTCTCACACTTTTGGGAAAGGGCTTGTGAAGAAAAATCTTGTTGCAAGAACTGGAAGCTCTTTAAATTTGAGGTGTCCAAATACCTTAGAAAATAAGGTAATAATCTTGCTAAGACCAGAAGAGCTGAGGAGGAAAAGGTGATCATTAACTTCCCTTTCTCGGGGGTCCCCAGACGGACTCTCAGGGGAGGAGAAGATGGAACTAATTGAGTACAAAATAAACTGGATAATATATATATATATATATATAAAATAAAAATACATATCATTAAATGCAGACAGATTGCGCACCGCCATTTTACCAGCACGTGGGACTTTTTATATTTTTACACAAAGCCAATAACATCTCAAATACATTGACTCTTTATTAAATTACATTTGAATGATACACGTTCAAAAAGAAAAATCTAGCTACGTGACGTTTATCACGTTTTTCACTCACTCGGTTTGACACATAAATTACACACACAACCTTTACCAAACGTGGTAATACCTTGACTGATGTGTTACCTAGCATGTTATGACGTGGTCTTTCGACATTGGAAAGTTTAAACGTGCTATTACATACCTGTAATAATGGACACAAAGGTTACCGTCCTCACAGCACAGTTCTAGCGCTTCCTTTATCTGAAGAATGGAGCGCGCTTCCCCGGAACTACTTCTTCCTCTGCTTTGGAGTTTAACGGCGGTTGGAATCGAATATGTAGCATTACCGCCCCCAACTGGACTATAAAATAAACCCATTACACCAGGGGTGTCAAAGTCAAATGGACGGAGGGCCAAATAAAAAAATCAGCTACAAGACGAGGGCCGGACTGTTCGAATGTTCATTGAAAATTTTTTAAATGACGCATATAGTCTAGTGAACCTAATTGAACCTACTGAAAACCTAACAAATATATTACAATATGATCAGATAAATAAAGCAATATTTTCTTATGGCTCTGTCAGTAATCTTTCATTTTCAACAGACACAAAAGACAAATTTCCTTTATATAAATATCCCCATAACATGAACATTAAATGAAAGAAACCGGTATTCAAGGCACCATCAGTAGACTATATTTTCTATTTTAGCAAAAGTGGGCTAAATTTACTTCAAAGAAAAAACAATAATAGCAATTTTCTATCATCCACTCAACTGAAATATTTTTAAAATATAATTGGATTGAAATACAAAAAAATAAAGTGCAAAAATCTATTAATCAAAAACAACACTTTGTTTAAGGAGAAGTAACATGCAGTGAAAACAAATATTAAATTTTAACTTTTAAACTTGAACTGAGTAAAAACTCTAAATATGTGATTGCACAGTAATGTTCACTTGTTTGAGGTTGAGGGTGATACTTGGTGGTGTCCCATCTTTTCCACAAGTTCATCAATGTTCGGGGTAAGGCTCTGAGCTGAAGAAATCCTCAGAATTGAGTGGAGGTGTTCAGCAGTAAGTCGACTTCTGTGTGATGTTTTGTTCAGGTTCATCAAAGAAAACAGTTGTTCACACAGGTATGTGCTGCCAAACATAGACAACGTTTGAGCAGCCTGGATGCGCAGCTGGGGCATTGTGCCGGGGAGGAAACGGGCGAACTCCGCAGCACCCACTGCCGCATATTTTGCCCTCAGTGCATCATTGCATTGGAGGTCAATCAACTCCATTTGGAGGTTTGGTGGTGAGCTTTCCACGTCAACAGCAAATGGGTTACCGAGCAGTTCCAACCTGCTTTTTTGTGCTTCAAAGTCAGCAAATCGGCGTCGAAAGTCAGCGGCAAGCATACCTATTTTATCAGCCAACTGTGTGCTCGGGAACGCACTGGTAGAGAGCTTCTCTTTCATGGTCTGGCAGCTGGGAAAGTGGCTCAAATTTTCTTTCCGCATCTGCGTCTCCCACAGAGTCAGTTTGGTTTTAAATGCCTTCACTGTACTGTACATATCAGAGATGACACGATCCCGACCCTGCAGCTGCAAGTTTATTGCATTCAGATGACTCGTAATGTCACACAGAAAAGCCATTTCACACAGAAACATTTCGTCTCGGAGTTGTGTTGTGTCTTTCCCTTTGCTGTCCAAGAACAGACAAATCTCCTCACGAAGCTCGAAACATCTTTGAAGCACCTTTCCCTGGCTTAGCCATCGCACCTCTGTGTGATAAGGCAAATCACCATGCTCCGTTTCTAACTCCGTCAGAAATGCCTTGAACTGGCGGTGATTCAAACCTTTGGCTCTGATAAAGTTAACTGTGCGCGTGATGATGCTCATTACATGCTCCATTTTCAAGGCTTTACCGCACAACGCTTCCTGGTGTATGATACAATGATAAGCTGTCAGCTCACCTGTCGCGTTTTCCTCTTGCATCTTTTCCCGTATCTTCGCCACCAGTCCGCTCCTGTGTCCACACATCGCAGGTGCTCCGTCGGTTGTCAAACCCACGAGTTTTTCCCAAGGCAGCTCCATCTCATTTACACATCTTGACACCTCTTCATACAAATCATGCCCCGTAGTTGTGCCATGCATAGGACGTAAAGCCAAAAACTCCTCTGTCACGCTTAGGTTGGAGTCCACTCCGCGGATGAAAATTGACAACTGGGCAATGTCAGAAATGTCGGTGCTCTCATCCACAGCCAAGGAATATGCAATAAAATCTTTTCCCTTTTTCACAAGCTGCTCTTTTAGATTGATGGACAACTGGTCTACTCTCTCGGCAATGGTGTTTCTGCTCAGACTCACATTTAAAAAGAGTTGCCTTTTTTCTGGGCAAACTTCGTCACAAACTTTAATCATGCAGTTTTTGATGAAATCCCCCTCCGTAAATGGCCGGGCTGATTTAGCGATCTCTTCTGCCAAAATAAAACTGGCCTTGACAGTTGCGTCCGCGTGTGTGTCCGCGTGTTTCGTTTCATAATGTCGTCTCAGATTATACTCTTTCAGTACCGCCACACTTTCTCCACACAGAAGACACACAGGTTTTCCAGCTACCTTCGTGAACATATACTCCGACTCCCACCTTGTTTGAAACCCCCGGTTCTCAGTATCCACCTTCCGTTTTGCCATTTTTGATGGGTATCTGAAAGTTAATTTTACTGTGATGCTGACGACTGCTGTGCCAATAAATATTGAAATGAAGCAGCCTACTGCTCGGTGCGTCACCTTTGCATTGTGGGAAATGTAGTATTGGTGCGTGTAAAAGATCTGCGGGCTGCCGGCTTGCTGCGGGCCGGTTCTAATAATAAATCAAGATCATCCCAGGGGCCGTAAAAAACCTTCTTGCGGGCCGGATGTGGCCCGCGGGCCTTGACTCTGACATATGTGCATTACACTTTATGATACAAAATGGCCAACCGCAATGAAGCATACAGTATATCACTCAAATCAAATCAAATTGTATTTGTCACATGCTCCGAATACAACCTTACCGTGAAAGGCATACTTATAGACCTTTAACCAACAATGCAGTTCAAGAAATAGAGTTGAGAAAATATTTGCTAAATAAACTAAAGTATTATTATTTTTTTAAGTAACACAATAAGATTACATAACTTTTAATGACTACTGACTTTTGATATATATACACTACCGTTCAAAAGTTTGGGGTCACTTAGAAATGTCCTTGTTTTTAAAAGAAAAGCGCATGTTTTGTCCATTAAAATAACAAAAAAAAGTATAGAAATACAGTGTAGACATTGTTGATGTTGGAAATGACTATTGTAGCTGGAAATGACTGATTTTTAATGGAATGTCTACATAGGTGTACAGAGGCCCATTATCAGCAACCATCACTCCTGTGTTCCAATGGAACATTGTGTTAGCTAATCACAGTTTATCATTTTAAAAGGCATTTTTCAACATTTTTCAATTATGTTAGCACAGCTGAAAACTGTTGTCCTGATTAAAGAAGCAATAAAACTGGACTTCTTTAGACTAGTTGAGTATTTGGAGCATTACCATTTGTGGATTCAATTACAGGCTCAAATGGTCAGAAACAAATGACTTTCTTCTGAAACTCGTCAGTCTATTCTTGTTCTGAGAAATTAAGGCTATTCCATGCGAGAAATTGCCAAGAAACGGAGGATCTCGTACAACGCTGTGTACTACTCCCGTCACAGAACAGCGCAAACTGGCTCTAACCAGAATAGAAAGAGGAGTGGGAGGCCCCGGTGCACAAATGAGCAAGAGGACAAGTACATTAGAGGGTCTCAACAGTGAAGAGGCGACTCCGGGATGCTGGCCATCTAGGCAGAGTTCCTCTGTCCAGTCTCAACATCAACAGTGAAGAGGCGACTCCGGGATGCTGGCCATCTTGGCAGAGTTCCTCTGTCCAGTCTCAACATCAACAGTGAAGAGGCGACTCCGGGATGCTGGCCATCTAGGCAGAGTTCCTCTGTCCAGTCTCAACATCAACAGTGAAGAGGCGACTCCGGGATGCTGGCCATCTAGGCAGAGTTCCTCTGTCCAGTCTCAACATCAACAGTGAAGAGGCGACTCCGGGATGCTGGCCATCTAGGCAGAGTTCCTCTGTCCAGTCTCAACATCAACAGTGAAGAGGCGACTCCGGGATGCTGGCCATCTTGGCAGAGTCCCTCTGTCCAGTGTCTGTGTTCTTTTGCCCATCTTTAATTTTATTTT
Organism: Oncorhynchus mykiss; assembly: GCF_057628025.1. Classification (NCBI taxonomy): domain Eukaryota; kingdom Metazoa; phylum Chordata; class Actinopteri; order Salmoniformes; family Salmonidae; genus Oncorhynchus; species Oncorhynchus mykiss. The sequence goes on from NC_143039.1 coordinate 13,146,161, forward strand.
TATTGGCCAGTCTGAGATATGTTTTTTTCTTTGCAACTCTGTCTAGAAGGCCAGCATCCCGGAGTCGCCTATCATATCGCCTATCATATATACAATACAGTCATTGGTTTGCGGCCATACCAGCTGTAATAAGCCTGGTCTTGGAAGCTAAGCAGGGTCGGGCCTGTTTAGTACTTACCAGGTGCAGTAAGTTATTTTGTCCAGCAGGGTGTACTCTTGTACTATTTAATCAGGGAGCAACCGTCTTTATGTATCACAGTTTCTCTCAATCGCCAACAAGCAAAACAGAGTCAGCAAGACACACAACTTTTGCAAAACAGTAAATGCTTTTCGAAAAGGTAGTGTTTTTAAAACATAAAAACATTAATTAAAAAATATATTATACCGTCAAAATTGCAAATACATTCGTCAAAAGAAAATGACTGCCTGTAAAAAGCTGGAAGAACAACTATCAAAAGGTGCAGAATTATGGGAAATTACTCTCCTTTTATGGGGTCCATTTTACCAAACAATTGAGATCAAAGGGGTGCCGCCGCACGTTTTCTACAAAGCACAGCACCATCATCTTCAGTACAGAGCTACAACAGCACAATGAACCTGAATACAATGTAATACCAAAATATACCCATATGCACCATACAATTACAGGGCATATACTTCACTTGTCTCCAGCTGATCTTCTCTGAGCTGGGGATCACCCAGCATGCTCTGCACCACTTCGCCGGTGGGCGGAGCTACAGCTCTGATAAGATTTACTAACATTACTGATATGATTAACTTCAAATAATTCCTAGCCTTTTGTACAGTCATTCTTTTCAAAGAGATAGCGAACAGCAAGGAGCTACAACAAAAAACGACGCCACTCACCAGATGATCATTTGTAAACATAGTTTAAAAGTTCATTTTGAAAAGGGTGATGCTAACAAGTTAGCAACAACGTCCACCTTGAAGTTGATAACAGCTGCTGCAGCCGCCATTGTCACACAACTACCACAACACAAGCTAACTAAAGTTACTAGAGTTAACGTGGGAAAACTACTGATTGCCCCACTGATTATTTTCTCTTGTCTCTTGTTTTAGAGAATTTGGCAGTATGCCCAACAAGCGTCTCAATTGCAGACCACCTGTATGGTGTTGTGTGGGGAGCGGTTTGCTGATGTCAATGTTGTCAACAAAGCACTCCATGGTAGCATAGCGTTAGGGTATGGGGGATAACGAACACAATTGCATTTTATCATGGTAATTTGAATGCACAGAGATACCATGACAAGATCCCGAGGCCCATTGTCCTGCCAATCATCCGCCACAATGTCTGAAGGACCTGTACACAATTCCTGGAAGCTGCAAATGTCCCAATTTTTCTATGGCCTGCATACTCACTAGACATGTCACCCATTGAGCCTGTTTGGGGTGGTCTGGATCGACGTGTACCACAGCTTGTTCCAGATCCCGCCAATATATAGGAACTTCGCACAGCAATTGAAGAGGAGTCCCAGCTAGCAATGAAGAATCGGCCCAGAAGCGGCCCTCTTCCAGGGACCGGTGTTGTGCCGAAAATCTGGCAGTGTGGAGATTTTCGGTACAATAACGTCATCGAACTACCAGCTGGAGTAACGCAGTAACCCAGTGTCTAAGACACTCTACTTCACTGTAGTAACCCAGTGTCTTAGACCGCTGCGCCAATCGGGACAGTCCATCCGAAAAGTTTTTAATGCTTATCAATTTTCTAAGTATCAAAATACTAAAATACAACTTAAACAGGACTGTTAAATAATTTAATTGAAATAGTATTTTTTGATCACAGAAACAATGATAAAATATGGACAAATAAATGAATAATGAAATGTCAATTACATAAAGCAGCCCGTGTAATCGTGGCGGCAGGGTAGCCTAGTGGTTAGAGTGTTGGACTAGTAACCGAATTTACGCAAGTTCAAACCCCCGAGCTGACAAGGTACACATCTGTCGTTCTTCCCCTGAACAGGCAGTTAACCGTCATTGAAAACAAGAATTTGTTCTTAACTGACTTGCCTAGGTAAAATAAAATAAAAAATCATCTGCCAGAGAGTAGCCCCAGTCGGTCTGAGACCCAAGCAATACATTTGGGCCCGATAACTCGGTAATACTGAGTAATACAGACTCGGCCACATGATGTCGGCCGAGTCTGACTCTCAGCCCTATGGGGGGGTTGGGTCATCCCAAGGATCCCGGAATGCACGGACGGTGTTAGTGGAGGAACAGGAAGTTCCGGACAGTTCCGGCACCATTATTCAGTGTAAAGAAAGCGACAGGACAAGAGTCCTTTTCTATTTATTACTACAGGTATGTAATAGCACGTTAAAACATTCTAATATCGAAAGAATATGTCGTACCATTTTAGGTAATACATCCGTTAAGGTATTATCACGTTGGGTAAAGGTGTGATGTGTTATTTTTGTGTCAAGCCGAGTGAAGAACGCGATAATGTTTTACAAGTTACATAGTTAGAGCCTTTGGTGTCTGAGTGGATGTACATCGTTTTCTCAATGTAATTTCACAAAGAATATATTTACTTGAGATGTCTGAATTCGTTTTACAATTTATTAGTTTTGTGTAAAATTCACGAACTGGTAAAATGGCGGCGCCACTCGGTCTGCATCAACAGACTTCAGTCCAGGCAGTGTGGCTGCAGCAGAGAGAGACCATTTCACGGTTGCACTACTGTTTTAAAGTTTAATGTAATGATTATCAGTTTTCTACATGTGTACTAATATTCAGACTATTTAAGTTATCGCTGTCTATACATATTACTATGGTGTGAACGGAAATACTATTGTTTTTTTTATTTAAATAATACAGTGAAGACGAGGTTATTCAGGAAAATAGTACATAGTGCTGCCTGAAACATACTGTGATCTTGTACTAAATGTTTTTTGAGTCATTTATGCATTTATGTGAATTCAGGAAATCTACCATAGATTAAGTGCGCTTAATTGTGTAGCCTGATTTAAAGTGTAAACGTTGTCTAATGTGAAGGAATTCATGTTTTGTTGTCAATGCTGAGCTACCAGATCTATTGAAATGAGATCAGTGCTTGAATTGGACAGGAGCTGAGTACCGGCACCTCAAATGTATATTGTTTGAGCTCATGTTCCTCTTATAGAATATTAGCTCAACAGTATTGTGGTACTCCTGCACTTGAATTTAAATAGTCTTTTTTGAGAGTAAAGAAAGTGCCAGAACTGAGAAGACAATAACTTGTGTTCGTTTCTCTTTATTACTACAGACCGACTCAGATTAAGTCTGAGGCCGGTAACATCAACAGTGAGGTCAAACCCAACCTGCCTCTCCTTCCAAACTGAGTCCAAACCTACAGTCACTGGGTCCTGATTGTGACAGACAAGCCCAGTTTGCACTGCAGGATCCAGAGATGGCATCAGTGAAGCTGGAAGACTGCAGTCAAACACTGGAGCTGAATGTCAACATTAAAGATGAAGAAGAGGAGGAGAAGATTGGGGAATCTGTTAGTCATGGTAAGAGCAGGTTCTGTCTATCCAAGTTTGTTTATGAGATACTTTTAGAATAGTTTTATTCCCCATTGTATTGCACAGCCTGCTGATATGAATACATACTGTAACGACCCTTATAAGCGCGGAAATCGGCCACACGAGCATGCTTTTGTCAATAGCGCTCCAGACCTCGGGCTCGAAGGTCGAGGGTTCGAGACCTGCTCCCTGCTGTTTCATTACAATACAGTACCAGACTACTGATATGAATACATACAGTACCAGACTACTGATATGAATACATACAGTACCAGACTACTGATATGAATACATACAGTACCAGGCTACTGATATGAATACGTACAGTACCAGACTATTGATATGAATACATACAGTACCAGACTACTGATATGAATACATACAGTACCAGCCTACTGATATGAATACATACAGTGCCAGACTACTGATATGAATACATACAGTACCAAACTACTGATATGAATACATACAGTACCAGACTACTGATATGAATACATACAGTACCAGACTACTGATATGAATACATACAGTACCAGACTACTGATATGAATACATACAGTGCCAGACTATTGATATGAATACATACAGTACCAGACTACTGATATGAATACATACAGTACCAGCCTACTGATATGAATACATACAGTACCAGACTACTGATATGAATACATACAGTACCAGACTACTGATATGAATACATACAGTACCAGACTACTGATATGAATACATACAGTACCAGCCTACTGATATGAATACATACAGTACCAGACTACTGATATGAATACATACAGTGAATTCACAATGTATTTAGACCCCATGACTTTTTCCACATTTTTTACGTTACAGCCTTTTTCTAAAATGGATTAAATAAATGTTTCTCATCAATCTACACACAATACGCCATAATGACAAAGCAAAAAAAGGTTTAGAATTGTTTTCACATTTATAAAATATTTACAGAAATAACTAATTTACATAAGTATTCAGACTCTTTGCTAGGAGACTCGACATTGAGCTCAGGTGCATCTTGTTTCCATTGATAATCCTTGAGATATTTCTACAACTTGATTGTTGTCAACAATAATGTTTGTGACAATTTCTCTTATACCACTTTCCGACTCAGGTATGAGGCCGGTAACATCAACAGTGAGGACAAACCCAGCCTGCCTCTCTCCTTCCACACGGAGTCCAAACCTACAGTCACTGGGTCCTGATAATGACAGTGGAGCCCAGTTTGCACTGCAGGATCCAGAGATGACATCAGTGAAGCTTGAAGACTGCAGTCAAACACTGGAGCTGAATGTCAACATTAAAGATGAAGAAGAGGACGAGAAGATTGGGAAATCTGTTAATCATGGTAAGAGCAAATTCTATCTAACTAAGTTTGTTGTTTATTCCAACTTCCCACTGTGCATGATAAGTTGCAGTAGAATGAGTGTGTAGTTACCCTTGTGATGTTGAGTGGATGATACACCTCATAGTTTTCATGATTTATGAGATACTTTAATCGTTTTTTTATTCCCCTTTAGTATTGCATAGCGTTCCTACATGAATACGTACAGGTAGCCTAGTGGTTAGAGCCGGAGATGTGGATGTCGATTATGGCAGCTCCCCGCACCTCTCTGATTCAGAGTGGTTGGGTTAAATGTGGAAGACACATTTCAGTTGAATGCATTCAGTTGTACAACTGACTAGGGATCCCCCTCTCCCATTCAGAAAGTATTTAGACCCCTTGACTTCTTCCTCGTTTTGTTACGTTACAGCCGTATTCTAAATCGATTAAATAAAACAAATTCCTCAATCTACACACAATAACGCATGATGTCAACGCAAACACAGGTTTTTAGAAATGTTTTCACATTTTATACTTAAAAAAACCCAAACTGAAATATCTTATTTACATAAGTATTCAGACCCTTTGCTATGAGACTCGACATTAAGCTCAGGTGCATCCTGTTTCCATTAGATATGTTTCTACAACTTGATTGTTGTCAACCTGTGGTAAATTCAATTGATTGGACATGATTTGGAAAGGCACACACCTGGCTATATACGGTCCCACAGTTGACAGTGCATGTCAGAGCAAAAACCAAGTCATGAGGTCGAAGAAATTGTCCGTAGAGCTCCATGAAAGGAAAAATTCACAAGCTGGTAAAATGGCGGTGCCCAGTCTGTTTGCGTCTCTGGTGCAGCAGAGAGCCCTTTTTACTGCTGTTTTGACGCTAAAAGTTATGATTATGGGTTTTCTACATGTTTAATAATATTCAGACACATTTGTCCGTAGAGCTCCATGAAAGGATTATGTCGAGGCACCGATCTGGGGGAGGCACCGATCTGGGGGAGGCACCGATCTGGGGGAGGGACCGATCTGGGGGAGGGAACCAAAACATTACTGCAGTGTTTATTTGTCTTTTATTTAACTAGGCAAGTCGGTTAAGAACACATTGTTATTATTCACTGACTGCCTAACCCGGACGATGCTGGGTCAATTGTGTGCCGCCCTATGGGACTCCCGATCACGGCCAGTTGAGATACAGCCTGGAATCGAACCCGTGTCTGTAGTGATGCCTCTAGCACTGAGATGCAGTGCCTTCGACCGCTGCGCCACTCGGGAGCCCCTTGAAGCGTTGAAGGTCCCCAAGAACACAGTGACCTCATCATTCATTGTTTTTTTTTAAATGTACACATATTTATTAGTTCCAATTAGGACAATCAACAATTACAGAAATACTATTTTATTTTGGTGCAGCCAGAGGAATTGATTGAAATAGACGAAGGAATTTGGGCAGAATGAGTCATAATGATATTTATTCTACCAATAATAGATACAAGCAATGATGTCCATCTGTTGATGGATTATGTTGCATTCGTTACCATGGGTTCATAATTTGCTGAGCTCGAGCTAATTTCTGGTGTGATTTTTAATACCAAGATATGTGAAACCTTGTTCTGTATTCACAAATAGATGCTGTACAACTGGATTCAGTATCTTGTTTGTTGAGGAAAAGGATGGTAGATTTGGTTTGATTAACTTTAAACCCAAAAAACGGACAAGTTATTAATTAAATTGGAGAGGGAATAGTTATTTAGATCTGTTAGGAATAAGAGGGTATCATCAGCATACAGGTCCACTCTTTGTTCAAAATCTGTTTTAATTCCACTAATTGACGGTTGGGCCCTTACTGCAATGGCAAAGGGTTCTATAGCTAAAAGAAAGAGTCCTGGATTGTCAGGACATCCTTGTCTCGTGCCCCCGAAAAATCTTAATGTTGTGAAATCAAGTTGTTAGTGGCAATGTCTGTAGTGGGGTCGGTATATCATATCTTAATCCATTTACCGAAGTAATTCCCAAATCTCTGAAATAAGACAGCTCAACTCTATGGAATGCTTTTTCTGCATCAAGTGAGAGTATGGCAGTGCACATGTGAAGGTTCCCCTGATACTATGTTTAGTACTCTCCTCACATTGTGAAAACCTTGGTTTTTCACGAAGCCATTTTGGTCTTGGTGTATTAGATATGGGAGCAGTCTATCCAATCTCCTGGCTAAGGCTTTAGCACTAATTCTTGAGTCGGATTTCAGAAGAGAAATTGGTCTAACTTTCACATTTTGTGAAAGTTAGACCTTCCCGACAGTAGTCATGCCTTGTGATTTGGCTACACACAATCCACAGCTAGGATATTTAAAGGTAGGTTACCTGATCCTGTCAAACGGGTTCCCGGAACGAAAGACTACAAAACCGAGAGGTGCGGTTGGATCCGGCTCAAATGAAGCACCAACCTTTTCATATTATGGGGTAGGGCCATCCTAAGGATCCCTGAATAATAAGGACGGTTGCAACAAAGTTTTTTTAATAACTAAACCAAGATAGACCACAGTCGGTCATTTCCAATGGGAACAGATGAGTCATAGTGGGCAGTGCCAAGCCCGAGCTCCTATTGGCGCATTCTAGCGCAAATCCTGCATATTTCTGTTAGGGAACGACTCTGTGAAGAACTTGTGTGCAATAACTCAATTCACCTCAGCGTTCCTTCTAAATAACGTGATTATTTAAAACTTTTGCAAAGCGTGAAGTCTACAAATCTTAGTCCACTCTGTTCACAACAGATTTTAGTTTTGGGAACAGAATTGTATTAAGATCAGATGTTTCATAGATCCATCTTCTCCCACTGCCGGCCAGTGGGCTTCCTCTCACTACCCTATTGTTTTATCTGAGGCTGCACTGTGGTAGTGGGGGAACAGGAAGTTCCAGGCAGGCACATTAATTCTTCAGTGTAAAGAAAGCGGCAGATCAGTGCATTCAAGAAGATAACCTTTTGTGTCCGTTTCTATCTATTACGACAGGTATGTAAAAGCGTGTATAAACTTTCTAATATCAAAACAACATGTCATACCACGCTAGGTAACATCCGTTAAGGTATTATCACGTTTGGTAATGGTTTGTTATTTTTGTGTCAAACCAAGTGAACGTGAAACTGTTTCAAGTCACACAGCTAGAAACAAGGTTTGTCTGAATGGATGTACATAACTTCTTCAAGGTCATTTAATAAAAAATATATTTGAGATTGTTTAGCAAGATATTGGTTTTGTCTGAAATTCACAAGCTGGTACCATGGTGGCACCCATTCTATCTGTGTCAACAGACTTCTGTGCTGGTGCAGAGACAATTTCACGGTCACACTCCAGTTTTGAAGATGAATGTAATGATTATCATGTGTAGTAGTATTCAGACACGTTCAGTTTCTATATTTAGCTGTAAATTATGGAGTGAATGGGAAATACGATTGGTTTTTAATGTGAAGACAGTTATTCAGGAAAATAGTACATAATGCTGCTTAAAACGAACTGCAACCTTGTTTTTGAGTGATTTACGCATTTGGGAAATCTACTATAGGTTAAGTTCATTTACGTTGTACCTAAATATAAACAGTACCGGTATCTATTTCAGTCCAAGTCAAGCACTGAATTAAATAATTGAACCAAAATAAATATAATATATATTTTTGAGAGTAAAGAAAGTGCCTGAACTGTCAAGACAGTAACTTTTTTCCTGTTACTCGTTGTTACTACAGGACGACTAGAATTAAGTCTGAAGCCGGTAACATCCACAGTGACGACAAACCCAGCCTGCCTCTCTCCTTCCACACTGAGTCCAAACCTACAGTCACTGGGTCCTGATTGTGACAGTGGAGCCCAGTTTGCACTGCAGGATCCAGAGATGGCATCAGTGAAGCTGGAAGACTGCAGTCAAACACTGGAGCTGAATGTCAACATTAAAGATGAAGAAGAGGAGGAGAAGATTGGGGAATCTGTTTCTCATGGTAAGAACAGGTTCTATCTAAGTTTGTTGTTCGTTCCCACTTCTCACTGTGCAGGAAAAGTTGCTGTAGAACTGTTTCAGTGAGAAGGTAGATGTTATTTCATGCTACTGAGACTTGCATGGTTTGACACCAGTTTTGTCAGCATTAGTTTTATTAACTGGTCTATCTGGAGTGATCAGAGTGTAGACTAAAGAAGTGAAGTAGACAAACTGCCAGTGTTTTAAAGTTCTATGAAATGAGTCTGTGTAGTTACTAATCCTTGTGATAGTGAGTGGAGGATGATATGAAATTAGTCTGTGTAGTTACTAACCCTTGTGATAGTGAGTGGAGGATGACACGCCCCTTTTTAGCTTTCATCTCTTACCCACTTTTAGAATAGTTTTATTCCCCTGTATTGTACAGCCTACTGACATGAATAATGTCACCCGGTACAGCCAGAAGAGGACTGGCAACCACTCTGGGCCTGGTTCCTCTCTACCTTTCTTTCTTCTGCTTTCAAGGGAGTTTTTCTTCTACATCTGCATTGCTTGCTCTTTGGGGATTTTAGGCTGGGTTTCTGTAAAGCACTTTGACATCTGATGATGTAAAAAGGGCTTCATAATATCGATTTGATTGACATGTATATCATACCAACTGACTGGTTCTTCTGATGTTCTTCACACAGGAGACCACGTTGAGACATTCTCTACATCCAGAGAGAAACAGCAGGAAGATCACAGAGCTAAGAGGTCTCACCACTGCCCACATTGTGAGGAGATTTTCCCAATTCTATCAAAGCTAAAAATACACCTAAAAATACACACAGGAGAGAATCCGTATTCCTGTACTGACTGTGGGAAGAGATTCACAACATCAGGGAATCTGACAGTTCATCAGAGAGTGCACACTGGAGAGAAGCCTTACTCCTGCCCTGACTGTGGAAAGATTTTCTCTCGACTGGGCCACTTAAAAAGACATGAACATATACATACAGGAGTGAAGCCTTACTCCTGCTCTGACTGTGTTAAATGCTACACAACATCAGCTGAGCTAAAACTTCATCAGAGAGTGCACACTGGAGAGAAGCCTTACTCCTGCTCTGACTGTGGAAAGAGTTTCTCTCGACAGGGTTTTTTAAAAGCACATGAACTTATTCATACAGGAGTGAAGCCTTATTCCTGCTCTGACTGTGGGAAGATTTTCTCTCAACTGGGCAACTTAAAAACACATGAACGTATACATACAGGAGTGAAGCCTTACGCCTGCTCTGACTGTGTCAAATGCTTCACAACATCAACTGAGCTAAAAGTCCATCAGAGAACACACAGGCGAGAAGCCTTACTCCTGCTCTGACTGTGGAAAGAGTATCTCTCTACTGTGCAACTTAAAAACACATGAACGTATACATACAGGAATGAAGCCTTACTCCTGCTCTGACTGTGTAAAATGCTTCACAACATCAGCTGAGCTAAAGGTTCATCAGAGAACACACACAGGTGAGAAGCCTTACTCTTGCTCTGACTGTGGAAAGAGTTTCTCTCAAATGTGCCACTTAAAAAGACACCAAGGTAAACATAAAGGAGAGAAGCCTTACCACTGATCTGACTGTAGAAAATGATTTTAAAAAGCTGAGCTAAAAGGTCATCAGAGAACAGACACAGGAGAGAAGCCTTACTTCTGCTCTTAATTTGGCACGAGTAACTCAAGTAAAAGTATAATGGTATTTGGTTGTAAATATACCTTAGTATCAAAAGTAATCTTGATAAGTGTGTGAATTGGACCATTTTCTGTCCTGCTAATCATAAAAAAATGAAGTTGTGTGTCATGGAAAATGTATGGAGTTAAAAGTATTATTTACTCTAGGAATTTAGTGAAATAAAAGTAAAAGTTGTCAAAAATATCAATAGTAAAGTAAAGAACCCCAAAACTACTTAAGTACTTTACACCACTGCATGCATCCATGCCATGTGGCAGTGTGGTGGTGTGAAGGTGCGGGGTGTGTTTTCAGGGCACACATTGGGCCCCTTGATAAAAGTTGAGTAATGTTTGGAATGCCACAGAATATCTAAACCTCATTGCCAATCAGGTGCATCCCTTCATGGCAGCAGTGTATCCATCTGCAAATTTTCCGCAGGATAATGTCTTATGCCACAAGGTTTGTCCAGGAATGGTTCCAAGAACATTACTTCTTTGTACATCTGTGGGAGGAGATGGAACGAGCTATTCAGAGTAGATCCATTCGCAGCCAACTTGACACAATTGTGGGAAGCATTGGAGTCGACATGGGCCAGCATCCCTGTGGAAAGCACTCAACACCTTGGACAGTCCATGTCCCGACGAATTGAGGCTGCTCTGAGGACAAAGGGGGGGTGCAACTCAATATTAGGAAGGTGTTTCAAATATTTTGTACTAGGGATGCACCGATATGACATTTTTGGCCAATAAGATATCCAATATTTTCCTTGCCAACAAACTACACCGATATTTAAAATGTTAGCGGCCTTTTAAGCGTTCTAATACAGTTAAATAGTTAAAACACGGACGCAGCGTGTCACTACAGTCCCTGGTTTTAATCACGTCCGGATGTGATTGAGAGTCCCATAGGGCTGCGCACAATTGGCCCAGCCTCGTCCGGGGTAAGTCGTTATTGTAAATAAGAATTTGTTCTTAACTAATTTGCCTAGTTAAGTTAAAGTTACACACCACAAACCACACCGACCAAAAAGTTATTTTGTTGGCATTTACGTATGGCAGGCGCAGTTGATTAGCTTATTTCTCGAGACAGTTGTTGGATTGGCGAGAGGAGTGTGTTCATGTTTGCAAGTTTCAAACACCGTTGAAATGGTTGCAGCGGTATGAGAACCAGCACATTCTTGAACATGCAATACGGCTTTCCTCAGTGCGAAATCCTCATCGACCCACTGTGCTGTCAGACTCCGTATACTCATGGGGCTGACATCACTGGTCCAAATATCAGTTGTGAAGCTAATAGCAGTGACACCCATAGATGTGCGTTTTAACAATTCTGTGCAACTCCGGTAGGGCACCATATGAAAAATAGTGTGTTCTGGGGATTGACCAGTCGGCGAAAGCCAACGTCATCCACGACAGAGGACGGTTGATTGTCAAGGGCAATGAATTCCATTATCTTGGCGTTAACGGATTTCGCCTTTGAGTTGTCTCGCTGAAATGTTCTTACTCTTTTCAAATGACTGCTTGACTTGAACTTGTTTAGTTGTTGGAAGTGTGCTCTTAGTATTTTTCTGCTTTTTTCTGTTTAGGGCTGTATTTTTCGTGGCGTCATCTATCCACGTTATATAGGTATGCATGTCAGCTTTAATTAACATCGGTTTTGCACATCGGTGTTAAATTAAACATCGGGCCGAAGTTGGCATTTTTAGCTATTATCGTCAGATTCCGATATGCTCAACGATATATTGTGCATCCCTATCCGTGTATATCATATAAAGATGGTGTAATGATTCGTTTTTAGCATTAGTTTGGGGGGATTATTTTATTACTAAACAACTTTGTTTAATGATGAACAGGCTATGAATCAACTACTTGTGTTTATTAAATTGTATTTTAATAGTAGATTCATTATTTTAGTCATTGATGATGAATGTATTTGAATAACTGTGTTGAAGTTAATTGATCTGGCGGCAGGTAGCCTAGCGGTTAAGAGTGTTGGGCCAGTAACTGAAAGGTCACAGGTTTGAATGGATAAGAACATCTGCTAAATGACAAGAATGTAATTAAAAATTATGTTTGTACATGAATTTATGCTGGGCAACCTCTTTTCTCTTGTGTGAAATTCTCTTAAATGAAATAAACTGTTTGAAGTGAAATACTGTATATACAGTTGAAGTCAGAAGTTTACATACACCTTAGCCAAATGCATTTAAACTCAGTTTTTCACAATTACTGATATTTAATCCAAGTAAAAAATTACGTCTTAGGTTAGTTAGGATCACCACTTTATTTTAAGAAAGTAAAATGTCAGAATAATAGAGTGATTTATTTCAGCTTTTATTTATTTTATCACATTCCCAGTGGGTCAGAAGTTTACATACACTCAATTAGTATTTGGTAGCATTGACTTTAAATTGTTTAACTTGGATCAAATGTTTCAGGTAGCCTTCCACAAGCTTCCCACAATAAGTTGGGTGAATTTTGGCCCGTTCCTCCTGACAGAGCTGGTGTAACGGGGTCAGGTTTGTAGGCCTCCTTGCTTGCACACGCTTTTTCAGTTCTGGCCAAAAATTTTCTATGGGATTGAGATCAGGGCTTTGTGATGGCCACTCCAATACCTTGACTTTTTTGTCCTTTAAGCTATTTTGCCACAAGTATGCTTGGGATCATTGTCCACTTGGAAGACTCATTTGCGACCAAGCTTTAACTTTCTGACTGATGTCTTGATGTTGCTTCAATATATCCACATAATTTCCCTACCTCATGATGTCATCTATTTTGTGAAGTGCACCAGTCCCTACTTCAGCAAAGCACCCCCACAACATGATGCTGCCACCGCCGTGCTTCATGGTTGGGATGGTGTTCCTCGGCTTGTAAGCCTCCCCCTTTTTCCTCCAAACATAACGATGGTCCTTATGGCCAAACAGTTCTATTTTTGTTTCATCAGACCAGAGAACATTTCTCAGCGAAGTACTATCTTTGTCCCCAAGTGCAGTTGCAAACTATAGTCTGGCTTTTTTTTATGGCGGTTTTGGAGCAGTGGTTTTGGAGCAGTGGCTTCTTCCTTCTTTCTTCCTTGCTGAGCGGCCTTTCAGGTTATGTCGATATGGGACTCGTTTTACTGTGGATATAGATACTTTTGTACCGGTTTCCTCCAGCATCTTCACACGGTCCATTGCTGTTGTTGTGGGATTGATTTGCACTTTTCGCACCAAAGCACGTTCATCTCTAGGAGACAGAACGCGTCTTCTTCCTGAGCGGTATGTCGGCTGCGTGGTCCCGTGGTGTTTATACTTGCGTACTATTGTTTGTACAGATGAACGTGGCTGAGCTATTTGGATTTTCCCATGATGTCAAGCAAAGAGGCACTGAGTTTGAAGGTAGGCCTTGAAATACATCCACAGGTACACCTGGGGGTGGCCCGTCAGGAAGTCCAGGATCCAGTTGCAAAGGTAGGTGTTTAGTCCCAGGGTCCTTAGCTTATTGATGAGCTTTGAGGGCACTTTTGTGTGTAATCATTTAGGCAGGTTGCTTTTGTGTTCTTGGGCACAGGGACTATGGTGGTCTGCTTGAAACATGTTGGTATTACAGACTCAGTCAGGGACATGCTGAAAATGTCAGTGAAGACACCCGGCAGTTGGTCAGCATATGCCCGGAGCACACGTCCTGGTAATCCGTCTGGCCCCGCAGCCTTGTGAATATTGACCTGTTCAAAGATCTTACTCACATCGGCTGCGGAGAATGTGATCACACAGTCGTCCGGAACAGCTGGTGCTCTCATGCGTGTTTTAGTGTTATTTGACTCGAGTTGAGCATAGAAGTAGTTTAGCTTTTCTGGTAGGCTCAAGTCACTGGGCAGCTCTCGGCTGTGCTTCCCTTTGTAGTCTGTAATGGTTTGCAAGCCCTGCCATATCTGACGAGCATTGGAGCTGGTGTAGTACAATTCGATCTTAGTCCTGTATTGATGGTTCGTCGGAGGGCACATCAGGATTTCTTTAAAGTTTTTGGGTTAGTGTGAAAGCGGCAGCATCTAGCCTTCTGTAATCCAGGCAACATCTGCACAATGGCTTCTGGTTGGGGTATGTAAGTACGGTCACTGTGGGGACGACGTCGTCGATGCACTTATTGATAAAGCCAATGACTGATGTGGTGTACTCCTCAATGGCATCGGAAGAATCCCGAAACATATTCCAGTCTGTGCTAGCAAAACAGTCCTGTAGCTTAGCATCTAAACATCACAAATCTGAGGTAAAAAGGATGTGTAATTCCATTAAATGTTATGGGGTGAAAATGCAAGCTTGTGTAAGGTAGTAACAGTAGCACAAAAATGTCCAGATTTGAGAAATTAAAGCATTATACAATAGTTTAATGACAAAATAATTTAACATGCCAATTTGAAATGATGTCATTGTTGCAATAGTTTGTGAGTGGGCAACATATGCTATCTATTTCTCACTCATTTAACTATTGAGAGTTTTTAAAATGCTCTCAACACACAGTTTAACCAGGTGCTCTAAAGCCTCCATAGAGTCTGTGCAGCAGGCTGAACCTTACTAACACAATAGAAGAGGTTGTGCTAGACGTGGGCTATCACATATTCCAGTCTGTGCTAGCAAAACAGTCCTGTAGTTTAGCATCTGATTCATCTGACCATTTTTTTATTGATCTAGTCAATGGTGCTTCCTGCTTTGCTTGTAAGCTCCTGCTTTGATTTCAAAACAACCGCATCAACTCACAACCCTCCATGCTGTAAAAACAGTCCAGTTCAAACTAAATGGCACAGATCAATATATGGCATATATCTATTTACATATAGGCCTACTGCAGCTCTGATTGGTTAGGCCGCACCAGTCTGCGTCGAGTACGGGCTGAGTTGTGCATGTCAACGCAATAGAATCTTACTCTGATGTGTTCTGCCCACAACAAAGTATCTTGCATAGTTAGTTTTGCGTACTAAGTCTTGCATAGTTAGTTTTGCGTACTAAGTCTTGCATAGTTAGTTTTGCGTACTAAGTATTGCATAGTTAGTTTTGCGTACTAAGTCTTGCATAGTTAGTTTTGCGTACTAAGTCTTGCATAGTTCATTTTGTTTTCAGTATATTATATTGAAAGTGGTTAATATTGTGTTGATTCGATCACAGTTGCCACGGTAAAGGGAGAAGTAGTTAAATAACAAGGAAAACTCTAGAAAGTTTAGTGAAGTTCAATCTCATGCCTCTCTCCGTGGGCTGACACTTCTGTGCTGCAGTCCTGGGGGAGTTGCCTCTCTCCGTGGGCTGACACTTCTGTGCTGCAGTCCTGGGGGAGTTGCCTCTCTCCGTGGGCTGACACTTCTGTGCTGCAGTCCTGGGGGAGCTGCCTCTCTCCGTGGGCTGACACTTCTGTGCTGCAGTCCTGGGGGAGTTGCCTCTCTCCGTGGGCTGACACTTCTGTGCTGCAGTCCTGGGGGAGCTGCCTCTCTCCGTGGGCTGACACTTCTGTGCTGCAGTCCTGGGGGAGCTGCCTCTCTCCGTGGGCTGACACTTCTGTGCTGCAGTCCTGGGGGAGCTGCCTCTCTCCGTGGGCTGACACTTCTGTGCTGCAGTCCTGGGGGAGTTGCCTCTCTCCGTGGGCTGACACTTCTGTGCTGCAGTCCTGGGGGAGTTGCCTCTCTCCGTGGGCTGACACTTCTGTGCTGCAGTCCTGGGGGAGCTGCCTCTCTCCGTGGGCTGACACTTCTGTGCTGCAGTCCTGGGGGAGTTGCCTCTCTCCGTGGGCTGACACTTCTGTGCTGCAGTCCTGGGGGAGCTGCCTCTCTCCGTGGGCTGACACTTCTGTGCTGCAGTCCTGGGGGAGCTGCCTCTCTCCGTGGGCTGACACTTCTGTGCTGCAGTCCTGGGGGAGTTGCCTCTCTCCGTGGGCTGACACTTCTGTGCTGCAGTCCTGGGGGAGTTGCCTCTCTCCGTGGGCTGACACTTCTGTGCTGCAGTCCTGGGGGAGCTGCCTCTCTCCGTGGGCTGACACTTCTGTGCTGCAGTCCTGGGGGAGTTGCCTCTCTCCGTGGGCTGACACTTCTGTGCTGCAGTCCTGGGGGAGCTGCCTCTCTCCGTGGGCTGACACTTCTGTGCTGCAGTCCTGGGGGAGCTGCCTCTCTCCGTGGGCTGACACTTCTGTGCTGCAGTCCTGGGGAGCTGCGCGTCAGCCTCTGAGTTACTGCGTGCCCAAGTGCAGTTTGGAGGGAACGTTGGTGTCAACTGTAGGGGTGCCCATGTTGCTGGGGATTGGAAATGTCCAGTGCGAGAGAAGCAGGTTGAGATTGTCCAGAGTCACAGTAGTGCAGAAGGTGTCATATGCTGAAGCAGTGAAGAAAGTAGAGGAGATTGGGTCAAAGGTGAGGGATCCTGAATGAGATTTGACTTCAGAAGAGTTACAGTGTGTGTTGAGTGTTGGTGTCCCGTCCTCCCAGGTCGTTGTCATGGTGCAGGAGCAGATAGGGTCAAAGTAGTGGAATGGGGTAGTGGATTTTTAATTGTGTGTAGGGTAAGTTGGAAGAGTGGTATTTAAAAATATTTTATTTTTATTTTACCCTCTTTTCTCCCCAATTTCGTGGTATCCAATTGGTAGTTAGTCTTGTCCCATCGCTGCAACTCCCTTACAGACTCGGGAGAGGCGAAGGTCGAGAACCGTGCGTCCTCCAAAACACAACCCAGCCAAGCCACACTGCTCGCATAACCCGGAAGCCAGCCGCACCAATGTATCTCTGAGCCTCTCTCTACACCTGGCGACCATGTCAGCATGCATTGCGCCCGGCCCGCCACATCGCGCTAGTGCATGATGGGACAAGGGGGGCAATTGTGCAGCATTTGGTGGATGCCAGGTGCAGAGAGAGGCTCAGAGATATAGAATCAGTCATGATGTATCATATGCAGAGGCTGTAAGACAGATTGGTGGAACTACATTGTGGACTGATGGAGCTTCCATGGCTGGCCCCGTAGTAAGAGGACCTACCATCAGACTGATGGAGCTTCCATGGCTGGTCCAGTTGTAAGAGGACCTACTGTCAGACTGATGGAGCTTCCATGGCTGGTCCTGTAGTAAGAGGACCTACTGTCAGACTGATGGAGCTTCCATGGCTGGTCCGGTACTAAGTAGACCTACTGTCAGACTGATGGAGCTTCCATGGCTGGTCCTGTATTAAGAGGACCTACTGTCAGACTGATGGAGCTTCCATGGCTGGTCCGGTACTAAGTAGACCTACTGTCAGACTGATGGAGCTTCCATGGCTGGTCCCGTACTAAGTAGACCTACTGTCAGACTGATGGAGCTTCCATGGCTGGTACGGTACTAAGTGGACCTACTGTCAGACTGATGGAGCTTCCATGGCTGGTCCAGTATTAAGTGGACCTACTGTCAGACTGATGGAGCTTCCATGGCTGGTCCAGTATTAAGAGGACCTACTGTCAGACTGATGGAGCTTCCATGGTTGGTCCTGTAGTAAGTAGACATACTGTCAAGGCTGGTGCTTCTGCTGGTCCCAACCTATTGCACATTCCCTAAATACTACTCTCCCTCTCTATGTTTTAGCACAACCCTATGTTCCACTATAACTATGTTTAAATATCCATCATTGTAATGTATGTAGGAGGGATCTTAGACCAACACTTACAAACCCTCCAGTGTATGAGTCTCATAGTGTTTACTGGAACAGAAGCAGACACACCCGGTGGCTCTCCAGGAACAGGGTTGGTGGCCAATGCCCTACATACCATGACAGGTCAGGAAAGCCTGATCCCTAGTATGGGCAGACCTACTATATTTAATAGCACAAATAGAGTCTCTTGTTATTGTGGTGTTGATCTGGGCCTGAACTCAGAGCCCAGGGTCTTGGTTCATTGGCACAAATCCCTGAAAACCTCAATAAACCCCTAGTAGATCTTATTGTGTAGATCTGGAAGTATTGGATAGGTGTAAGCAATATGCTGGTAGCTCCATCTGGAACTCTGCTAGGCCAGGTGGGATTAAGGAAATGTCCTGTTGTGGTGTTTTTTGTATTTGAAATTGGTATTGGTACACACTGTTGTTGGGTTGCTAGCTACAGTAGCTAGGTCTCAAAACGAGCTTGCTGGAGCTCTGATCTTTACTCTGCAAGACACTACTTATCTCTGCAATATAGATACAGGCAATTAGTTAGGTATACATGCAGGTAAATATAATACATATAACTATTTGCCTTGTTAACACATTAAATATGCACTATCTATCTCTCTTTCTCTCTATATATATATACATCTATCTATCCCCATTTCTGATGATCCATTGATGTCATCCATGATGTCTTACTAGTACAATGTGTTACTATTTTCTTTATCTATTTGTTAATTTTCTTATTTTTTTAACTGCATTGTTGGGAAGGGCTGGTAAGTAAGTATTTCATGGTAAGGTATACGGTTGTTGTATACGGCGCGTGTGACAAATACAATTTGATTTGATGGCGGTGTCGCAAGCTACATGCAAAAACGTAAGAAAATCGTTAGGACCAATGAGAGTAGAGCTACTGAGTTTGGTGTCACAAACACTTGTCCATATATGGTATTGCGTTGGCAGCCATATTGGATTTCTATGGAGTGATGTCCTTGCAACCGGGAAACGTTAAACCTCCTATTCGGGGTTGCCATGTTTGCAGTTTTCCTGTGAGCTACTTGGAAAACGATGTCGGGTGAAAATGTAATGGTGGCGGGTTGCGGGTTTTTGGGCTACTTCTTAATTGCACCGCAGCCGCTATAGCATTTTCCTTTAAAATATTTATTTCAATGTGACCTGCTGCTGACTATTAGGCAGTGAGGCAGTCTGTTGCTGAGCAAGTGGGTGGTGGGGAGTATGAGGGCCGGAGGCCGAGGTGTGTGTGGTTTGAGGCTGAGCGCTGCAGCAGGCAGCTGAGTAACGTGAGTGACGCCTTGATAGCATCATCTGGATATGTGTGCAACAAGAGTTCAACATTCACCTTCTGCTACCATTTCTGTCAAACCGTTTACGCATACAGTTTTACTCACACGTTCGATACATTCAACACCACACATAACGCACTGCAACTGCAACGCAATGCTGCAAGGCAAACAAAGCGTTCCATTGGAAACAAGTTGTACTTCTGGTGTACAAATTCACTGTCGGTGTGATCGAGGCGTGAGAGGAGACATAACGGTACGCGCGAAAACCATATAAAGCGAAGGGTTTTAAGCATACTCAGTTCTTGGATCTCGAGCGGGACATTTTAAATATAAATTATGGAACTCCCTCGCGTGCTTCTGTTACGGAAAAGTCCACAATGAAACTGATATTAAATGTGGAGAATGATACATATGTTAGCCATTAAGTAGCCTATTAATTTGTATGCCTATGTAAGCTACTGTAGCCTACCATTTCATACAATAAACATGTTGAGATGACGATATCACTGGAGTCATTGCAAATACATTTGTGCCACTTGTGTAGCCTACCTGGAGCTGTCGAACGGATTTAATCCATAGCCTATAACTTCAGTTTATTGTTCTTGTAGCCTTGTGTAATTATGCAATTATTAATGGCCATGTTTAGTTAATGAAATAGGAAGTTATCAGTTGTGATTATGGGCACAGTTCTATCAGCTGTTGCTAGAATGCATTAGATTGAAGGTAATAGTCAGTCAGATTAGGCTACAGGTAAATATACACATTATTAATATATGATTCAGTGATTGAAATTCAAGACCCCGTCCTCAGTAGTTTATTCCAGGAGGCCATTGGGCAACAGAACCATTTCTTACGTAACAATCGCCTCGCTATTCATGTTAACTAAATGCTCTGTCAATTTGAACTAAGCAAGCTGCTAAATCATTCATCTTATATATTGCCTAGGCTACTGTGGGCTATCTGGCTATATACTACTTGCATCTAGCTAACCAAACCATGGCAAAGTTGAATTACAATCATAAACCCAGACTTTAGTCAGTAAGCCTAGCCTATGCATATTTGAAATGACAAGTTAATAGCCTTCATTGTAAAGGGTTTAAGTCAATATCCTAATTCGTTTTTTGAAGTTCGTCCAAGTGTTTCTTGCACAGAGATCTCGAGATCCTCTGTCCAACTTTCATCCCTCAAACTCTCCTGTTGGATTGATCAATAGTTATGCACATGCGCACAAGGGATTTATTTACAATCATAGCAGTTAAATCTACATCCAATGACTGAAAATGATCTGGCGAGTTTAATAAGAGCGAATTGTCTTTAGTCTTGAGACATATTCAAATTCCTTTATTAGTCATGTTAGCTTGCAATAATTATTATTTTGATGGAAAACCAAATGTAACTTCTTACGTCGATATTCCTTCTTAATTCGCTCCATAACGTTGTGGAAAAGGCGATAACTATGGCAAAATGTGTCAACTCCTCTCTTGCGGCTGAAAAAAAATCGGCACGTTTCAGGCCTTGTGGACGGGTTTTGATCATTGGGCTAGACATTTTGTATACACCTGGCAACCCCGATCGCATTCTTCAGAATAAAGAAACGCCATAACTGTGCTGTCAAGAGGATAACTTTTGTGTCCGTTTCTCTTCATTACTGAAGGTATGCGATAGTAAGTTTAAACAGTCTAACATCGAAAGAACGTCATAACATGCTAGATAACAAATCCTTCCGGTTTTATGCGTTATTGTTTGTGTCAAACCCAGTGAGTGAAAAACGTGATAAAAAAAACTATTTTACATGTCACGTAGACATGGGTGAATGTACATAATTTCGACAAGGTCATTTCATAAAGAATCTATTTGAGATTTTTTTTGTTCGTTTTTACATGTTATTGGTTTTGTGTAAAATGAAGCTCCTGAGTTGGTAAAATGGCGGCGTCCACTCTGTCTGCGGAGGAGCTCCTCGACTTCTTTTGGAAGTCTATTTTGGGGGTCTTCTTTGGTGCGGACCGGCGGGCTGGATTTCAAAATCCACGGACCGGACCAAACTTATCAAATTATAGACGTTTATGTTTTACAATTTCGGCCGACCCTTGGCTTGGCCCAAACATTTGACTGGACCGAATTCATGCAGCTTTAAATAGAGGGGTCCAGCTGCAACGTCATCTCTCAGAGCAGTCGCCCCTCATGGTCTCTGTGCTGCCTGCCCACTACCGCTAGGTCGTCTATCGATGCAGTGCGTCTCTTAGGAAAAGTGGGGGTTTCGAAAGGTGCCACTCAATACCTCGTTTGGGTTGTCAGACTTTAGTCATGATCTGCAGAAATGACAGTAAGGAATTTCAGTTATGCAAAAAAAAATAAAACTCTTCACTCACTGAACTGTATCTTTGAACTTTACCTACCTAACCGTAGTTAAGTTGTTCGTAAATGTAAATGCTAGCTAACGTTAGCTACCTTATAAAACACATTTATTTTACTATGTATTATTTGTTATTGAATATTTTAACACCCACTTCTCCTGATATTGTTCCTTTGGAAAGGCCCACTTCTCCTTTGTATCGTTCCTTTGGAAACGCCCACTTCTCCATATATCGTTCCTTTGGAAACGCCCACGTCTCCATATATAGTTCCTTTGGAAACGCCCACTTAACCTGAGAGATGCACTGCACTGAGATGACATATCAGTAGGTGGCAGGCAGCATCGAGACTCTGACAGATGATGTCACAGCTGGACCCTACTGGCTTTAGGGTTTGTTTGTAAATGTACTCTATAGTGCGCTCGGGGGCGTTGGTAAATTCAGAGGACTGTCAGCTTGTCTGCGTTTCGCTCAGTAAGCAGGCAGTAAGGGGGCAGCAGTAGAGACGGACAGTTTCACACAGTCACACTACAGTTTGGAAGCTGAATGTAATGATTATCAGTTTTCTACATGTGTAGTAATATTCAGAGATATTCAGTTGTTTCCGTCTTTATTTATAAATGTTACTATGGTGTGAACGGGAAATACAAGAGATTTTTGTTAGTTGAAATAATATGTCGGAGACATGGTTGTTCAGGGAAATAGTTCATACTACTGCCTAAAACAAACGGCAACCTAAATGGTTTTTGAGTCATTTATGGATTTATGTGAATTGAGGAAATCTACTATAGGTTAAGAGTACTTACGTTGTGTCCTTTATAGTGTGTACTTTGTGTCTAATGGGAATGAATGTTGAGTTGTCAATGCTTAGCTACCTGATCTATTGAAATGAGAATTTAATTAAAAAACATATAATATATTTTTAGAGAATAAAGAAAGTGCCAGAACTGTCAAGGCAATAACTTTTGTGTTTGTTTCTCTTTATTACTACAGGACGACTCAGGTCAAGTCTGAGGCCAGTAACATCAACAGTGAAGACAAACCCTACAGTCACTGGGTCCTGATTGTGACAGTGGAGCCCAGTTTGCACTGGAGGATCCAGAGATGGCATCAGTGAAGCTGGAGGACTACAGTCAAACACTGGAGCTGAATGTCAACATTAAAGATGAAGAAGAGGAGGAGGAGAAGATTGGGACATCTGTTTCTCATGGTAAAAGCAGGTTCTACCTAACTAAGTTTGTTGTTCATTCCAACTTCCCACTGTGTATGAAAAATTGCAGTAGAACTGTTTCATGATGAACTGTTTCAATGAGAAGGTAGATGTTATTTCATGCTACTGAGACTTGGTGGTTTGACACCAGTATTGTCAGCATTTGTTTTATTCACTGGGCTGTCTGGAGTGATCAGAGAGCAGACTAAAGAAGTGAAGTAGACAAACTGCCAGTGTTTTAAAGTTCTATGAAATTAGTCTGTATAGTTTCTAACCCTTGTGATAGTGAGTAGAGGATGATATAGATCATACTTTTCATGATTTATGAGATACTTTTAGAATACTTTTCATTCCCCAATATTTTATTCCCCATTTGTATTGCACAGCGTACTGATATGAATACGTACAGTACCAGCCTACTGATATGAATACATACAGTACCAGCCTACTGATATGAACACATACAGTACCAGCCTACTGATATGAATACATACAGTACCAGACTACTGATATGAATACATACACTACCAGACTACTGATATGAATACATACAGTAACTACATACAGTAAGATTGGTAAATCTGTTAATCATGGTAAAAGCAGGTTCAAACTATTCTGTAATTCTGACATTACACATCCCTGCCAAATTCGGACTGCACAGCAGTGGTCGTTTTGTACATGTTTACACTGACATTTGAGTCATTTAGCAGACGCTGTTATCCAGAGCGACTTATCTTCATCAGTTCATTCATGTTAAGATAGCTTGTTGAGACAACCACATGTCATAGTAAATAAACTCAGTAAAAAAAAGAAACGTCCCTTTTTCAGGACCCTGTCTTTCAAAGATCAGTCGTAAAAATCCAAATAACTTCACAGATCTCCATTGTAAAGGGTTTAAACACTGTTTCCCATGCTTGTTCAATGAACCATAAACAATTAATGAACATGCACCTGTGGATTGATCGTTAAGGCACTAACAGCTTACAGATGGTAGGCAATTAAGGTCACAGTTATGAAAACTTAGGACACTAAAGAGGCCTTTCCACTGACTCTGAAAAACATCAAAATAAAGATGCCCAGGGTCCCTACTCATCTGCGTGAATGTGCCTTAGGCATGCTGCAAGGAGGCATGAGGACTGCAGATGTGGCCAGGGCAATAAATTGCCATGTCCGTACTGTGAGACGCCTAAGACAGCGCTACAGGGAGACAGGATGGACAGCTGATCTTCCTCGCAGTGGCAGACCACGTGTGACAACACAGGATCGGTACATCCGAACATCACACCTGCGGGACTGGTACAGGATGGCAACAACAACTGCCCGAGTTAAACCAGGAACGCACAATCCCTGCATCAGTGCTCAGATGCTCAGACTGTCCGCAATAGGCTGAGGCTGGACTGAGGGCTTGTAGGCCTGTTGTAAGGCAGGTCCTCACCAGACATCACCGTCACAAACCCACCGTCACTGGATCAGACAGGACTGGCGAAAAGTGCTCTTCCCTGACGAGTCACGGTTTTGTCTCACCAGGGGTGATGGTCGGATTCGCGTTTATCGAAGGAATGAGCATTACACAGAGGCCTGTACTCTGGAGCGGGATCGATTTGGAGGTGGAGGGTCCATCATGGTCTGGGGCGGTGTGTCACAGCATCATCGGACTGAGCTTGTTGTCATTGCAGGCAATGTCAGCGCTATGCGTTACAGGGAAGACATCCTCCTCCTTCATGTGGTACCCCTCATGCAGGCTCATCCTGACATGACCCTCCTGCATGACAATGCCACCAGCCATACTGCTCGTTCTGTGCGTGATTTCCTGCAAGACCGGAATGTCAGTGTTCTGCCATGGCCAGCGTGTTCTGTGTTACTGTAATTTAAATATACCAATGTTTTTTCATTAATTGAATTCCCTTAATCTATTTAATGAGAATTTGTAAGATTCTTGTTTGCATAAAATAGACAGAGACCAGTCTTATCAATAATAGGTAACAGAATTTATTCTCGGCGCGCGCTGCCACGTTACCACGAGTAACAGTTTATATACAATAACATGACGTCATTTCATTGCTCCTAAAATGAATCTCCTCCTCCAGACCGGGTCAAAGGGAACGTTAAATGGTATAGTGGCCTCTAAGCTTATCACTAAGCTATGGACCCTGGAACTGAACATCTCCCTCTGCAATTGGATCCTGGACTTCCTGACGGCCCGCCCCCAGGTGGTGAGGGTAGGCAATAACAAATCCGCCACGCTGACCCTTAACACGGGGCCCCCTCTGGGATCCATGCTTAGTCCCCTCCTGTACTCCCTGTTCACCCAAGACTGCATGAGCATTAAGTTTGCCGACGACACGACAGTGGAAGGCCTGATCACCGACAATGACAAGACCGCTTATAGGGAAGAGGTTAGAGACCTGGCAGTGTGCTGCAAGACAAAGGAGCTGATCATGGACTACAGGAAAAGGAGGGCCAAGCACACCTCCATTCACATTGATGGGGCTGTAATGGAGAAGGTCGAGAGCTTCAAGTTCCTCGGTATCAACATCAACTTTCATGGTCTAGGCACACCAATACAGTCGTTAGGAGGGCACAACAATGCCTATTCCCCTTCAGGAGGGTTAAAAGATTTGTCATGAGTCCTCAGATCCTCAAAACGTTCTACAGCTGCACCATCGAGGGCATCCTGACTGATTGCATCACTGCTTGGTATGGCAACTGCTCGGCATCCGACTTCAAGGCGCTACAGAGGGTAGTGCGTACGGCACAGCACCACACTGGGGCCGAGCACCCTGCCATCCAGGACCTCTATACCAGGCGGTGTCAGAGAAAGGCCCTAAACATTGTAAAAGACTCCAGCCACCAAAGTCACAGACTGTTCTCGCTGCTACCGCACGGCAAGCGGTACCGGAGCACCAAGTCTGGTACCAAAACGCTCCTTAACAGCTTCTACCCCCAAAGCCATAAGACTACTGAACAGTTAATCAAATGGTGACCTGGACAATTTGCATTGACCCCCTTTTTATTTTATTCTTATCTATTATTATGTTTTGCACTGACTCAGGCTCGAAGTACACTCACTCGACCCTAAACACACACACCACTAATACACACAAAACACACGGCACACACACATACTTACACATTCCTTCACGCTCTGAATACTTATATAAATAAGTTATTTCTGTTTTTTATTTTTAATACATTTGCAAGAATGTCTAAAAACCTGTTTTCGCTTTGTCATTAAGGGGTATTGTGATGTCATGGGGTATTGTGATGTCATGGGGTATTGTGATGTCATGGGGTTTTGCGTGTAGATTGATGAGGAAAAGAATACATTTTATCCGTTTTAGAGTAAGGCTGTAAAACGTAACAAAATATGGAAAAAGTCAAGGGGTCTGAGTACTTTCGAAATGCACTGTATGTGAATCCAGGAAATCTACTATATAGGTTAAGTGCACTTACGTTGTGTAATTTAAAGTGTGCACTTTGTGTCAAATGGGAATTAATTTTTGTTGTCTATGCTTAGCTACTTGATCTATTGAAATTAGATAATTGAACAGGAAAAAACATATTTTACAGAATAAAAAAGTTCCAGAACTGTCAAGACGATCATTTTTATGTCTGTTTCTCTTTATTACTACATCAACAGTGAGGACAAACCCAACCTGCCTCTCTCCTTCCACAGTGAGTCCAAACCTACAGTCACTGGGTCCTGATTGTGACAGTGGAGCCCAGTTTGCACTGGAGGATCCAGAGATGGCAACAGTGAAGCTGGAAGACTGCAGTCAAACACTGGAGCTGAATGTCAACATTAAAGATGAAGAAGAGGAGGAGAAGATTGGTAAATCTGTTAATCATGGTAAAAGCAGGTTCAATCTATTCTGTAATTCTGACATCACACATCCCTGCCAAACTCCAGACTGCACAGCAATGGTTGTTTTGTACATTTTTACACTTACATTTGAGTAATTTCGCTCGGTTTGGGATGTAGGATTTGAGCATAACCTGAAGGTAGGGAGGGGCAGTTCCCTTTGTTTCTCTGTAGGCAAGCACCATGATCTTGTAGTGGATGTGAGCTTCGACTGGAAGCCTGTGCAATGTACGGAAGAGCAGGGTGTGACATGGGGGAACTTGGGAATGTTGAACACCAGACAGATTGCAGTGTTCTGGATAAGTTGCGAGACAAAGCGACTAGACGTAATAGTGCCTGAAATAATGTGATTTGTCTTGTATGAGACATGTTGCTAGGCCTATGGGGCGGCAGGTAGCCTAGTAATTAGAGCGTCGAATCCCCAAGCTGCCAAGGTAAACATCTGTTGTTCTGCCCCTGAACAAGGCAGTTAACCCACTGTTCCCCGGTTGGCCGTCATTGAAAATAAGAATTTGTTCTTCACTGACTTGCCTAGTTAAATATAGGTATAAAAAAATATGAGCTGAGGTCCACTAGAGTTAACAATTATTCGTGGGAACTGCAAACTACTTACCCTAAACATCCCCCAAACCTACACGGATGGGAAGCATGTGTGATAAGACCTGTACTCAGAAGCCGACTGTCTAACTCGTGAAACTTTGAGACCATAGAAACTGTAGGACCACCCGTGAAAAGGCACTTGAGTAAAAGTATTATGAAAAACTGAGCGCTAACCAAGGACCGATGAACCAGTAAGGGAACCAATGTGGTAAAACTTGTTGCTGGGTAGCCTTCATTTGCAACTAGAAACACGATGCTGGGTAGCCTTCATTTACAACTAGAAACACGTTGCTGGGTAGCCTTCATTTGCAACTAGAAACACGATGCTGGGTAGCCTTCATTTGCAACTAGAAACACGTTGCTGGGTAGCCTTCATTTGCAACTAGAAACACGTTGCTGGGTAGCCTTCATTTGCAACTAGAAACACGATGCTGGGTAGCCTTCATTTGCAACTAGAAACACGATGCTGGGTAGCCTTCATTTGCAACTAGAAACACGTTGCTGGGTAGCCTTCATTTGCAACTAGAAACACGATGCTGGGTAGCCTTCATTTGCAACTAGAAACACGTTGCTGGGTAGCCTTCATTTGCAACTAGAAACACGTTGCTGGGTAGCCTTCATTTGCAACTAGAAACACGTTGCTGGGTAGCCTTCATTTGCAACTAGAAACACGTTGCTGGGTAGCCTTCATTTGCAACTAGAAACACGTTGCTGGGTAGCCTTCATTTGCAACTAGAAACACGTTGCTGGGTAGCCTTCATTTGCAACTAGAAACACGTTGCTGGGTAGCCTTCATTTGCAACTAGAAATACGTTGCTGGGTAGCCTTCATTTGCAACTAGAAACACGTTGCTGGGTAGCCTTCATTTGCAACTAGAAACACGTTGCTGGGTAGCCTTCATTTGCAACTAGAAAATGGTGACTGGGACCAAATCGTTGTTAGTAGGTTAGGATGTTGAAACTTGCATAGAGAAGCATTTCCCCGAATAAATTATAGACCACAAGGTGAATCCCGGTACATAGAAACTTAAGCAAATTGTTAGAATTATGGAGAAGAAAACCCCCATGTATTTAACATTAATAGGCTACAGGCAAAATGACTGAAGCTTAAAGCCACAGTTCTTATTCGATACATTATTGACGATAGCCACCTTGACACTTGGTTTGCAGCTGGGAGGAGAATGTATCATTATGAGATGGGGACTAATGGCCAAGACTGACGCAACAAGATATTGCAGAAGACATTTTGTTTATAACGAGATGAAATGCAAGTAAAAATGTAAATACCTAAAATGAGTAAAAGGCAACTAAACTCATAAAGCATGGATGAAATATTACTTTTATCGCTGAAGAATCAATTGATAAAATGGCTGATATTGCAAATCACCCCTTGTAAAATAGGCTACGATTATGCATGTAAGCCAACTTAATGTCAAATATGACTGTTGGTGAGAAGAAGAAATAAAGATCCATGATTGCTGGCGATGGCTCTTGGGTACACCTTAGTTCGAGTCCACTCCTATCCAGTTATTAAATAAGAATAGAATATGTTTCTAAACACTTCTACGTTAATAATTATGAGTGAGAAAGTAACAGATGTAAAACACATCATAGCCCTCCGCCAAAACAAATGCTAACCTCCCCTCTTCTTTTAATGGTGAGAGGTTAGCATGTATTGGGGGTATTATATTTGTGTGTCTGTAACTTTCTCACTCATCATTATTCACAATATACAGTGCCTTGCGAAAGTATTCGGCCCCCTTGAACTTTGCGACCTTTTGCCACATTTCAGGCTTCAAACATAAAGATATAAAACTGTATTTTTTTGTGAAGAATCAACAACAAGTGGGACACAATCATGAAGTGGAACGACATTTATTGGATATTTCAAACTTTTTTAACAAATCAAAAACTGAAAAATTGGGCGTGCAAAATGATTCAGCCCCTTTACTTTCAGTGCAGCAAACTCTCTCCAGAAGTTCAGTGAGGATCTCTGAATGATCCAATGTTGACCTAAATGACTAATGATGATAAATACAATCCACCTGTGTGTAATCAAGTCTCCGTATACATTTTCATGTTGTTTAATCAGCTTCTTTATGTCACACCTGTCAGGTGGACGGATTATTTTGGCAATGCAGAAATGCTCACTAACACAGATGTAAACATTTTTGAGAAATAATCTTTTTGTGAATATGAAACATTTCTGGGATATTTTATTTCAGCTCATGAAACCTTTCGACCACACAGGAGACCATGTTGAGACATTCTCTACATCCAGAGAGCATTTATATAGACCACAAGCCTGACTGTTACCCACTTTTAGAATAGATGTATTCCCCGTTTGGATTGTACAGCCTACTGATGAGTTCATATGTTACTGCTACAGCCAGAAGAGGACTGGCCACCCCTCAGAGCCCGGTTCCTCCTTTCTAGGGAGTTTTTCCTAGCCAATGTGCTTCTACATCTGCATTGCTTGCTCTTTGAGGGTTTAAGCTGGATATATTTTAAAGCACTTTGTGAAAACTGCTGATGTAAAAAGGGCTTCATAAATTGCATTTGATTGACATGTATATCACACCAACTGACTGGTTCTTCTGATGTTGTTCACACAGGAGACCATGTTGAGACATTCTCTACATCCAGAGAGCAACAGCAGGAAGATCACAGAGCTAAGAGGTCTCACCACTGCCCACATTGTGAGGAGAGTTTCCCAATTCTATCAAATCTAAAAACACACCTAAAAATACACACAGACCAGAATCTGTATTCCTGCACAGATTGTGAGAAGAGATTCACAACATCACATGTTCTGACAGCTCATCAGAAAGTGCACACTGGAGAGAAGCCATACTTCTGCTTTGTCTGTGGGGAGAGTTTCTCTCAACAGGGCCATCTAAAAACCCACCATCGAATACACACAAGAGAGAAGCCATACTCCTGCTTTGACTGTGGGGAGAGTTTCTCTCAACAGGGCCACCTAAAAACCCACCAACGAATACACACAGGAGAGAAGCCTTACTCCTGCTCTGACTGTGGAAAGAGTTTCTCTCAACTGGGCAGCTTAAAAACACACAAACGTATACACACAGGAGAGAAGCCTTACTCCTGCTCTTACTGTGGGGAGTGTTTCTCTCAACTGGGCAACTTAAAAACACACGAACGTATACACACAGGAGAGAAGCCTTTCTCCTGCACTGACTGTGGGAAGAGCTTCACAACATCACAAGCTCTGACAGTTCATCAGCGAGTGCACACTGGAGAGAAGCCTTACTACTGCTCTGAATGTGGAAAGAGTTTCTCCCAATTGGATATGTTAAAATGTCACCAACGAATACATACAGGAGAGAAGCCTTACTCCTGCTCTGACTGTGGTAAGAGTTTCTCTCAACTGGGCAACTTAGAAGCACACCAACGTATACACACAGGAGAGAAGCCTTACTCCTGCTCTGAGTGTGGGAAGTGCTTCACAACATCAGCTGAGCTAAAAGTTCATAAAAGATCACACACAGGAGAGAAGCCTTACACCTGTTCTGACTGTAGAAAGAGTTTCTCCCGATTGGATATGTTAAAATGTCATCAGCGAATACATACAGGAGAGAAGCCTTATTCCTGCTCTGACTGTGGAAAAAGGTTCTCCCAACTGGGCAACTTAGAAGCGCACCAACGTATACACACAGGAGAGAAGCCTTACTCCTGCTCTGACTGCGGGAAGAGTTTCTCCCGATTGGATACCTTAAAACGCCACAAATGTATACATAAAGGGCAGAAGCCTCATCAGTTCTCTCAGACCAGCTAAGAGATAAAGTCACTCCATCACTTAAAGATGCACTATGTAGAAATCACTCCACCATTTCCTGTGTGTTCAAATTGCAATAGTTCTAAAATAAGCAGTCATTGTGTCACAGCTAAAAAAATCTAAACCGCTGTGAAATATATTTTCCATGATCAAAATATTGTATTTTCAGCTGTTGTACAAAAATGGAAGTAAAAAAACTAAACTTCAGAACGGGAAGCATAGAAATAGTGCACATAGAACAGATCTACTGCTTCTTAGACCGAGAGAAGCCTTACTCCTTGTCTGACTGTGGAAAAGGCTTCACAGCACTGGGTAATCTAAAAGTTAATCAGCGAACACACACTGGGGAAAAGCTTGTGTGTACTGCACTGCCTGTGGGAATATTTTATCTCTGTTGGACACCTTAGCTAGGCTTGGGTGTTATCCAGATTGTCGTACCTTCATATTGACCTTGTGCCATACCAGAATATTAGGTAACTGCACGCAAAAATATATATATATATTAGACAGCATATAATAGACAGCATCCAGGAGAAGTTAGCTAACTAACTACTAAATTAGCAAACCAAATGCACAACTGCAGAGCATTTAGCACATTTTAGACTGTTAACTTAAAGGGATATTCCTCATCTCCAGCACCACCCCAACATCAACATGTGAATATTGCGTGTTTCTGTAGTAAAAAAAAGATTGAGGAAGATAAGTGTTTCTAATGACATCATCGGTGTGCATCGTGTGATTTTTTTTTTGGACCAATTTATGAGGAGGCATTGCCTACTAATTGGTTGATGATGCCATTTTCACATGTTGATGTTTGGTTGGTGCTTCATTTCCCTTTAATAGAGCTAGTTATAAGATATGATATATTTGTCACATATATGTACCGACAGATGTAGCCTATTGAATATGATAAAATATGCATTAAATGCATCCTCCAATTGTAAAGTCTGTCTATGCCTATACAGGAGACAGTGTTGAGAGCAACAGCATGAAGAGAGCAAAGAGGTCTCACCACCGCCACTTCTCTCAGAACAGTTAAGATTAGAGTCTTAAAATAAGTTGTAACAGTAAATTGGATCAAATGAAGAAAGTGTAGAACACTATTGTAATCCTATTGTTTCTCATTGTGAGAAAACTGTGCAGAGGAAAGGGAGTGTTTATAGAATGTTAGCCTCTCTTTACTTTACATATCACTGTGCACCTTGTCTGTTTTGGTGTGTTTTGTTAGCTTCTAATGTAAAGATATTCAAATCTAATCTAATCAAATTTTATTTGTCACATACACATGGTTAGCAGATGTTAATGCGAGTGTAGCGAAATGCTTGTGCTTCTAGTTCCGACAATGCAGTAATAACCAACAAGTAATCTAGCTAACAATTCCAAAACTACTACCTTATAGACACAATATATTGAGATGACCTTGGATTTTCAGTTAATGTTAAATATCTTCTGTGAGGCTTCTCATTTTAAAAACAAACATTTTATAGTTTAACAGTTGACATGGTGGTACTGCTTCCCTCTCAGCCTGGTCTAACTCTTTCTGTGGGGAGAGTTTCAACTGGTCAGCTTAAAAACACACCAACTGTATACACACAGGAGAGAAGCCTTACTCCTGCTCTTTGGATGGCTGGGCGTATAACACGAACATCTAGCAACCCAAAGGTTGCATGTTTGAATCTCATCACAGATGACTTTAGCTTATTTTAGCTAATAAGCAACTTTGCAACGTCTTACTCCTTTTTAGATACTACTTAGCATGTTAGCTTAGCAAGCCGCTCCTTAGCATGTTAGCTTAGCATGCCGCTCCTTAGCATGTTAGCTTAGCATGCCACTCCTTAGCATGTTAGCTTAGCATGCCGCTCCTTAGCATGTTAGCTTAGCATGCCGCTCCTTAGCATGTTAGCTTAGCATGCCGCGCCTTAGCACGTTAGCTAAAAGTTTTTCCCCTAACCCTAAACTTAACCCAAAGCATAGCCACCTAGCTAGCATTAGCAACAATAAATTGTAATTCGTAACATATTGAACATTTGTAACATATTTTACAAATTCCAATTCATAACATATCATATAAATTGTAATTTATACGTCCTACAATTTCTATTCTACATTACATGACCAAAAGTATGTGGACACCTGCGCATCGAACATCTCATTCCAAAAACATGGGTATTAATATGGAGTTGGTCCCCCTTTTGCCGCTATAACAGGCTCTTCCGGGAAGGCTTTCCACCAGATGTTGGAACATTACTGTGGGCACTTGCTTTCATTCGGGTTGTCCCTCTAAAGTTCTCTGTGGGAATGAACTAGTAGACACGACATGTATCAGATAGAGATGATCAGTTTTCAACATTAGTTTGGGGGGATTATTTTTGCTATTAAACAACTGTTTAATGATACACAGGTTATGAAACTACTACGTGTGTTTATTAAGTTATCTTTTAAAAACATTTGTTTTAGTCATTGATAATGAATGTGTTTGGATAACTGCATAAGTTAAGTTAATTGATCTGCTAATTAAAAATAAAGTTACATGAATTTGTACTGGTCAAACTCTTCTGTTTTGTATTCAGTTCTTCCATTATAGATCTGACAGTATGAATGGTTCTTATGGTTGTATTCAGTTCTTCATATTAGATCTGACAGTATGAATGGTTCTTATGGTTGTATTCAGTTCTTCATATTAGATCTGACAGTATGAATGGTTCTTATGGTCTGAGTGCCTGGAGTGTTTTGGTATGACTACAGTCAGGAGTTCTCTCTGACGCTGTGATGTCACCAGGACAGAACCACATGTCTCTATAACACTCCAGGCCAGGTGGCAGTGATGCGCCTTTAACGTTGGTCTGAACAACACCAATAAACATCAAACAAGAAGAACGCACTCTCAGTGATCATGCCCCCTCCCCATGCTGCAAAGCAATCGAGAGCAATAGTAATGGTCTTTTTGTAGGCACTAAAAGGTCTGTGGTAAACACAGGCTTAGATCTCATACGTTTTCTATGAGTTAATCTTCATCAGCTAACATCACTTTTTTTGCATTTTGCTGCAGTTATGTATCATATAAAGCACATAAAATGCTTCATAGTTCATACAGGTCCTGTTAAATGACTGATATGATCTCGTAGAACAAAACGTATAAGATCTCCTAAGCCTGTGTTAAAACTTGTTATGGAGGTGGTCCCTGCACAGGGACAGCTCAGCGGAAATTTCAGAGCGCCACCTATAGTACTCGAGTATAGTACTCGATAAATCTCAAACTTTCATAAAAATACACATGCAAGGTACTGAATTAAAGCTACACTCGTTGTGAATCTAGCCACCAAGTCAGATTTGTAAAATGCTTTTCGGCGAAAGCATGAGAAGCTATTATCTGATAGCATGCACCCCCCCAAAATACCAGCACGACACGTAAACAACAGATTTTGCGGTAGCCGGCGCTACCCAAAACGCAGAAATAAAATATAAAACATTCATTACCTTGGACGAGCTTCTTTGTTGGCACTCCTATATGTCCCATAAACATCACAATTGGGTCTTTTTCCCGATTAAATCCGTCATTGTATACCCAAAATGTAATTTGCTGAAGGCCAGTCTGATGCTGCAAAAAGCCCATTTACAAGACGCAACGTCACTTTTTAAAATTACAAAAGTCGCCTATAAACTTTTACAAATCACTTCAAACGACTTTTCTAAACCAACTGTAGGTATTAATAAACGTTAATGATGTATCAAATTGATCACGGGGCGATCTGTATTCGATAGCAGCAAGTCTGGAAATCATCGTCCATTTTTTCAGTTTCACAACATACTGTGGTGCGCCTCAAGAAAGGAGGGGCTTATTCGTGTTGTAACCAAGGATAAATGTGTGGAAGCTGTAGGCGTTTACAGGGGGTCCTCATTTATTTTAGGTCGCCTTTAACAATACATTGAATGGCGGACAAATATTTTGTTTTTGGTAAACAGTTTTACCAGGGATTTTTACTCCTAAACACGTTCTGTTATAGCCACAGACCCGATTTAACCAGTTTTAGAAACTTCAGAGTGTTTTCTATCCACACATACTTATCATATGCATATACTATATTCTTGGCATGAGTAGCAGGACTTTGAAATGTTGCGCGATTTTTAACAAAAAGCTGCGAAAATTCGCATCATCCATAACAGGTTTTAACCTCAGACTTTATTTCCTGGATTCAGCCCAAACTATATTCTTTCCCCATAGAGATGGCTCAACTCCTTTCCAGTCTTTAGGACCACATATGCTGGTGAGTTCTATAAAAGATCACACAGCGAGTGCACACAATCAAACATTTGTAAGTACTTTTAATCCAACAAAATGATGAATACACTTGGTTTCATTGCACAATATCATTTTTATTGAACTGTTATTTAATAAGAAACATTTAAGTATTTTCTACTGCAAAACATCTATTTGTGTGCATTGTAGCAATTACTGGTGGCTAGCCATTTGGCTTGTCCCCATGGTGATGTGTAAAGGTGTAGTGACATGTTTTGAGTAGATAAACATGTCAATTAGAAATTAACATTGTATTTTCTGTATAGATAACCCAAAAAACAAAGGTTGACCAGCACAAAATCATGTAGAATGTTTATTTTTCATTAGCAGATAAATTAAGTTCATTACAGTTATCCAAATGTATTAATTATCAATTACTATAATAATGAATCTAGTTTTAAAAGACAATTTAATAAACAGGGAAGTCATTTCATAGCCTGTGTATCATTAAACAAAAGTCATTATGTAGTAAAAAATAATCCACCCAAAGTAATGGTGAAAACTGATCATCACACCATCTCTATCTGATACATGTGTCTACCAGCTCATTCCCACAGAAAACGGATCATCACACCATCTCTATCGGATACATGTGTCTACTAGCTCATTCCCAACAGAGAACTGATCATCACACCATCTCTATCTGATACATGTGTCTACTAGCTCATTCCCAACAGAGAACTGATCATCACACCATCTCTATCTGATACATGTTGTCTACCAGCTCATTCCCAACAGAGAACTGATCATCACACCATCTCTATCTGATACATGTTGTCTACTAGCTCATTCCCAACAGAGAACTGATCATCACACCATCTCTATCTGATACATGTTGTCTACCAGCTCATTCCCAACAGAGAACTGATCATCACACCATCTCTATCTGATACATGTGTCTACTAGCTCATTCCCAACAGAGAACTGATCATCACACCATCTCTATCTGATACATGTTGTCTACCAGCTCATTCCCAACAGAGAACTGATCATCACACCATCTCTATCTGATACATGTGTCTACTAGCTCATTCCCAACAGAGAACTGCAGAGGGACAACTTGGTGTCAGAGCAAAACCATACCACTCAATTTAGTATGTTATGTTACATTGGCCTATGAATGTAATACGATTTCTAAGATGTATGAATTACAATTCGTACAATATGTTACGAATTTGCGATACGTATGATATTTTACAAATTCCATTTTGTTGTTGCTAACATTAATTAACATGCTAAGTACACTATATATACACACAAAATAGTGGATTTGGCTACTTCAGCCACACCTGTTGCTGACAGGAGTATAAAATCGAGCACACGGCCATGCAATCTCCATAGACAAACATTGGAAGTAGAATGGCCTTACTGATACTGAAGAGCTCAGTGACTTTCAATGTGGCACCGTCATAGGATGCCACTTTTCCAACAAGTCAGTTCGTCATGTTTCTTCCTTGCTAGAGCTGCCCTGTTAAACTGTAAGTGCTGTTATTATGAAAACATCTAGGAGCAAGAATGGCTCAACCACGAAGTGGTAAGCCACACAAGCTCAAAAAACGGGACCACCGAGAGCGGAAGCGCTTAGCACGTAAAAATTGCCTGTCCTATCGAGTTCCAAACTGCTTCTGGAAGCAACAGAAGAACTGTTCATCGGGAGCTTCATGAAATGGGTTTCCATGGCCGAGTAGCCGCACACAAGACTAAGATCACCATGCGCAATGCCAAGCATTGGCTGGAGGGGTGTAAAGCTCGCCGCTATTGGACTCTGAAGCAGTGTAAACGTGTTGTCTGGAGTGATGAATCACTCTTCATCATCTGGCAGTCCCACAGAAAAATCTGTGTTTGGTGAATGCCAGGCAAACGCTACCTGCCCCAATGCATAGTGGCAACTGTAAAGTTTGGTGGAGGAATAATGGTGTGGGGCTGTTTTTCATGGTTCGGGCTAGGCTCCATAGTTCCAGTGAAGGGAAATCTTAACGTGCAATGACATTATAGATGATTCTGTGCTGCCAACTTTGTGGCACCAGTTTGGGGAAGGCCCTTTCCTGTTTCAGCGTGACAATGCCCCCGAGCACAAATAGACGTCCATACAGAAATGGTGTGTCAAAAAACGGTTTGAAAGAACTTGACTGGCCTGCACAGAGCCCTGATCTCAACCCCATCACACCTTTGGGATGAATTGGAATATCGACTGCGAGCCAGGCCTAATCGCCCAACATCAGTGCCCAACCTCACTAATGCGTCTGAATGGAAGCACGTTCCCGTAGCAATGTTACAACTTCTAGTGGAAAGCCTTCCCAGGAGAGTGGGGGCTGTTATAGCAGCAATGTTCAAACATCTAGTGGAAAGCCTTCCCAGAAGAGTGGGGGCTGTTATAGCAGCAAAAGGGGGACCAGGTCCATATTAAGGGCCATGATTTTGGAATGAGATGTTCCACGAGCAGGTGCCCACATACTTTTGTCCATGTAGTGTAGTTGGAAAAGGTGCTTATTAGTTCAAATGCAAAAGTTGTCCATGATGAGATTCGAACATGAAACCTTTGGGTTGCAAGACGTTCATGTTATATGCCTTTGGGTTGCAATACGTTCATGTTATATGCCTTTGGGTTGCAAGACGTTCATGTTATATGCCTTTGGGTTGCAATACGTTCATGTTATATGCCTTTGGGTTGCAAGACGTTCATGTTATATGCCTTTGGGTTGCAATACGTTCATGTTATATGCCTTTGGGTTGCAAGACGTTCATGTTATATGCCTTTGGGTTGCAAGACGTTCATGTTATATGCCTTTGGGTTGCAAGACGTTCATGTTATATGCCTTTGGGTTGCAATACGTTCATGTTATATGCCTTTGGGTTGCAAGACGTTCATGTTATATGCAGACCCATCTATCCACCCTCCTTTTGGTTTGTCCTAAAGGGACATTTCTTCATATTCATCATCTCCAGCACCACCACAACATCAACACATGTGCAAATGGCTCATTAAAAAAAAGGATGGACTTTCCAATGACATGATTCTATAAACGCACTCTTTCCTCTTCACAGTTCCCTCGCAGTGAGAAACAATATGATTACAGTAGTGTTACTCTTTCTTAATGTTATCAAATTCACTGTTACCACTTCTTTTATGAGATGAGGATTAATTGATGGAGTGACTTTAATCTTAGCTGGTCTGAGAGAAGTGATGAGGCTTCTCTCCTTTATGTATACATTGATGTGTTTTTAAGGTAGCCAATCGGGTGAAACTCTTCCCACAGTCAGAGCAGAAATAAGGCTTCTCTCCTGTGTGTCTTCTTTGATGAACTTTTAGCTCAGTTGATGTTGTGAAGCACTTCCCACAGTCAGAGCAGGAGTAAGGCTTCTCTCCTTTATGTATACGTTGGTGTGTTTTTAAGTTGCTCTGATTTGAAAAACTCTTCCCACATTCAGAGCAGTAGTAAGGCTTCTCTCCTGTGTGTATTCGCTGGTGACATATTAAGTGGCCCTGTTGAGAGAAACTCTTCCCACAGTCAGAGCAGCAGTAAGGCTTCTCTCCTGTGTGTGTTCTCCGATGAACTCTTAGCTCAACTGATCTTGTGAAACATTTTCCACAGTCAGAGCAGAAGTAATGCTTCTCTCCTGTATGTATAAGTTGGTGTGACTTTAAGCTGCTCTGCTGAGAGAAAATCGCCCCACAGTCAGAGCAGGAGTAAGGCTTCTCTCCCGTGTGTACACGTTGGTGTTTTTTTAAGCTGCTTGATGAGGTGAAACTGTTCCCACAGTCAGAGCAGGAGTAAGGCTTCTCTCCTGTGTGCATACGTTGGTGTGTTTTTAAGCTGCTCTGTTGAGAGAAACTCTCCCCACAGTCAGAGCAGGAGTAAGGCTTCTCTCCTGTATGTATACGTTGGTGTGTTTTTAAGTTGCTCTGATGCGAGAAACTCTCCCCACAGTCAGAGCAGGAGTAAGGTTTTTCTCCAGTGTGCACTCGTCGATGAACTGTCAGAGCCTGTGATGTTGTGAAACTCTTCCCACAGTCAGTGCAGGAATACAGATTCTCCCCTGTGTGTATTTGTAGGTGTATTTTTAGCTTTGATAGAATTGGGAAAATCTCCTCACAATGTGGGCAGTGGTGAGACCTGTTTGCTCTGTGATCTTCCTGCTGTTGCTCTCTGGATGTAGAGAATGTCTCAACATGGTCTCCTGTGTGAACAACATCAGAAGAACCAGTCAGTCAATTTTTTAAAATTTTAAAACGTTTATTTTTCCATATATATGTGTTGAAATAAAATCAGCTATATGGAGGCTACTGAGCTTGTCCGATTTAAAAATGAAGACACATAAAATACTCAAGAGAGAGCTAGAAATAAATATTGCCTAACCAGAAGTAAAAAAAAATCTGTTCCCGACTCTCCTTCTCCCGCTGGCCTTCTGTTATGCTCCTGACGTTGCCGGTCGGCAACCTTTTCCATTTGGAGTGCGAAGGTATAGTACCATTTCTACTGATTTGCCAGTTGTGATTTTCATGTGTACATTTTCATGGAACGGTTTCATTCATAATAAAGTTTTCATATCTCAAATCAATGTCACGTGGTTAATCAAAATTCTATCAAAATGATACAAATCTAAAAGTAACTTCTATTGTCAATATGTAAAACTAGCTTTCATAAAGCCAACAAATAAAAACATTGCAGCGTGCAGGTAGAAAATATCCTGCTGAAAATAGTTATCCTATCAATCAAATTGGCTGCACATGGTCTGTCTGGAAGACATTTTAAACATTGTATCAACTATTAATTTGGTGTGGCCTGTGCTAGAAAACTTGCAACATTGTATAAAATATTTTGGGCCCTTAGAGTTGCCAGCAAGCTCCAGACAGACAGACAGACACAGCTGTAGGCTATTTGCACAAGGGATAAGAAGTAAGATGTTTCCACCGAATCAAAGCATGACATTTTTTCCCCTTTCATATTGAGTTGTTATCAAAAGGGAGAGAACTGGATTTTTTGTAGAAACAGACTTTGTTTACTTGCTGTTTGAGATTAACATTTTTTATACGAGAAACTCCACAGTGACGGTGAGTTAAGACAAACAGAAATATTATCAGATTCACTCAGACAAATGTCTCGTGTGTCATACAAGTTTTATATACACAGTACCAGTCAAATGTTTGGACACACCTACTTATTCAAGGGTTTTTCTTTATTTTTACTATTTTCTACATTGTAGAATAAAACATCAAAACTATAAAATAACAAATATGGAATCATGTAGTAACCAAAAAAAGTGAATATTATGAGTCACATCATCCTCCACTCACTATCACAAGGGTTAGTAACTACACAGACTCATTTCATATCATCCTCCACTCACTATCACAAGGGTTAGTAACTACACAGACTAATTTCATATCATCCCCAAATTACTATCACAAGGGTTAGTAACTACACAGACTCATTTCATATAATCCTCCACTCACTATCACAAGGGTTAGTAACAACAGACTCATTTCATATCATCCTCCACTCACTATCACAAGGGTTAGTAACTACAGACTCATTTCATA
This sequence comes from Oncorhynchus mykiss, assembly GCF_057628025.1. Classification (NCBI taxonomy): domain Eukaryota; kingdom Metazoa; phylum Chordata; class Actinopteri; order Salmoniformes; family Salmonidae; genus Oncorhynchus; species Oncorhynchus mykiss. The sequence goes on from NC_143039.1 coordinate 13,187,260, forward strand.
TAATCCTCCACTCACTATCACAAGGGTTAGTAACAACAGACTCATTTCATATCATCCTCCACTTACTATTACAAGGGTTAGTAACTACACAGACTAATTTCATATCATCCTCCACTCACTATCACAAGGGTTAGTAACTACACAGACTCATTTCATATCATCATCCACTCACTATCACAAGGGTTAGAAACTACAGGCTCATTTCATAGAACTTGTTCAAGGATCTCTGATGTCAGATTTACAGAATTAAACCTATCAATAACTTATGGAGGTCTAACTTATGAAGATAATTTATAGATAGAACCTGCTCTTACCATCATAAACAGATTTCCTAATCTTCTCCTCCTCTTCTTCATCTTTAATGTTGACATTCAGCTCCAGTGTTTGACTGCAGTCTTCCAGCTTCACTGATGCCATCTCTGGATCCTGCAGTACAAACTGGGCTCCACTGTCACCATTAGGACCCAGTGACTGTAGATTGGGTTTGTCCTCACTGTTGATGTTACCGGCCTCAGACATAATCGGAGTTGGCCTGTAGTAATGAAGAGAAAATGGCCCCCCCAAAAAGTTATTGTCTTGAGAGTTCTGGTGTTTTCTTTATTCTCTAAAAATGATATTAGATCAGGTAGCTAAACATTGAAAACAAAACCATTTATTCATTTCACATTGCACACTTTAAATTACAGCGCTCATAACCTATAGTAGATTTACTAAATTCACATAAATGCATAAATGACTCAAAAACCATTTAGTACAAGGTTGCAGTATGTTTCAGGCAGCACTATGTACTATTTTCCTGAATAACCTTGTCTTCTCTGTATTATTTAACTCCAATTGTATTTCCCGTTCATACGATAGAAACATTTATAGATAAAGATGGAAACAACTGAATGTGTCTGAATATTTTTACACATGTAGAAAACTGATAATCATTACGTTCTGCTTCAAAACAGTAATGCAACCTTGAAATTGTCTCTCACTCATGCACCCGCACTGCCTGAACGGAAGTCCGTTGACACCACAGAGTTACCACCACCTGCAGTGCTGGAGTCCTGAACCAATTAGTGTCATTCGGATACTACAATAGTCCTAGTAAGCAAAAAAACATCTAAAATACTTATTTTTCCAAACGTTCAAGTTAGATTCATTTTAGGTTATGAATGAAAGTTGAAAAGTCATATAAAAGCGTTCCTTATGTCCAGGTGGGAAAGGGCAGTGTGGAGTGCAATAGAGATTGCATCATCTGTGGATCTGTTAGGGCAGTATGCAAATTGTTGTGGGTCTAGGGTTTCTGGTATAATGGTGTTGATGCAAACCATGACTGGCCTTTCAAAGCACTTCATGGCTACAGGCGTGAGTCCTACGGGTTGGTAGTCATTTAGGCAGGTTACCTTAGTGTTCTTGGGCACAGGGACTATGGTGGTCTGCTTGAAACATGTAGGTATTACAGACTCAGTCAGGGACAGGTTGAAAAAGTCAGTGAAGACACTTTCCTGTTGGTCAATGCATGCTCGGAGTATCTGCCTGGCCTTGTGAATGTTGACCTGTTAAAAGGCCTTACTCACATCGGCTATGGAGAGCGTGATCACAGTCGTCTGGAACGGCTGATGCTCTCATGCATGCTTCAGTGTTGCTTGCCTCGAAGTGAGCATAGAAGTAATTTAGCTCGTCTGGTAGGCTCGTGTCACTGGGCAGCTCACGGCTGTGCTTCCTTTTGTAGTCTGTAATAGTGTGCGAGCTCTGCCACATCCTTGTAAGCAGGAATCATGAGGATAGAATTATGGTCAGATTTGCCAAATAGAGGGCGAGGGAGAGCTTTGTACACGTCTCTGTGTGTGGAGTAAAGGTGATCTAGATTAGTTTTATTTGCATCCGTGACATGCTGGTAGAAATGGGGCAAAACAGATTTTAGCTTTCCTGCATTAAAGTTTCCGGCCACTAGGAGTGGATGAGCATTTTCTTGTTTGCTTATGGCCTTATAGAGCTCATTGGTGATAAATAGACAGCAATGAAAAATATAGATGAAAACTCTCTTGGTAAATAGTGTGGTCTAAGGCTTATCATGAGATACTGTACCTCATGCAAGCAAAACCTTTAGAATTCTTTAATATTAGATTTCATGCACCAGCTGTTGTTTACAAATATACACAGACACCACCCCTTGTCTTACAAAAGGCAGATGTTCCATCTTGCCGATGCAGCGCAAACCCTGCCAGCTGTATGCTATCTATGTCATCGTTCAGCCACGACTCGGTGAAACATAAGACATTACAGTTTATTTGTGATCGTAGCTCGTCTATTTTGTCATCCAATGATTGTACGTTGGCTAATAGGACTGAGGGTAGAAGCAGATTACCCACAATGCCAAAAAAACACACAATAGCACAATTGGTTAGGAAACCATAAAACAGCAGCCATCTACTCCGGAGCCATTCTAATCCATTTTAAATTAAGTAACAACATTCTAACCATGTTTAGTGTTGCCTAGTCCAAATTTGAAATGATTCCACTATTTTGTATCAGTTTGCATCAATTTCAATGAGGGACTTTTATGTTGAGGGAGAAACGCAATTGTGGCTAATCGCTATTCTGGCTAGCTTCACATAGCTAGGGACAAGCGGGTACCAGGGCTGCTTCCAGGAGGGGGACGGAGACGTTGGCCACATTCCGATATAAATGTATTATGTAGAATAAACATGCCTCTGATTCTAAGGGATCATCTCAGTTCTATTCAGGGCATTTCTATCTGCAACTTTCCACAACGTTTTTGTACTGAACATCCCCAGGAGAACACGACTGAGTTATGTATGAACCTGGAAAGCCTCACAAATGAACGTGTGTGTGTTGGACACCGCTCCGTGTGCTTGTAAAATATTTTTTTTATCACGTTCATCACTCACTCGGTTTGACACGAGAAATTACACAAAACCTTTCCCAAACGTGATAATATCTTATACGTTGTGTTATCTAATACGTTATGACGCTCTTTCGCTATTAGACAGTTTAAACGTGCTATTACATACCTGTAGTAATAAAGCGAAACGCACAACAACGTTCTGTCGTTTTCTTTACTCCGAAGAATGGTGGCAGGCAACCCGGAACTTCCTGTTTCCCACTACCGTAGTGCAACAGCGACATGTATTGGACTGATGGACTAACTACTGATAAAGCATGTAAAATATAAAGCGAACTTGATTAGCAAGACAAATAAACCTTGGTTCAAGAAAACTAAAGGTGTGTCTGTTTTAATGTCTAAGTTTTTTTTTAAACATTACATGGTCTCTGTGGAAGGCCACAGAGATAATGCCAGTTGAATAATGTTTACATATCTTGCATTACTCATCTCATATGTATATACTGTATTCTATAATATATATTGCATCTTAGCCTATGCCACTCTGACATTGCTTATCCATATATTAATATAGATTCTTATTCCATTCCTTTACTTAGATGTGTGTATTAGGTATTTGTTGTGGAATTGCTAGATATTACTTGCTAGATATTGCTGCACAGTCGGAACTAGAAGCACAAACATTTTGTTACACTCGGAATAACATCTGTTAACCATGTGTATGTGATCAATAACATTTTATGTGGAAGATCAAGAATCTCATCCACCCGAGCCACGGCCTGTTCACCCTGCTACCATGTAGCAAGCAGAGACGGTACAGGTGCATCAAAGCTGGTACCAAGAGAATGAAACTGCTTCTATCTCCAGGCCATAAGACTGTTGAACAGTCATCACTGATTTGATGTAGAGAATATTGGTGACTAGTAAATTGGCTTGTCCCAGTGTGTAGAGGTGTCATGACATGTATTGAGTAGATAAATACAGATACAGTGCCTTGCGAACGTATTCGGCCCCCTTGAACTTTGCAACCTTTTGCCACATTTCAGGCTTCAAACATAAAGATATAAAACTGTATTTTTTTGTGAAGAATCAACAACAAGTGGGACACAATCATGAAGTGGAACGACATTTATTGGATATTTCAAACTTTTTTAACAAATCAAAAACTGAAAAATTGGGCGTGCAAAATTATTCAGCCCCTTTACTTTCAGTGCAGCAAACTCTCTCCAGAAGTTCAGTGAGGATCTCTGAATGATCCAATGTTGACCTAAATGACTAATGATGATAAATACAATCCACCTGTGTGTAATCAAGTCTCCGTATAAATGCACCTGCACTGTGATAGTCTCAGAGGTCCGTTAAAAGCGCAGAGAGCATCATGAAGAACAAGGAACACACCAGGCAGGTCCGAGATACTGCTGTGAAGAAGTTTAAAGCCGGATTTGGATACAAAAAGATTCCCCAAGCTTTAAATATCCCAAGGAGCACTGTGCAAGCGATAATATTGAAATGGAAGGAGTATCAGACCACTGCAAATCTACCAAGACCTGGCCGTCCCTCTAAACTTTCAGCTCATACAAGGAGAAGACTGATCAGAGATGCAGCCAAGAGGCCCATGATCACTCTGGATGAACTGCAGAGATCTACAGCTGAGGTGGGAGACTGTCCATAGGACAACAATCAGTTGTATATTGCACAAATCTGGCCTTTATGGAAGAGTGGCAAGAAGAAAGCCATTTCTTAAAGATATCCATAAAAAGTGTCTTAAAGTTTGCCACAAGCCACCTGGGAGACACACCAAACATGTGGAAGAAGGTGCTCTGGTCAGATGAAACCAAAATTGAACTTTTTGGCAACAATGCAAAATGTTATGTTTGGCGTAAAAGCAACACAGCTGAACACACCATCCCCACTGTCAAACATGGTGGTGGCAGCATCATGGTTTGGGCCTGCTTTTCTTCAGCAGGGACAGGGAAGATGGTTAAAATTTATGGGAAGATGGATGGAGCCAAATACAGGACCATTCTGGAAGAAAACCTGATGGAGTCTGCAAAAGACCTGAGACTGGGACGGAGATTTGTCTTCCAACAAGACAATGATCCAAAACATAAAGCAAAATCTACAATGGAATGGTTCAAAAATAAACATATCCAGGTGTTAGAATGGCCAAGTCAAAGTCCAGACCTGAATCCAATCGAGAATCTGTGGAAAGAACTGAAAACTGCTGTTCACAAATGCTCTCCATCCAACCTCACTGAGCTCGAGCTGTTTTGCAAGGAGGAATGGAAAAAAAATTCAGTCTCTCGATGTGCAAAACTGATAGAGACATACCCCAAGCGACTTACAGCTGTAATCGCAGCAAAAGGTGGCGCTACAAAGTATTAACTTAAGGGGGCTGAATAATTTTGCACGCCCAATTTTTCAGTTTTTGATTTGTTAAAAAAGTTTGAAATATCCAATAAATGTCGTTCCACTTCATGATTGTGTCCCACTTGTTGTTGATTCTTCACAAAAAATACAGTTTTATATCTTTATGTTTGAAGCCTGAAATGTGGCAAAAGGTCGCAAAGTTCAAGGGGGCCGAATACTTTCGCAAGGCACTGTATATTTATTGGAATTCCATGAATTAAACAAAAGCATTATATTTACTGTAAAGTTAACCCCCCATAACTACAATGATTCAGGAGATCAACACAGTTGCAGTACTCTATCAGGTCTCACAGCTGTTTATGATGACAAAACATGTTAGAGAATAGGTCAGATTTAGCTTTGTGACGCTCATTTCAACTTCCTGTCTTGTTCAGCTTCAGAAAAACAGCAAATATGTCACTTGAAACACTGTTTTTTGGTAATTAATTTTCCAAAAGAGAAGAGTTTGACCAGTACAAATGTACAAACTTTATTTTTAATTCGCAGATAAATTGAGCAGGTTTCAGTGAATACTGATCAGTAAAGTAAAGAGAGGATAACATTCTATAACACTCCATTTCCTCTGCACAGTTCTCTCACAGTGAGAAACAATAGGATTACAATAGAGTGTTCTACGATTTCTTGATAATTAAGTGAAGGAATGATTTTAATCTTAGCTAGTCAGAGAACTGATGAGGAATCTCACATTTATGTATATGTTGGTATGTTTTTAAGTGGCCATGTTGAGAGAAACTCTTCCAACGGTCAGAGCAGGAGTAAGGCTTTTTTCCAGTGTTGAATGTTGAACTGTCAGATCCCTTGATATTTTGCAGCTCTTCCCACAGTCAAAGCAGGGATAAAGATTCTACATTGTCTGTATTTTTAGGTGTATTTTTAGCTTTGATAGAATTGGAAAATCTCCTCACAACGTGAGCAGTGGTGAGACCTCTGAGCTCTGTGATCTTCCCTCTGTTGCTCTCTGGATGTAGAGAATGTCTCAACATGGTTTCCTGTGTGAACAACATCAGAAGAACCAGTCAGGTGGTGTGATGAACATTTCAATAAAAACAATGTATAAAGCCCTTTTAACATCTGCAGTTGTCACAAAGTGCTTTACAGATAGCCTAACCTAACGTATAAGGTGTAAAAAAAAAACGCCTCAATGAGGTTGACAGAAACCAGAAGCTTCTAGGTTTCAGGCTTTGGCTTCCTCTCTGCCTTCTTCGTGAAAAAATGGATGCTCCCGGTGTTTGATCGACTCCGCTGAGGGTGCAGGTACCGAGACTAAAACCCCAAAGGGAAAGCAATACAGAAGCAGAGGGACTAGTAAAAACTCCTTAGAAGGAACCTAGGAAAACCCTAGAGAAGAACCAGGCTCCGAGCAGTGGCCGCTCCTCTTCTGGCTGTACTAGGTGACAAATGACTTGATATATAGTGCCTTCGGAAAGTATTCAGACCCCTTGACTTTTTCCTAATATTGTAACGTTACAGCCTTATTCTAAAATAGATGAAATAGTCCCCCCCCCCCCCCTCATCAATCTACACACAATACCCCAGAATGACAAATAAAACAGTTTTTTAGAAATGGCAATTTATATATTTTTTAAAACCGGAAATATGACATTTTCCGACCCTTTACTCAGTACTTTGTTGAAGCACCTTTGGCAGCGATTACAGCATCGAGTTCTCCAGGGTATGACACGACAATCTTGGCACACATGTATTTGGGGAGTTTTTCTCCCATTCTTCTCTGCAGATCCTCTCAAGCTCTGTCAGGTTGAAAGGGGAGCGTTGCTACACAGCTATTTTCAGGTCTCTCCAGAGATATTCGATCGGGTTCAAGTCCGGGCTATGGCTGGGCCACTCAAGGACATTACAAAACTTGTCCCGAAACCACTCCTGCTGTGTCAGAGTGACCATCAGGTTCTGCTCACCTACCTGACCAAGGCCCTTCTCCCCTGCTTCCTCAGTTTGCCCGGGCTGCCAGCTCAAGCAAGCATCTTGGTGGTTCCAAACTTCTTCCATTTAAGAATGCTGAAGGCCACTGTGTTCTTGGGGACCTTCAATGCAGCAAACATTTTTGGTACCCTTCCCCAGATCTGTGCCTCCACACAATCCTGTCTCTGAGCTCTACGGACAATTCCTTTGACCTCATGGCTTGGTTTTTGCTCTGACATGCACTGTCAACTGCGGGACCTTATATAGACAGGTGTCTGCCTTTCCAAATCATATCCAATCAATTGAATTTACCACAGGTGGACTCCAATCAAGTTGTAGAAACATCTCAAAGATGATCAATAGAAACAGGATGCACCAGAGCTCAATTTCGAGTCTCATAGCAAAGGGTCTGAATATTTATGTAAATAAGGTATTGATGTTTAATTTTTTTTTTTAAATATCTAAAAACCTGTTTTCGCTCTGGCATTATGGGGTATCGTGTGTAGATTGTAGAGTGGAAATCTGTGGTAGAGAAGAATGTATGACAATTGAGACACTATGTTACCCTATTGAAAGATTAGCGGAATCTGTGTGGGTAGCTGGACAGGTAGGATGACTGACAGTGAAGGTGAACAGGTGGTCACGTGTCAGGTGACAGAGGAATGGATGAGACTGAGGCAGGAATTTGTGGATTCATGGAAGCACAGAACTTCTGGATCAGACAGAGTTAAGGAAGAGAAAGCAGTGAGCTCAGGCGATGGCAATATCCTCCTTTTATGGAGTTGAGACATTTCCACCTGACCTAATTAAAGCGCCCCTGGCACAGCTGAGTAAGTGGCAATTAATTAAATGATTATTCCACCAACTCCATGGGCCTTTTCTACAGCCACCCTGGAAATTTGTTAAATTCCACACTCCTCAAAAAAGGCTCATTGCTCCCCGTCCTCTGTCATCTCAGGGAGAGGAATTAGTCGGGCAACTGGCCGGATATATGTCCGGTTCTTCACCTGGATCTCCACTGATCTAACGCGACCATCGGTCCCAGGCATGGTCTTAGTGATACGGCCCACCGGCCAGGAGGCTCGAGGCAGCTGAGGGTCCACCAGCTAAGATCTGGCTGTGTCGCCACCGGCGTCTGCCAACGAGGTTCGTATCAGCATACATGGCTTGAGGAAGTGATGCATCTCTGCGTCCCATCAAGGGCATATTCGGTGTAACCGGATCGGGGTCAGCGATGTCTGCAGAGAGATATCCCAAGGGTTTGGAGTTCAGTATCCCTTCCACCTCTATCAGGACGTACTAGGGGACAGTTTGGTCCCCTAGTACGACTCGTATGGCCGTCTTTTTCAGATTTGATCTCTTGCTCCCATGTTCCTCCAAAATGAGGAGCTCCTGGAGGGTTAAATTTGAATGAGATTTGTTGGTCCATCAGCTGATCCTGGAGGCTGGGTTCCATGGCTTGGAAGGCTTCCTCCAACCTGGCTTATTTTGCCTTGAAGTTCGTACCTCTGTCAGCCAGGATCTCGTAGGGTTTCCCCCGTCGGGAGATAAACCGCCGTAGGGCCATGAGGAAGGCTTCAGTATCCAAACTCTCCAGTAGGTCCAGGTGGACACATCTAGTTGTCAAACACTTGAATAGAATGCCCCAGCGCTTTTCCACACTGCGTCCTAGCGTGATCATCAAGGAGCCAAAGCAGTCTACTCCTGTTGACCAGAAGGGTGGTTTAAGGAGGCGCAAGCGAGCAGGGGGTAAATCTGCCATTTTGGGCATCGTGGCTCCGGCCCGCCATCTCTGACATTCTACGCAGGTGTATTGGTGCTTACGAATGACTCCTCGTCCTCCAATTATCCAGTACTTCCACAATCATCTCCCCATTGACCCTCTCTGGCCCTGGGTGGAGAAGCCTAACTCTTAATGAGGAGCCTGGTAAGAGGGTGTCTGGAGTCAAGGATAATTGGGTGGATAGCATCGGGGTCCAAAACTTCTGCTTGGCGCAGCCTCCCCCCGACTCTGATCACTCCAAGGATTTGATCATATTCTGGGGGCGAGAGAGAGAAGACGGCTCTCCTTAGCAACTTCCCTACCGGCTTTCAGAGCTTTTTTCAGAGCTAACTTGTGCATGCTGGAGGAGTAGTGTCTCTGCCGCGAGGGAGGTGGGTATAGAAGCCACGCCATCTGAGGTCTGGTTTGTGGCGGCGATCAGATCCGGCAGTGTTTGGGATTGTGCTAGGTCAGGGAGAGCTGTTGTTGGTTCCGTAGAGATGCTGTAGCATTGGGCGGACTTCCTTAACTCATGAGCTTCAGTTGGTTGCGGAGGGGCCGTACACCTGGGGGCTGTCGGTCACTCGTTCTCTGGTTGGGACAAGAATGGTGGTCCCAAGCTCCAGCGATGGGGTTGAGCCAGTTCCTTAAGGGTTTTACCGCGAGTAACGTCATCAGCAGGATTGTTTATGCTATCAACATACCTCCAGTCCTGGACTTCTGTTAGGTCTTGGATTTCCGCAATGCGAGGTCCCGATGAACTCCTTATACCTGCAGGACTCCGACTTGAGCCAGGTCAATACAGTGGTTGAATCACTCCAGTAGATGACCCTTTGGATTGGCAAGGTGAGCTCGGCTCGCAAGGTAGAGGTCAACTGGGCTCCGGAAAGGGCAGCACTGAGTTCCAGCCTAGGCATTGACAACTGCTTTTGGGGGCGACCCTGGACCTGGCCATGACAAAGGAGACATGGGTGTGGCCTGCCTTATCCTCCAACCATGCGGCCAGGTCTCTGAGAGCATAGGTGCTTCTCGAGCACTATCTCAGGATGCCCTTGTTCAAACAATGTTCAGTGAAACTGTCTCTGAGGTACACTGGAAGTTTGATAAGAAGCCTGTCCATGTGGGAGCCACATTTCAGCGATGAAGTAGTTATCATCATCATGCTTTCCATGGTTTAGGCCTATAGCTACCTAGGCCTTGCTAACTAGTTATTGTGTTATCCAGCTAGCTATAAAATTGCATGCTAACACGAAAGATTTGTATAACTAACCCAAGATAGACTACACACTGTTGATTCCAATGGGGGACTTTTATTATGAAGGCGACCCATAAATTATACTGTTGGATAATCGTTATTGTGGCTAGCTTCACACAAAAGTGAGCCCAGCTAGCTAGCGAGTAGCGACCATAACATAGCTATTTGCCAGCTTTATGTTAGGTAATTTAGCTACAGTGGCTAGTAAAGGTTAGAAAACTATCTAGCGTGCTAGCTAATCCAAACAAAACTCAACATACTACATGGTAAATATATTCCGTACAATGTGCTATGGTAACTTGTTAGCTAGCTAGCCTAGTTGGTAAAGCCTAACATTAACGCCAGCTAACGTTAGCATGCTACAGTTATGGCTATTCCGTTAGCTAGCTAGCCTTCCATTAGCTAGCTAGCCTTCCGTTGGCTAGGTAGCTGCCAAATGCTAGCTAGCTAGTTATCTAACGTCCTATGCTAAATCGTCCAGCACTAGTCATGTATTCCCAAAAGGAAACGAAACAAATTGCATGGAAAACGTACCTTTCTCTCTTCTGTCTTGACGTTTTTATCTGGTCTATAACACACTTTTCCCCCCGCGGCAATCTATCATGTCCAGATTTTGCACACTGACCTTCTCGACTCCTGTTCTAAAGACAATCATGTACTTTTTACTCAATACATTTTCCATGACACCCAAAAGTACTCATTACAGTTGGAATGCTTAGCAGGACAGGAAAATGGTCCAATTCACACAGTTACCAAGAGAACAACCCTGGTCAGAGGAGGTAGGGATGTAAATTATGTCTGAATGTTGGAGTGTGCCCATTGGCCATCCATAATATATTTTTCAAATTGTGCCATCTGGTTTGCTTAATATAAGGAATCTGAAATTATTAATGCATTGACTTTTGCAACTTAAGTATATTTAAAACCAAATACTTTTAGACTTTTACTCAAGGAGCATTTTACTGGGTGACTTTCTATTAAGGTATCTTTACTTTTACTCAAGTATGACAGCTGGGTACTTTTTCCACCACTGGCTATTGGTTCACTGTAATTACAAGTAAGTACCCCTCAAGATAGACTTCATTATCACCGGCCAAATCCTGTGTAACACCTAGTAATTACATTGTACTTGTGCAGATATTAAATATACTCTGTGTTGTACTAGTGTATTTGTTCTCCCACTTGGATGTCACTTCCATGGGCTTTAAATTGAGGGCCAGGTTGTCAGGGTGGGTAATGTACAGGTACACATGAATTACTCCTAAAGATACACTTCATTTTAACTAGCTACATCCTGTGTAAGAACTTGACATTACATTGCCTAAATACAAACATTACATGTGCTTTGAACATTTCTTATTCCTCATCTGGAATGACACTTGTATTATATTTGTTTTCGTAAACTCTACCAAGTTAACCCAGATCGTACACTTTATTTTGGAGGCTAGTGCTAGCAACAGCGTTGACTGTAGATATATTTTGAACAGTGCACATTAATGTTTAAGTAAATAAATTTTTTATTTTACCAGGGAAGTTGACAGAACACGTTCTCATTTACAGCAACAACCTGGGGAATAGTTACAGGGGAGAGGAGGGGGGGGATGAATGAGCCTGGAAGCTGGGGATGATTAGAGGGCCATGATGGTCAGAATGAGAATTTAGCCAGGACTCCAGGGTTAACACCCCTACTCTTACGATAAGTAAGAGAAAGGTAACACAATCTTCCTCTCTGGTTCCATTCCCCAATAGTAACTGGGTCATTATTGGATTGTGGTGGTAATGTTTTCCCTGGACTTTGGTACCATATAAAACACTTCAAAATGACAATACTTTTTTTTTCATTTTATTTAACTGTTATTTAATAAGAAACATATGTAAGTCCTTTATACTGCAAAATATATATTTGTGTGCATTGTAGCAATTACTGGTGGCTAGCAAATTGGCTTGTCCCCATGGTGATGTGTAAAGATGTAGTGACATGTTTTGAGTAGATAGACATGTAAATTACTTTGAATGCCATGAATTAAACAAAAACATAGTATTTTCTGTATAGATTACCCAGAAAACAAAGGTTGACCAGCACAAATTCATGTAGAATGTTTATTTTTTCATTAGCAGATCAATTAAGTTCATTACAGTTATCCAATTGCATTAATGATCAATGACTAAAATAATGAATCTAGTTTTAAAAGACAATTTAATAAACACACGTCGTCGTTTCATAGCCTGTGTATCATTAAACAAAAGTTGTTGTGTAGTAAAAAAAGAACTGACACCATCTCTATCTGATACATGTGTCTACTAGCTCATTCCCACAGAGAACTGCAGAGGGACAACTTGGTGTCAGAGCAAAACGTACTATATGTAAAAAAATAAAAAATAACATTGCACACTATTTAGTATTTTACGGTATGTTATGTTACATTGGCCTATAACTGTAATACGATTTGTAGGATGTTACGAATTAGATTTTGTACAATATGTTACGAATTTGCTATACGTATGATATTTTACGTATTCCAATTAGTTGTTGCTAACATTAACATGGTAAGTAGTTGCATGCTAGGCTAACATGTTAAGCAGACTATATATACAAAAGTATGAGAACACCCCTTCAAAATAGTGGATTTGTCTATTTCAGCCACACCCTTTGCTGACAGGAGTATAAAATCGAGCACACAGCCATGCATTGGCAGTAGAATGGCCTTAATGAAGAGCTTCGTGACTTTCAATGTGGCACCGTCAGTTCATAACATTTCTGCCCTGCTTGAGCTGCCCTGTTCAACTGTAAGTGCTGTCATTGTGAAATGGAAATGTCTAGGAGCAACGGCTCAGCCGTGAAGTGGTAAGCCACACAAGCTCAAAACACAGGACCGCCGAGTGCTGAAGCATGTAAAAATGGTCTGTCCTCGGTTGCATCACTCACTATCAAGTTCCAAACTGCTGCTGGAAGCAACGTCAACAAGAACTGTTCGTTGGGAGCTTCATAAAATGGGTTTCCTTGGCCGAGCAGCAGCACACATGCCTGAGATCACCATGTGCAATGCCAAGCGTTGTCTGGAGTGGTGTAAAGCTCACCGTCATTGGACTGATGCAGTAGAAACATGTTCTCTGGAGAGATGAATCACGCTTCATCATCTAGCAGTCTGACGGATGAATCTGGGTTTGGTGGATGCCAGGAGAACGCTACCTGCCCCAATGCATAGTGCCAACTGTAAAGTTTGGTGGAGGACAACTAATGGTCTAAAACTAATGGTTTTTCATGGTTCGGACTAGTCCCCTTAGTTCCAGTGAAGGGAAATCTTAATGCTACAGCATACAATGACATTATAGATGATTCTGTGCTGCCAACTTTGCAGCAACAGTTTGGGGAAGGCCCTTTCCTGTTTCAGCGTGACAATGCCCCCGAGCACAAATAGACGTCCATACACAAATGGTTTGTCGAGATCAGTGTGGAATAACTTGACTGGCCTGTACAGAGCCCTGATCTTAACCCCATCGAACACCTTTGGGATGAATTGAAACGTTGACTGCGAGCCAGACCTAATCGCCCAACATCATTGCCCGAACTCACTAATGCTCTTGTGGCTAAATGGAAAAAGTCCCCACAGCAATGTTCCAACATATAGTGTAAAGCCTTCCCAGAAGAGTGGAGGCCGTTATTGCAGCAAAAGGGGGACCAAGTCCATATTAATTACCATGATTTTGAAATTAGATGCTTGACGAGCAGGTGCCCACATACACTACCGTTCAAAAGTTTGGGGCCAATAAGAAATGTCCTTGTTTTTTTAAAGAAAAGCCATTTTTTTGTCCATTAAAATAACATCAAATTGATCAGAAATACAGTGCAGTCTCAAATTCAACAGTGAAGAGGCGACTCCGGGATGCTGGCCATCTAGGCAGAGTTCCTCGGTCCAGTGTCTGTGTTCTTTTGCCCATCTTAATCTTTTCTTTTTATTGGCCAGTCTGAGACTGCCTAGAAGGCCAGCATCCCGGAGTCGCCTCGTCACTGTTGATGTTGAGACTGGTGTTTTGCGCGTACTATTTAATGAAGCTACCAGTTGAGGACTTTCTCAAACTAGACATTAATGTACATCTTGCTCAGTTGTGCACCGGGGCCTCCCACTCCTCTTGATATTCTGGTTAGGGCCAGATTGCTCTGATCTGTGAAGGGAGTAGTACACAACATTGTACGAGATTTTCCATTTCTTGGCAATTTCTCCCATGGAATTGCCTTCATTTCTCAGAACAAAAATAGACTGATGAGTTTCAAAAGAAAGTTATTTGTTTCTAGACATTTTGAGCCTGTAATCGAACCCACAAATGCTGATGCTCCCGATACTCAACTAGTCTAGTTTTATTGCTTCTTTAATCAGCACAACTGTTTTCAGCTGTGCTAACATAATTGCAAAAGGGTTTTCTATTGTTCAATTAGCCTTTTTAAATGATAAACTTGGATTAGCTAACAACGTGCCATTGGATCACAGGAGTGATGGCTGTTGATGATGGGCCTCTGTACACCTATGTAGATTTTCCATTTAAAAAATCAGCTGTTTCCAGCTACAATAGTAATTTACAACATGAACAATGTCTACACTGTATTTCTGATCAATTTGATGTTATTTTAAATGGACAAAAAAAATAGATGTTCTTTCAAAAACAAGGACATTTCTAAGTGACCCCAAACTTTTGAATGGTAGTGTACTTTTGGTCATGTAGTGTAGTTGCAAAGTTGCTTATTAGATAAAATGCTAAAGTTGTCCGTGATGAGATTTGACACTCAACCGTTGGGTTGCTAGACTTTCATGTTATATGCTGACTCATCCATCCACCCGACCAACCACCATCCTATTGTTTTTTCCTTAAAGGGACATTTTAAAATGTTTCAACTTCATATTCATCATCCCCAGCACCACCCCAACATTAACACATGTGAAAATGGCGCAATTCTATGTTTTGAAGTAAAAAAAAGATGGAGGAAGATGATTTCCAATGTCATCATTCTATAACGCTCCCTTTCCTCTGCACAGTTCTCTCACAGTGAGAAACGTGTTCTAAGCTTTCTTCATTTGATCCAATTCACTCCTACCACTTATTTTATGAGATGATAATTCATTGATAGAGTGACTTTAATCTTAGTTGGTCTGAGAGAACTGATGAGGCTTTTCTCCTTTATGTATACATTGATGTGTTTTTAAGGTAGCCAATCGGGAAAAACTCTTCCCACAGTCAGAGCAGTAGTAAGGCTTCTCTCCTGTGTGTGTTCTCTGATGAGATTTTAGCTCAGTTGATGTTGTGAAGCATTTTCCACAGTCAGAACAGGAATAAGGCTTCTCTCCTTTATGTATACGTTGGTGTATTTTTAAGTTGCCCTGTTGGGAGAAACTCTTCCCACAGTCAGAGCAGGAGTAAGGCTTATCTCCTGTATGTATTCGCTGGTGACATTTTAATATATCCAATCGGGTGAAACTCTTCCCACAGTCAGAGCAGGAGTAAGGCTTCTCTCCTGTGTGTATTCGCTGGTGACATTTTAAGTGGACCTGTTGAGAGAAACTCTTCCCACAGTCCGAGCAGCAGTAAGGCTTCTCTCCTGTGTGTGTTCTCTGATGAACTCTTAACTCAGCTGATGTTGTGAAGAATTTTCCGCAGTCAGAGCAGAAGTAATGCTTCTCTCCTGTATGTATATGTTGGTGGGTTTGTAAGTGGCTCTGTTGAGAGAAACTCGCCCCACAGTCAGAGCAGAAGTAAGGCTTCTCCCCGGTGTGTATTTTTAGGTGTGTTTTTAAGTTGCTTGATACGGAGAAACTCTTTCCACAGTCAGAGCATGAGTAAGGCTTCTCTCCTGTGTGTATACGTTGGTGTGTTTTTAAGCTGCTCTGTTGAGAGAAACTCTCCCCACAGTCAGAGCAGGAGTAAGGTTTTTCTCCTGTGTGGACTCGCAGATGAACTGTCAGAGCCTGTGATGTTGTGAAACTTTTCCCACAGTCAGTACAGGAATACAGATTCTCTCCTGTGTGTATTTTTAGGTGTATTTCTAGTTTTGATAGAATTGGGAAAATCTCCTCACAATGTGGGCAGTGGTGAGACCTCTTAGCTCTGTGATCTTCCTGCTGTTGCTCTCCGGATGTAGAGAATATCTCAACATGGTCTCCTGTGTGAACAACATCAGAAGAACCTGTCAGTTGGGGTGATATACATATGACTTCATATCAGTAGGCTGTACAATACAGGGAATAAAGCTATTAGGGCTGTCCCGACAAAAAAAAAAAGTTATTCCCGTTCGACCGAGAGTCTTGTTTTCTTTCAACCAAATGTTTTAATTTTAAAAACGTGTATTTTTCCATATATATGTGCTGAAATAAAATCAACTATATGGAGGCTACTGAGCTTGTCTGATGCTTTAAGCACTGCGACTTAAAAATGAAGACACACAAAATACTCACGAGGGAGCCAGAGATCAATATAGCGTAACCAGAATAAAATAAATCTGTTCTCGACTCTCCTCCTCCCGCTGCTGCGTTATGATTTTCATATCATTTATAATAAAGTCTTTATATCTCAAATCAATGTCATGTGGTTAATCAAAATTATATCTAAATTAAAATGAATCTAAAAGTAACTTCTATTGCCAATATGTAAAAATAGCCCACATAAAGCCAACAAATAAAAACATTGCAACCTGCAGGTAGAACATACCCTGATGAAAATAGATATCCTATGAATCAAATTGGCTGCACATGGCCTGTCAGCAACAAACTTGAAACATTGTATCAACTAATCATTTGGTCTGGCCTGTGCTAGAAAACTTGCAACATTGTATAAAATATTCTGGGCCCTTACGATTTTCCCGTGCCAGCGAGCTCCAGACAGACAGAGCTATAGGCTATTTTGCGCAAGGGATAAGAAGTAATCTGGTAGGCCTATTTTATGACATTTTCACTGGATCAGAGCATGACATTTTTTCCCCTTTCATGCTGAGTGGTTATCAAAAGGGAGAGAGATCGTAAGACTTTTTAATTAGTCTACATTGAGGAATTATTGCCATTCTCAATGGATATAGAAACAGACTTTGTTTACTTGCTGTTTGAGCTGAACATTTTTTATTTGAGAAACTCCACAGTGACGGTGAGTTAAGACAATCAGTAATAGTATCAGATCCCCAAATGGGCACATTTATAGGCCTACATTTACACAGAGGCCAGCTAGCCTATAGGCCTACTTCAATGTGTAATCAGGCCAGGTAGCCTATAGGCCTACTTCAATGTGTAATCAGGCCAGGTAGCCTATAGGCCTACTTCAATGTGTAATCAGGCCAGGTAGCCTATAGGCCTACTTCAATGTGTAATCAGGCCAGGTAGCCTATAGGCCTACTTCTATGTGTAATCAGGCCAGGTAGCCTATAGGCCTACTTCTATGTGTAATCAGGCCAGCTAGCCTATAGGCATACTTCTATGTCTAATCAGGCCAGCTAGCCTATAGGTCTACTTCTATGTGTAATCAGGCCAGGTAGCCTATAGGCCTACTTCTATGTGTAATCAGGCCAGGTAGCCTATAGGCCTACTTCTATGTGTAATCAGGCCATGTAGCCTATAGGCCTACTTCTATGTGTAATCAGGCCAGCTAGCCTATAGGCCTACTTCTATGTGTAATCAGGCCAGGTAGCCTATAGGCATACTTCTATGTGTAATCAGGCCAGGTAGCCTATAGGCATACTTCTATGTGTAATCAGGCAGGCTAGCCTATATCTCTACTTCTATGTGTAATCAGGCAGGCTAGCCTATATCTCTACTTCTATGTGTAATCAGGCCAGCTAGCCTATAGGCGTAATGAGGTGTGTGTCCTTACTCAACATTGACAGGAGCACTCTTAACAAAAGACAAATAATGAATAGAAAACTCGTAAATGGAAGGAAATACACCAAAACTTTTCTCACAAGTGTAGCCTAGGTTGTATATGCTCTACAAACAATGTGTCCACTCCTACAATGACAATGGTAAGACTGTAATAATAATATATTGAATGCATATACTGGTGATAGTGGTGTGCCATCCCCTCCGCAATGGACGAGTCCACCCAGACAGACAATGGATTAGTCCACTCAGACAGGCAATGGACTAGTCCACCCAGACAGGCAATGGACTAGTCCACCCAGACAGGCAATGGACTAGTCCACCCAGACAGGCAATGGACTAGTCCACCCAGACAGGCAATGGACTAGTCCACCCAGACAGGCAAATGGATTAGTCCACCCAGACAGGCAAATGGATTAGTCCACCCAGACAGGCAAATGGATTAGTCCACCCAGACAGGCAAATGGATTAGTCCACCCAGACAGGCAAATGGATTAGTCCACCCAGACAGGCAAATGGATTAGTCCACTCAGACAGGCAATGGACTAGTCCACCCAGACAGACAATGGACTAGTCCACTCAGACAGGCAATGGACTAGTCCACTCAGACAGGCAATGGACTAGTCCACTCAGACAGGCAATGGACTAGTCCACCCAGACAGGCAATGGACTAGTCCACTCAGACAGGCAATGGACTAGTCCACCCAGACAGGCAATGGACTAGTCCACCCAGACAGGCAATGGACTAGTCCACCCAGACAGGCAAATGGACTAGTCCACCCAGACAGGCAAATGGACTAGTCCACCCAGACAGGCAAATGGACTAGTCCACCCAGACAGGCAAATGGACTAGTCCACCCAGACAGGCAAATGGACTAGTCCACCCAGACAGGAAATGGACTAGTCCACCCAGACAGGCAAATGGACTAGTCCACCCAGACAGGCAAATGGACTAGTCCACTCAGACAGGCGTGAATCAGACAGATGTCTCGTGTGCCATACATTTTTGATATATTCAGTATCCGTCAAAAGTTTGGACACACCTACTCATTCAAGGGTTTTCTTTACTTTTACTATTTTCTACATCGTAGGATAATAGTGAAGACATCAAAACTATGAAATAACACTTGTGGAATCATGATGTAACCAAAAAAGTGTTAAACAAATCAAAGATAATTTTATATTTGAGATTCTTCAAAGTAGACACCCTTTGCCTTGATGACAGCTTTGCACACTCTTGGCATTCTCTCAACCCGCTTCATGAGGTAGTCACCTGGAATGCATTTCAATTAACAGGTGTGCCTTGTTAAAAGTTCATTTGTGGAATTTCTTATCTTCTTAATGCGTTTGAGCCAATCAGTTGTGTTGTGACATGGTAGGGGTAGTATACAGAAGATAGCCCTATTTGGTAAAAGACCAAATCCATATTATGACAATAACTGCTCAAATAACCAAAGAGAAACGACAGTCCATCATTACCTTAATACACAGTCAGTCAATCCGGAAGATGTCAAGAACTTTGAAAGTTTCTTCAAGTGCATTCGCAAAAACCATCAAGTGCTATGATGAAACTGGCTCTCATGAGGACCGCCACAGGAAAGGAAGACCCAGACTCTGCTGCAGAGGATAAGTTCATTAGAGTTACCAGCCTCAAAAATTGCAGCTCAAATAACTGCTTCACAGAGTTCAAGTAACAGACATCCCAACATCAACTGAGATTTTTGATATAAAACCACCGTGTCTTTGTGAGGCGCAGACTAGGTCCTCCTTCCCACCGTGAAGCATGGAGGAGCAGACTAGGTCCTCCTTCCCACCGTGAAGCATGGAGGAGCAGGTGTGATGGTGTGGGGGTGCTTAGCTGGTGACACCGTCAGTGATTTATTTAGAATTCAAGGCACACTTCACCAGCATGGCTACCACAGCATTCTGCAGCGATACGCCATCCCATCTGGTTTGCGCTTAGTGGGACTATCATTTGTTTTTCAACAGGACAATGACCCAACACACCTCCAGGCTGTGTAAGGGGTATTTGACCAACGAAGGAGAGCGATGGAGTGCTGTATCAGATGACCTGGCCTCCACAATCACCCGACCTCAACCCAATTGAGATGGTTTGGAATGAGTTGGACCACAGAGTGAAGGAAAAGCAGCCAACAAGTGCTCAGCATATGTGGGAACCCCTTCAAGACCGTTGGAAAAGCATTCCTCATGAAGTTGGTTGAGAGAATGCCAAGAGTGTGCAAAGCTGTCATCAAGGCAAAGGGTGGCTACTTTGAACAATCTAAAATATATTTGGATTTGTTTAACACTTTTTTGGTTACTACATGATTCTGTGTTATTTCGTAGTTTTGATGTCGTCAGTATTATTCTACAATGTAGAAAATAGTAAAAAATAAAGAATGGGTGTGTCCAAACTTTTGACTGGTACTGTATATTTGCCACTGCTCGACTAAAAAAAATATTGGTCGCCTATTGACCAACAATTGAGTAGTCGACTAAATGGGGTCTTTGGCCCTAAAAGCTATTCCACAGTTGAGGGGAGAAAGGGGTGAATATTATGAGTCATATCATCCTCCACTCACTATCACAAGGGTTAGTAACTACACAGACTCATTTCATATTATCCTCCACTCACTATCACAAGGGTTAGTAACTACACAGACTCATTTCATATTATCCTCCACTCACTATCACAAGGGTTAGTAACTACAGACTCATTTCATATCATCCTCCACTCACTATCACAAGGGTTAGTAACTACACAGACTCATTTCATATCATCCTCCATTCACTATCACAAGGGTTAGTAACTACACAGACTCATTTCATAGAACTTTAAAACGCTGTCAGTTTGTCTACTTCACTTCTTTAGTCTACTCTCTGATCACTCAAGATAGCCCCAGGTATTCAGGGATATGTTGTCAGAATTATAGAATTCAACCTATCAATAGACTGGGTCATAACTTATGGAGGTCTATTACTCAAACTTCCGAAGATATAGTTAGAACCTGCTCTTACCATGATGAACAGATTTCCCAATCTTCTCCTCCTCTTCTTCATCTTTAATGTTGACATTCAGCTCCAGTGTTTGACTGCAGTCTTCCAGCTTCACTGATGCCATCTCTGGATCCTGCAGTGCAAACTGGACTCCACTGTCACAATCAGGACCCAGTGACTGTAGGTTTGGACTCAGTGTGGACGGAGAGAGGCAGGCTGGGTTTGTCCTCACTGTTGATGTTACCGGCCTCAGACTTAATCTGAGTCGGTCTGTAGTAATAAAGAGAAAAGTACACAAAAATGAGTCTTGAAAGTTCTGACACAATCTTTATTCTCAAACTATATTAGATCAGGTAGCTAAGAGCTGACAACAAAACATTCAATTCATCCTTACATTAGACACAAAGTTCACACTATAAAGGGTTCACTACGTAAATGAACTTAGCGTATTCTAAACTAGATTTCCTAAACAGTGCATTCAGATAATATTCAGACCTCTTGACATTTTACACATTTTGTTACGTTACAGCCTTATTCTAAAATGTATTAAATGTTTTTTTCCCCTCATCAATCTACAGACAATACACCCCATAATGAAAAAGCGAAAACAGGTTTTAAGAATTTTTTGCAAATGTATTAAAAATTTAAAACAGAAATATCATATTTACATAAGTATTCAGACTCATTTACTCAGTACTTTGTTGAAGCACCTTTGGCAGTGATTACAGCCTCAAGTCTTTTTGGGTATGACATTATAAGCTGTATTTGGGGAGTTTCTTTCATTCTTCTTTGCAGATCCTATCAAGCTCTGTCAGGTTGGATGGGGAGCGTCGCTGCACAGCCATTTTCAGGTCTCTCCAGAGATGTTCAATCTGGATCAAGTCCGGGCTCTGGCTGGGCCACTGAAGGACATTCAGAGACTTGTCCCAAAGCCACTCCTGCATTGTCTTGGCTGTGTACTTAGGGTCGTTGTCCTGTTGGAAGGTGAACCTTTACCCCAGTCTGAGGTCCTTAGCAGGTTTTCATCAAGGATCTCCCTGCTCCATTCATCTTTCCCTCGATCCTGACTTGTCTCTCAGTCCCTGCAGCTGAAAAACATCCACACATCATGACGCTGCCACCACCATGATTCACTGTAGGGATGGTGCCAGGTCTCCTCCAGATGTGACATTTGGCATTCAGCCCAAAGAGATTAATCTTGGTTTCATCAGACCAGAGAATCTTGTTCGTCATGGTCAGAGTTCTTGCCTTTTGGCACTCCAACCGGGCTGTCATGTGCCTTTACTAAGGAGTTGCTTCCGTCTGGCCACTCTACAATAAAGGAGTGACTGGTGGAGTGCTGCATAGATGGTTGTCCTTCTGGAAAGTTCTCCCATTTCCACAGAGGAAGTCTGGAGTTCTGTCAGAGTGACCTTTGGGTTCTTGGTCACCTCCCTGACCAAGGACCTACTCCCTCTATTGCCCAGATTAGCCGGGCGGCCAGCTCTAGGAAGAGTCAATCCTGTCTCAGAGCTCTACGGACAATTCCTTCGACCTCATGGCCTGGTTTTTGCTCTGACATGCACTGTCAAATGTGGGACCTTATATAGGCAGGCGTGTGCCTTTCCAAATCATGTCAGATCAATTGAATTTACTACAGGTGGACAACAATCAAGTTGTAGAAACATCAAGGATGATCAATGGAAACAAGATGCACCTGACCTCAATTCTGAGTCTCATAGCAAAGGGTCCGAATGCTTATGGAAATAAAGCATTTAGGTTTTTAATTATTTTGTAAATTTGCAAAAAATTCTAAAAACCTGTTTTTGCTTTGTCATTATGGGGTATTGTGTGTAGATTGATGAGGAAAAACATTTAATTTAATCCATTTTAGTATAAGGGTAAAGTAACCAAATGTGGAAAAGGGAAGGGGTCTGAACCTTCAGAATGCACTGACAACTCGTTCTCATTCTGAGAAATAAGGTAGGCCCCTTGATTTAACATCTGAACAAAGTGGACAGGCTAACAAGCTTTTCAAACAGTTGGAGACAGAAAGAAGGGTGTGTTCATAACAATTCAACTGTTAAACCTTGTTAGCAAATAGATCCAATTTGGCTAAATGTAACGGATGTGAAACGGCTAGTTAGCGTTTTAATCGGTGACGTCACTTGCTCTGAGACCTTGAAGTAGTAGTTCCCCTTGCTCTGCAAGGGCCGTGGCTTTTGTGGAGCGATGAGTAACGATGCTTCGTGGGTGTCAGTTGTTGATGTGTGCAGGGGGGCTCGGGTATGGGCGAGGGGACGGTCTAAAGTTATACTGTTACATAAACTTGAAACATAAAGATTAGCAGGCTAATCACCAGCACCTGGCCTTGAGAGAAGTGATTATTGAAACAACAAAAAATAGCAGGTTAAACTATTTTGATAAAATAATACAATTATTAGTGGGTGTTATGGTTGTGGAAGGCTTATATTTAGCTTAGGTATAACATCACAAGCCCTGAATTCATTAGATTATTGCTGACTGTTTGAAATGCAGTGTATTCAACCTTTAATTGTACAAGGCTTATTTAGAGAAAAAAAAAGTATATATATATACACACATCGTGAATTGCCAATAAATACATTTCAAAATTTAAAAACTCAAGATACAGCTGTATGATATTTATTCCATATCGCCCAGCCATATCGCAGTACATTAGAGTAGAGTACAATACAGTACGTTATACTGTACTATACTGTAACACGGTCCGGATCCAGAATGGGGTCAATATGGACCACGGTCCGGATCCAGAATGGGTCAATACAGACCACGATCCGGATCCAGAATGGGGTCAATACGGACCACAGAACCTAGAATATATATAATAATACTTTTTTGGTTGGGCTTCGACCCCTGGTATCATATAAACACATAAGACATGGAAAAGTGTAAAATTGCAGGAAATTTGCTTTAAAACTGCAACAACAAAAAATGTTGCCCCATCTCAAAATGTATAGAATTGAGTGATATTACATTTAAACCTGCCAACAAGAGGGTTGTGAAGATTTTGTGGTTGCAAGTTGGGAGTTTGTTACGCCAATAAATGACAATATCCATCTGGACCTTTGCCACCTAGGAAATGTGTCATGTCTCAAATAGTACTGGAGAACCCCTGTAATAGACTGACTGGAAAGGTGAGTATTCAGTCAAAGTCCTGCAA
Source organism: Oncorhynchus mykiss (assembly GCF_057628025.1). Lineage (NCBI taxonomy): Eukaryota > Metazoa > Chordata > Actinopteri > Salmoniformes > Salmonidae > Oncorhynchus > Oncorhynchus mykiss. The sequence goes on from NC_143039.1 coordinate 13,211,506, forward strand.
TAACAGCTAAGACATTAATATGTGTTAACTCTTGGTAATTGTTTTCTGTGGGTGTCACCTGTTTCCTGGGTGCACAATCCAACCCGTTTCATAAGTACATATAAAAATGTCCCCAATGCAATTATGTGGTCTATAACATCCACAGTGGGATTTCAAACGTTGTTTTCTCTTTTTTTATAATTTAATCAATTATTGTAATTCATTTTAAATTAAGTAACATTCCAATCATGTTATCTAGTCCAAATATGGAATGATTCCACTATTTTCTATCAGTTTGCCTCACTTTCAATGAGGTACTTTTACTTTGTGGTTGAACCGCAAATTCCACTATTGTGGCTAATCGTTATTGTGGCTAGCTTCACATATGTAGGGACAAGCGGGTAGGACGGAGACGTTGGCCATGACCAGATAGAAATGTATTATGTAGAACAAACATGCCTCTGATTCTAAGGAATCATGTCAGTTCTATTCAGAGCATTTCTATCTGCAACTTCCACAACGTTTTTGTACTGAACATCCCCAGGCGAAACCCACTGAGTTATATACGAACAATGAAAGCCTTACAATTGAAAACGTGTGGTGGACACCACGCCGTGTGCTTGTAAATGTTTTTTTCTCACGTTCTTCACTCACACGGTTTGACACAAAACCTTTCCCAAACGTTATTTCGATGTTAGTCCGTTTAAACGTTCTATTACATACCTGTAATAATAAAGAGAAAGGGTCAGCACAGTTCTGGCGTTTTCTTTATTCTGTAGAATGGTGGGCACCAACCCGGAACTTCCTGTTCCCCCCACTACCACAGTGCAACAGCGACATTATTGGACTGATAGACTAACTACTACTAAACCATGTAGAATATAAAAGTGAGAACGATTAGCTAGACAAATAAGCCTTTTTTTTGTGTCTAAGTTTTTAACCCATAACATATTCATTGTAGATAATCTCAGTGGAAGGCTAGGAAGATCATCATAAACCTCAGCCACCAGAGACACGGCCTGTTCACCTTGCTACCATCTTGGAAAGGGGGATACCTAGTCAGTTGTACAACTGAACGGCTTCAACTGAAATGTGTCATCAGCATTTAACCAAATCCCTCTGAATCAGAGATGTGCAAGGGGCTGCCATAATCGCCCGGGGAACAGTGGGTTAACAACAGATAGTGAACTTGTCAGCTCACTCTGACCACTAGGCTACCTGCCACCCCTAGCAGCTCACTCTGACCACTAGGCTACCTGCCGCCCCTAGCAGTTGGAGACAGTACAGGTGCATCAAAGCTGGGACTGAGAGAATGAAACTGCTTCTATCTCCAGGCCATAAGACTGTTGAACAGTCATCACTGATTTGATTTAGAGAATATTGGTGACTAGTAAATTGGCTTGTCCCAGTGTGTAGAGGTGTCATGACATGTATTGAGTAGATAAATACAGATACATTTATTGGAAATTCATGAATTAAACAAAAGCATTATATTTACTGTAAAGTTAACCCCCCATAACTACAATGATTCAGTAGATCAATAAAGAGAATAGGTCAGATTTAGCTTTGTGATGCTCATTTAAAAACTTCCTGTCTTGCAAGCTTCAGAAAAGCACTAAATATGTCACTTAAAGTATGTTTTTTTTGTAATTCGTTACACAAAAGAGAAGAACAGTACAAATGAATGTGCAATCTTTACTTTTCATTGGAAGATACATTAAGCAGGCTTCAATTAAGTTATCCAAACATATTCATAAGGAATAACTAGTCTAGTTTTAAAATACTATTTAATAAACAAAAATAATCCACCCAACCGAATGGTGAAAACTGATCATCACACCATCTCTATCTGATACATGTTGTGTCTACCAGCTCATTCCCACAGAGAACAGATCATCACACCATCTCTATCTGATACATGTTGTGTCTACCAGCTCATTCCCACAGAAAACTGATCATCACACCATCTCTATCTGATACATGTTGTGTCTACTAGCTCATTCCCACAGAAAACTGTTCATCACACCATCTCTATCTGATACATGTTGTGTCTACCAGCTTATTCCCACAGAAAACTGCAGAGGGAAGCAGTACCACCCAGTCACAGAGGATAGTCAACCCTCAGGGCAAATCCAAGGTCATATCAATATCTTTACAATAGAAGCGAACAAAACACACCAGAACTGACCAGGTTTCACACTGATCAGTAAAGTAAAGAGAGGATAACATTCTAGAACGCTCCCTTTTCTCACAGTGAGAAACAACAGGATTACAGGAGTAAGGCTTTTTTTTGCCAAGACTAAAACCCCACAGAGCAAAGCAATGCAGACGCCCAGTGGAGATGAAAAACTCCCTAGAAGGAAGGAACCTAGGAAGAAACCTAGAGAGGAACCAGGATCCGAGCAGTGCCCAGTCCTCTCCTGGCTGTACTGGGTGACAAATTACTTCGGGAAAGTATTCAGACCCCTTGACTTTTTCCACATTGTTACATTACATCCTTATTCAAAAATGCATTAAATTGTTTTTTTTATTCCTCATCGATCTACAAACAATACACCATAATGACAATAATAAACAGGTTTAGACATTTTTTATAAATTAATTTTTGCTAATCTACCGTAAAAGCCTGATTGGTGGAGTGCTGCAGAGATGGTTGTCATTCTGGAAGGTTCTCCCATCTCCACAGAGGAACTCTAGAGCTCTGTTAGAGTGACTATCAGGTTCTTGGTCAACTCCCCGACCAAGGCCCTTCTCCCCCGATTGCTCAGTTTGGCCGGGCGGCCAGCTCGGGCAAGCGTCTTGGTGGTTCCAAACTTCTTCCATTTAAGAATGATGGAGGCCACTGTGTTCTTGGGGACCTTCAATGCTGCAGATATTTTTTGGTACCCTGCCCCAGATCTGTGCCTCGATACAATCCGGTCTCGGAGCTCTACGGACAATTCCTTCGACCTCATGGCTTGGTTTTAGCTCCAACATGCACTGTCAACTGTGGGACCTTACATAGACAGGTGTGTACCTTTCCAAAGCATGTCCAATCAATTGAATTTACCACAGCTGGACTCCAATCAAGTTGTAGAAACATCTCAAGGATGATCAATGGAAACAGGATGCACCAGAGCTCAATTTCGAGTCTCACAGCAAAGGGTCTGAATACTTATGTTAATAAGGTTGTTGTTTTTTTAGATATATTTTGAAAAAAATATATAAAAAACCTGTTTTCGCTTTGGCATTATGGGGTATTGTGTGTAGATTGCAGATTACATTTTAATCAATTTTAGAATAAGGCTGTAATGTAACAAAATGTGGAAAAAGTCAAGGGTCTGAATACTTTCCAAATGCACTGTAACTCATTTAGAAAAACAGGATTGTATTTTTCTCCCCTTTTTAGTGTTACAAATAACAATGGAAATCAACAACTCTGTCTCTGTTGTTATATGTTTCTTTCTAGTAAGTATTTTCCCATCCTGGAATCTGAGATCTTGTGGAAATCTGTGGTAGAGAATAATGTATGACAATTTAGACACATTATCATACAATAGTTATCATCAACATGCTTTCGATAGTTTAGGGCTATAGCTACCTAGGCCTTGATAACTAGTTATTGGGTTATCCAGCTAGCTACGAAAGTGCATACTAACACGAAATATATGTATTACTAACCCAATATTGACCCCACCCTGTTGTTTCCAATGGGGGACTTTTATTATGAAGGCGAACCGTAAATTCCAGTTATTTATAATCGTTATTGTGGCTAACTTCACACAAAGGTGGTAGCTAGCAGCGAACAGCGAACTTAGCATAGCTATTTGCCAGCTGTGGGTTAGGTAACAGTAGCTAGTCAATGTTAGAAAACTAGCTAGCTAATACAAAAACAAACTCAATATACTACATGGAAGGTATACTCTGTACAATGTGCTATGGTAACTTGTTAGCTAGCTGGCCTAGTTGGTAGGCCTAATAACATCGCCAGCTAACGTTTGCTACCTAGCTAAATTTAGTTAAGTACGTTTGCTAACGTTAGCTAGCTACAGTTATGCCTCTGCAGTTAGCTAGCCAACACTTGGTGAGCATAATAATAAAGAAATCCCCATCAAAATCCTTCTGTTTAAGCATTAGATGTATTCTTGCATGGGCTGCGTCTCAATCCACCACATCCGCTGATGTCGTCCTTCCGTGGCAGAGCTGCGGTGTTGTTTGTCAGACCAGGAGACACCAACTTCTGTCTGTATCGTCCGAAAAGTTCGGCCTACAAGCTGAGACTCACGAACAAACACATTTTTCTCTTGGACGCTCACAAGTGTCTGAATCTAGCAGGTACCAGTAAAAAACATATTTTAAGTATATATTGAAGTACTTTAGTTGTTTTTTAAAGGTGCTAAATACAGGTAAATATGTTTACTGATCTTAATCTCTCAGATTCAGAAACTTCAAAACCAACTTCCCTTTGAAAAGTGTTAACTATATCATCCCCCACTCATTATCGCAAAGGGTTATCAATTGTCAGGGTCAATTCCATTTCAATTAGTCAATTCAACCCAAATTCCAATTCCACATTTTCCTCATTCAAAAGCGTTGAAGAGAATTGGATGTCAGAATTACAGAATTCAACCTAACAATAGACTGGATGATAATTTATGGAGGTCTAATTTATCAAGATAATTTATAGTTAGATATAACCTGCTCTTACCATGATTAACAGATTTCCCAATCTTCTCCTCCTCTTCTTCATCTTTAAAGTTGACATTCAGCTCCAGTGTTTGACTGCAGTCTTCCAGCTTCACTGATGCCATCTCTGGATCCTGCAGTGCAAACTTGGCTCCACTGTCACAATCAGGACGCAGTGACTGTAGGTTTGGAGTGTGTAATTTGTCAACTCTGAATAGTATCCCAGTCCTAAATAGAAGTCTGGGATCAACTTCCTCCCCTGTGCAGGCCACACCCCCTCTCATTGTAATGTACTTATGAACACAATTTGAACAATAGCTTCCTAAAATGCTGTGGTGCTTACTAACACAATAGGAAAGGTTGTGGTAGATGTGGGCCATCACAGGGGAGGTCACAGCTCTTTCACTCTGAACATTCATATCAATGACTCACCCTGAAATGACCCATCAATACCAGAGTTCTACAAGACTTATTTACATAATCAACTGGGCATTACAACAGTCTGACCCTCATTATAGTCCTGGGTATATATTGAGCTCTAACAATGGGTCGTGGAAAAGGTCTTTTGAAATGAATACTGTAGTGGTGTGAGAAAGGTAACACAAGCTTCCTCTCTGGTTCCATTCCCTAATAGTAACTGGGTCATTATTGGATTGTGGTGGTAATGCTGTCCCTGGACTTTGGTACCATATAAAACACTTTAAAAATGACAATTTGTTTTTGTTTTATTTAACTGTAATTCAATAAGAAACATGTTTAAGTCCTTTACACTGTAAAACATTAATTTGTATGAATTGTAGCAAATTGGATTGTCCCAATGGTGATGTGTAAAGGTGTAGTGACATGTTTTGACTAGATAGATATTTTGAATGCCATGAATTAAACAAAAACGTTTTTTTGGGTTAACTATATAGAAAATACAAAAGGTTAAACCAGCACAAATTCATAAAGAATGTTTATTTGTCATAGATCAATTACATTCATTGCAGTTATCCAAATAAATGTAACAATGACTACTAAAGTAATCAATCTAGTTTTATAAGACAATGTAATAAACACATGTAGTCATTTCATAGCCTGTGTATCATTAAACAAAAGTCATGTAGTAAAAAAAGAACCCACCCAACCTAATGTTGAAAACTGATCATCACACCACCATCTTGTATCTACTAACTCATTCCCACAGAAAACTGATCATCACACCATCTCTATCTGATACATGTTGTATCTACTAACTCATTCCCACAGAGAACTGATCATCATCACACCATCTCTATCTGATACTGATCATCATCACACTCTCTCTACCTGCCGAGGAATAGCTTTTTATTTTATTATCATTGTTGAATATTTAAAAACATACAATCTATTTGCAGTGAAGTCGCTCGACATCTACATCACATTAGTCATCTGACAGACTCCCATCCAGAGCGATCCACAGATGCAACAACGGTCAAAGCCCTGAGGGACAACTTGGTGTCAGATCAAAACGTATTATATCTTACAAAAATCCATACCGCTCACTTTAGTATGATACCAGTATATTATGTTACATGACAATGGCCTACGAATGTAATATGAGTCGTACAATATAATACGATTTGTAGGATGTATAAGTATGTTACGAATTACAATATGTTACAAATATGCAATACGTATTATATTTTACTTATTCCAATTTGATGTTAACGTTAATTAACATGCTAAATAGTTGCATGCTAACTTAACATTCTGAATACACTATAAAAACTCAGCAAAAAAAAGAAACATCCCTTTTTTAGGACCCTGACTTTCAAATATAATTCGTAAAAATCCAAATAACTTCACAGATCTTCATTGGACTGCAGATGTGGCCAGGGCAATAAATTGCAATGTCCGTGCTTAAGACAGCGCTACAGGGAAACAGGACGGACAGCTGATCGTCCTCTCAGTGGCAGACCACGTGTAACAACATCTGCACAGGATCGGTACATCTGAACATCACACCTGCGGGACAGGTACAGGATGGCTACAACAACTGCCCGAGTTACACCAGGAACGCACAATCCCTCCATCAGTGCTCAGACTGTCCCCAATAGGCTGAGAGAGGCTGGACTGAGGGCTTGTAGGCCTGTTGTAAGGCAGGTCCTCACCAGACATCACCGGCAACAACGTCACCTATGGGCACAAACCAACCTTTGCAGACGGGACTGGCAAAAAGTGCTCTTCACTGACGAGTCACGGTTTTGTCTCACCAGGGGTGATGGTTGGATTTGCATTTATTGTTGAAGGAATGAGCGTTGCACCGAGGCCTGTACTCTCGAGTGGGATCGATTTGGTTGAGTGTCTGTCATTGGTCTGGGGCGATGTGTCACAGCATCATTGGACTGAGCTTGTTGTCATTGCAGGCAATGTCAACGCTGTGCTTTACAGGGAAGACATCCTCCTCCCTCATGTGGTACCCTTCCTGCAGGCTCATCCTGACATGACCCTCCAGCATGACAATGCCACCAGCCATACTGCTCGTTCTGTGCATGATTTCCTGCAAGACAGGAATGGCCAGCGAAGAGCCCGGATCTTAAGTTTGCTGAAAATAAACGCACTTGACAGTGAGAGGATGTTTATTTTTTTGCTGAGATATATATATATATATATATACACACACACACACACAAAAGTATGTGGACACCCCTTCAAACCCTTTACTGACCGGTGTATACAATCGAGCACACAGCCATGCAATCTCCATAGACAAATGTTGGCAGTAGAATGGCCTGAAGAGCTCAGCAACTTTCAAAGTGGCATTGTCATAGGATGCCACCTTTCCAACAAGTCAGTTTGTCAAATTTCTGCACTGCTAGAGCTACCCAGGTCAACTGTAAGTGCTGTTATTGTGAAGTGGAAACGTCTAGGAGCAACAACGGCTCAGCCGCGAAGTGGTAGGTCACACAAGCTTACAGAACGGGACTGCCAAGTGCTGAAGCGCGTAAGAATTGTCTGTCCTCGGTTGCAACACTCACTAACGAGTTCCAAACTGCCTCTGGAAGCAACGTCAACACAAGAACTGTTAGTCAGGAGCTTCACAAAAAAATGGGTTTCTATAGCCGAGCAGCTGCACACAAGACTAAAATCACCAAGATGTGCAATGCCAAGCGTCAGCTGGAGTGGTGTAAAGCTATTGGACTTTCTGGAGTAATGAATCACGCCTCATCTGGAAGTCTGATGGACAAATCTGGGTTTGGTGGATGCTAGGCGAACGATACCTGCCACAATGCATAGTGCCAAATGTAAAGTGTGGTGGAGGTATAATGGTCTAGGGCTGTTTTTCATGGTTCGGGCTAGGCCCCTTAGTTTCAGTGAAGGGAAATCTTAACGCTACAGCATACAATGACAGTCTTGACGATTCTGTGCTTCCAACTTTGTGTCAACAGTTTGGGGAAGGCCCTTTCCTGTTTCAGCATGACAATGCTCCTATGCACAAAGCAAGGTCCATACAAAAATGGTTTATTGAGATCGGTGTGGAAGAACTTGACTGGCCTGCACAGAGCCCTGACCTCAACCCCATCGAACAACTTTGGGATGAATTGGAACGCTGACTTCGAGCCGAATGAAAGAAAGTCCCCACAGCAATGTTCCAGCATCTACTGGAAAGTATTTCCAGAAGAGTGGAAGCTGTTATAGCAGCAGAGGGAGGGACCAAGTCCATATTAATGCCCATGATTTTGTAATGAGATGTTCGACGAGCAGGTGTCCACATACTTTTGGTCATGTAGTTTAGTTGCAAAGTTGCTTATTAGCTAAAATGCTAAAGTTGTCTATGATGTGATTCGAACATGAAACCTTTGGGTTGCAATACGTTCATGTTATATGCAGACCCATCCACCCCGACCAACAGACCAACCTCATTTTGTTTTTGCCTTAAAAGGAAAATGTTTAAATGTTTCAACTTCATATTCAATTCAATATTCATCTCCAGCACCACCTCCTCTGCACAGTTGTCAATGAGAAACAATAGGATTACAATAGAGTGTTCGTCTTAATGTTATAAAATTCCCTGTTACCACTTCCTTTACGAGATGAGAATGAAGCGATGGAGTGACTAATCTTAACTGGCCTGAGACAACTGATCAGGCTTCTTGCCTTTATGTATACGTTGATGTGTTTTTAAGGAAGCCAATTGGGAGAAACTCTTCTGACAGTCAGAGCAGAAGTAAGGCTTCTCTCCTGTGTGTTTTCTTTGATGAATTTTTAGCTCAGTTGATGTTGTGAAGCACTTCCCACAGTCAGAGCAGGAGTAAGGTTTCTCTCCTTTATGTATGCGTTGGTGTATTTTTAAGCTGCCCTGTTGGGAGAAACTCTTCCCACAGTCAGAGCAGGAGTAAGGCTTCTCTCCTGTGTGTCCTCTTTGATGAACTTTTAGCTCAGTTGATGTTGTGAAGCACTTCCCACAGTCAGAGCAGGAGTAAGGCTTCTCTCCTTTATGTATTCGCTGGTGACATTTTAAGTTGCTCTGTTGGGAGAAACCCTTCCCACAGTCAGGGCAGGAGTAAGGCTTCTCTCCTGTATGTATTCGCTGGTGACATTTTAAGTGGATCTGTTGAGAGAAACCCTTCCCACAGTCAGAGCAGTAGTAAGGCTTATCTCCTGTGTGTGTACGTTGGTGTGTTTTAAAATTGCTCTGTTGAGAGAAACTCTCCCCACAATCAGAGCAGTAGTAAGGTTTCTCTCCAGTGTGCATTTTCTGATGAACTGTCAGAGTCCTTGATGTTATGAAACTCCTCCCACAGTCAGAACAGAAGTAAGGCTTCTCTCCTGTGTGTGTTCTCTGATGAACTCTTAGCCCAGTTGATGTTGTGAAACATTTTCCACAGTCAGAGCAGTAGTAAGGCTTCTCCCCTGTGTGTATACGTTGGTGTGTTTTTAAGTTGCTCTGATGAGAGAAACGCTCCCCACAATCAGAGCAGGAGTAAGGTTTCTCTCCAGTGTGCACTCTCTGATGAACTGTCAGAGCCTGTGATGTTTTTAAACTCTTCCCACAGTCAGTGCAGGAATACAGATTATCTCCTGTGTGTATTTTTAAGTGTATTTTTAGTTTTGATAGAAATGGGAAAATCTCCTCACAATGTGGGCAGGGATGAGACCTCTTAGCTCTGTGATTTTCCTGCTGTTGCTCTCTGGATGTAGAGAATGTCTCAACATGGTCTCCTGTGTGAACAACATCAGAAGAAACAGTCAGTTGGTGTGATGTACATATGACTTCATAACAGTAGGCTGTACAATACAGGGAATAAAGCTATTAGGGCTGTGCCGACAAAAAAAAATGTATCCTGGTCGACAGTCTGTTCTTTCGACCAATCGATTGGTATACATTTTAAAACGGGTATTTTTCCAAATATTAGACACACCCTTTGTTTGAATAAAATCAACTATATGTAGGCTACTGAGCTTGTCTGACGCTTTAAGCACGGCAATACATTTTTAAAAAATCAAGACATAAATGACTAAAGAGGGAGCCAGAGATCAACCTGTTCCCGACCCTCCTCCTCCTCACTGCTGCTGGCCTTCTCAGATTCTGCTGTTACCCTCCTGAAGTTGAGGATAATAGGCTACACCAGCGGTCAACAGATTTTTCCATTTGGAGTGGCAGATTATCGTGCCATTTCTACTGATCTGCGTGTCAGTTATGGTTTTCATGGAACCTTTAAATTTAATTTAAAATAACATCTTCATGTCTCAAATCAATGTCACGTGGTTAATAAATTATATCCCAATTAAAATTATTCAATTAAAAAAAAGTTACTTCTATTGCCAATATGTAAAAACAGCCTACAAATAGCCAACAAAAACACTGCAGCCTGCATGTAGAACATATCCTGATGAAAATAAATATTCTATAAATCACATTGGCTACACATGGCCTGTCTGCAAGGAACTTGAAACATTGCATCCCAACTAGTAATTTGGTCTGGCCTGTGCTAGAAAACTTCCAACATTGTATAAAATATTCTGGGCCCTCAGAGTTTCCTTGGCCAGTGAGCTCAGGAAAGACAGACACAGCTGTAGGCTATTTGCGCAAGGGATGAGAAGTAATCAGGTAGGCCTATTTTATGACGTTAAACCGGATCAGAGCATGACATTTTTCCCCTTTCATGCTGAGTCGTTATCGAAAGGAAGAGAGCTGAAAAGATGAGTAAAATAGGCTACATTGAGGAAATGTTGTCATTCTCACTGGTTGTAAAAACAGACTTTGTTTACTTGCTGTTTGAGGGGAAGAAAAATGACTTTGAGAAACTCCACAGTGATGGTGAGTTAAGACGATCAAAATTGGAAAGAAGTTGAAGGTGCTCAACCAACGTGAGCAGAGGTGCAACCTAAAAATGTGTAAACATCATTGAACAGGAAAAGGCGCAACACTCGCTCACCATTTTTTTTAAATCGTAGTTTTAGTTTTGTTAAGCAAGTTTAAAAGATTGACGTTTCGGTCTTCAATGCCCTTCAAACTTCAATATTTTAAACTTGCTTAATAAAAAATAAAAAAAGTCATGAGTGAGAGTTGCGCCTTTTCCTGTCCAATGAGTTAAGACATTCAGACATATTATCAGATCACTAAATGGGCACATTTATAGGCCTACATTTACACAGAGACCAGCTAGCCTATAGGCCTACATTTACACAGAGGCCAGGTAGCCTATAGGCCTACATTTACACAGAGGCCAGGTAGCCTATAGGCCTACATTTACACAGAGACCAGCTAGCCTATAGGCCTACATTTACACAGAGGCCAGGTAGCCTCTAGGCCTACATTTACACAGAGACCAGCTAGCCTATAGGCCTACATTTACACAGAGACCAGCTAGCCTATAGGCCTACATTTACACAGAGGCCAGGTAGCCTATAGGCCTACATTTACACAGAGGCCAGGTAGCCTATAGGCCTACATTTACACAGAGGCCAGGTAGCCTATAGGCCTACATTTACACAGAGACCAGCTAGCCTATAGGCCTACATTTACACAGAGGCCAGGTAGCCTATAGGCCTACATTTACACAGAGACCAGCTAGCCTATAGGCCTACATTTACACAGAGACCAGCTAGCCTATAGGCCTACATTTACACAGAGACCAGCTAGCCTATAGGCCTACATTTACACAGAGGCCAGGTAGCCTCTAGGCCTACATTTACACAGAGACCAGCTAGCCTATAGGCCTACATTTACACAGAGACCAGCTAGCCTATAGGCCTACATTTACACAGAGGCCAGGTAGCCTCTAGGCCTACATTTACACAGAGACCAGCTAGCCTATAGGCCTACATTTACACAGAGACCAGCTAGCCTATAGGCCTACATTTACACAGAGACCAGCTAGCCTATAGGCCTACATTTACACAGAGACCAGCTAGCCTATAGGCCTACATTTACACAGAGACCAGCTAGCCTATAGGAATACATTTACACAGAGACCAGCTAGCCTATAGGCCTACATTTACACAGAGACCAGCTAGCCTATAGGCCTACATTTACACAGAGACCAGCTAGCCTATAGGCCTACATTTACACAGAGGCCAGGTAGCCTATAGGCCTACATTTACACAGAGACCAGCTAGCCTATAGGCCTACATTTACACAGAGGCCAGGTAGCCTATAGGCCTACATTTACACAGAGGCCAGCTAGCCTATAGGCCTACATTTACACAGAGACCATCTAGCCTCTAGGCCTACATTTACACAGAGACCAGCTAGCCTATAGGCCTACACGTACACAGAGACCAGCTAGCCTATAGGCCTACATTTACACAGAGACCAGCTAGCCTATAGGCCTACATTTACACAGAGACCAGCTAGCCTATAGTCCTACATTTACACAGAGGCCAGCTAGCCTATAGGCCTACATTTACACAGAGACCAGCTAGCCTATAGGCCTACATTTACACAGAGACCAGCTAGCCTATAGGCCTACATTTACACAGAGACCAGGTAGCCTCTAGGCCTACTTCTATGTGTAATCATGTCAAGTAGCCTATAGGCCTACTTCTATGTGTAATCATGTCAAGTAGCCTATAGGCCTACAATTACACAGAGGCCAGCTAGCCTATAGGCCTACTTCTATGTGTAATCATGTCAAGAAGCCTATAGGCCTACATTTACACAGAGGCCAGCTAGCCTATAGGCCTACTTCTATGTGTAATCATGTCAAGTAGCCTATAGGCCTACATTTACACAGAGGCCAGCTAGCCTATAGGCCTACTTCTATGTGTAATCAGACCAGCTAGCCTATAGGCCTACTTCTATGTGTAATCAGGCCAGCTAGCCTATAGGCCTACTTCAATGTGTAATCAGACCAGGTAGCCTATAGGCCTACTTCAATGTGTAATCATGTCAAGTAGCCTTTAGGCCTACTTCTATGCTTAATCAGGCCAGGTAGCATAGGTGCGTGTCCTTACTCGAGATTGTCTATTGTTTGGAGCACTCCTGTCAATGAATAAATTGACAACTCGTAAATGCATATATTATATATATATATATATATATATGCCACTGCTCGACTAAAAACATATTGGTCGACCAACAGCCTATCGACCAATCGACTAAATTGGGTCAGACTTAAAAGCTATTCAACAACCTCAGCCAAAAAGGGGGCGAAAATGATGAGTCATATAATCCTCCACTCACTATCAGAAGGGTTAGTAACGACACAGACTAATTTCATAGAACTTTAAAACACTGGCAGTTTGTCTACTTCACCTCTTTAGTCTACTCTCTGAACATGCCAGACAGACCAGTCATTCAGGGATATGTGTTGTCAAAACTACAGAATTAAACCTATTAATAGACTGGGTCAAAACGTATGGCGGTCTATTACTCATGCTCTTACCATGAGTAACAGATGTCCCAATCTTCTCCTCCTCTTCTTCTTCTTCTTCTTCATCTTTAATGTTGACATTCAGCTCCAGTGTTTGACTGCAGTCTTCCAGCTTCACTGATTCCATCTCTGGATCCTGCAGAGAAAACTGGGCTCCACTGTCACAATCAGGACCCAGTGACTGTAGGTTTCTACTCAGTGTGGAAGGAGAGTGGCAGGCTGGGTTTGTCCTCACTGTTTACGTTAACGGCCTCAGACTTAATCTGAGTCGGTCTGTAGTAATAAAGACAAACGGACACAAAAGTTATTTTCTTGACAGTTCTGGCACTTTATTCTGTAAAAATATTTTCTATTTTTTCTTGTTCAATTATCTCATTTCAGTAGATCAGGTAATCCTTGACAAAACATTAGATCACATTAGACACAAAGTACACATTTTAAATTGCACAACATAAGTGCACTTAATTTATCGTAGATTTCCTAATTTCACATAAATGCATAAATGACTCAAAAAACATTTAGTACAAGATCGCAGTAAGTTACTTTCCGAATACACGGTAAGGAATTAGCCACTCGTTCTCATTCTGAGTAATAAGGTTGGCCCCTTGATTTCAACATCTGAACAAAGTGGACAGGCTAACAAGCTTTTCAAACAGTTGGAGACAGAAAGAAGGGTGTGTTCATAACCATCCAACTGTTAAACCTTGTTATCTAACAAATGGATCCAAGTTGGCTAAACCCGAAATATAAAGATACGCTGGCTAAACACTAGCACGTGGGCTTGAGAGATTGTTGATGAGACGCGTTAATATTCTATAGCCTAATGCCTGATACAAGAAGTCATTGTTAGTGAATGTGCATTATGCACATGGTTCTAGTTACATTTGTAACAAAAAAAGGGCATTTTCATAGACTTGAAAGCCAGATCAGTGATTGTAAAAACAACAAAAACCAGGTTAAACCATTTTGATAAAATAACACAATTATTAGTGGGTGTTATGGTTGTGGAAGGCTTATATTTAGCCTCGGTATAACTTCACAAGCCCTGAATTCATTCGATTATTGATTGTTAGAAAGGCAGTGTATTTGACCTTTAATTGTACAACGCTTATTTAGAGAAAAACAAAATGTAGATATCTTGAATCGCCCAGAAGTTTGAAAAACTGAAGATACAGCTGTATGATATTTATTCCATACCGCCCAGCCCTAACGAAGTACATTAGAGTAGAGTACAATACAGTACGTTATACTGTACTATACTCGGTACTGTACTGATCTAAACTCTTCTTTCCTGTACTCTGCTGTAGTGCTTTCCAATCTTGTGAAATATTAGCTATGTTTCCAAAAACTTGTCCAGTAACTTTGTCGTCGACATTTAGAAATCGTTTGCATAGAAAACAGATCCGACAATTGCCAGCTAGGTTGTTTCCATTTAACGATCTTGTGTTGATAAAAACCGCTGTCCTTAATGATGCAACCCGTACCGTCAAAATGATCCCACAATCATCATTATTATTATATATATATTTTTAACACTTTCTATCCTCAAACGCACATTTTTGTTTTAGCTTTTGAACATTTCTCCTGCCGTCCAAGTCAAAAAATGACATCCAAAAGACGTCGGTCTGTGTTTACTGGGGTGTATCCTAGGATCGGCCTGCAATGGAATTTTATGAATGTCCATCCATGTGGTAGGCCTAGCGTTTGTAAAAACAGTCAGTTGCATTGGCTTTATTAGTCCTGGTTCCTGTGAATAATCATGTTGTCTATTTAAGCTCTGAATAGGCCCATCAGCTACCCAACTTTATCAGGAGTTATCCAGAGCTGATTTGCAATGAGAATCAATGTGTTTAACACAGAGGGTTCAACTCCCGGACAACAGAGGTTTCAGAGTCCTGCAATAGAGCTGAGATGCTAATATTTGTGTAAACTCTACATAGTTGTGTTCTGTGGGTGTCACTGAGTAGGCTGAACAATCCATAGGTAAGACTGTAGAGTGCAATATGAATGTCCAACACAAACAAAAGACCCTCCATACTCAACTGGAGGACCTCTGTCCTGATCCAGAATGGGTCAATACGGACCACGGTCCGGATCCAGAATGGGGTCAATACGGACCACGGTCCTGATCCAGAATGGGTCAATACGGACCACGGTCCGGATCCAGACTGGGTCAATACGGACCTCGGAACCCAAAATATATATAATAATACTTTTTTGGTTGCAAAAAAAATGTTGCCCCGTCGCAAAATGTATAGAATTGTGTGATATTACATTTAAACCTGCCAACAAGAGGGTTGTGAAGATTTTGTGGTTGCAAGTTGGGGGTTTGTTACAACGCCAATAAATGACAATATCCATCTGGACCTTTGCCACCTAGGAAATGTGTCATGTCTCAAATAGTACTGGAGAACCCCTGTAATAGACTGACTGGGAAGGTGAGTATTCAGTCAAAGTCCTGCAATAAGAGCTAAGACATTAATATGTGTTAACTCTTGGTAATTGTATTCTGTGGGTATCACCGGTTTCATGGGTGCACAATCCAACCAGTTTCATAAGTACATATAAAAATGTTCACAATGCAATTATGCGTCTAATACATACACAGTGGGATTTCAAACGTTGTGATCTGTCTATTTTCAAATTAATGAATTATTGTAATTCATTTTAAATTAAGTTACATTCCACACATGTTTAGCGTTTCTAGTCCAAATATGACACGATTCCATTAATTTGAATCAGTTTGCATCATTTTCATTGAGAGCGAAACGCAAATTCCACTATTGTGGCTAATCGTTATTGTGGCTATCTTCACATACGTAGGGACAAGCGGGGAGACGGGAGAAGTTGGCCATGACCAGATATAAATGTATTATGTAGAACAAACATGCCTCTGATTCCAAGGAATCATGTCAGTTCTATTCAGGGGATTTCTATCTGCAACTTTCCAAAACGTTTTTGTACTGAACATCCCCAGGCGAAACAGACTGAGCTAAGTACGAACAAGGAAAGCCTCACAATTGAAAACGTGTAGTGCTTGTAAAATATTTGTTATCACGTTCTTCACTCACTCGGTTTGACATAACCACAAAACCTTTCCCAAGCGTGATAATACATTGACGGATTTATTTTTTTAACATGTTATGACGTTCTTTCGATATTAGTGCTATTACGTACCTGTAGAAATAACGATAAACGGACAGCACAGTTCTGGCCTTTTCTTTATTCCGAAGAATGGTGGCGCCAACCCGGAACTTCCTGTCCCCCCCCCACTACCCCAGTGCAACAGCGACATTATTGGACTGATGGACTAACTACTACTAAACCATGTAGAATATAAAATATAGATTGATTAGCTAGACAAATAGAAACTTGGTTTAAAAAACTAAAGCGTTGTCTGTTTTCTTGTCTACGTTTTTCAACCCATTACATATGTATTGTAGATGATCTCTGTGGAAGGCCAAGAAGATCATCAAGAACCTCCGCCACCCGAGACACGGCCTGTTCACTCTGCTACCATCAGGCGGAGACAGTACAGGTGCATCAAAGCTGGGACAGAGAAAATGAAAGCGCTTCTATCTCCAGGCCATAAGACTGTTAAACAGTCATCACTGATTTGATTGAGATAATATTGGTGAATAGCAAATTGGCTTGTCCCAATGTGTAGAGATGTCGTGACATGCTCATTTCAACTTCCTGTCCTCCTTGGCTTCAGAAACAAACTAAATATGTCACTTGAAACATCGTTTATTGTAATTCATTATACAAAAGAAGAGTTTGACCAGCATAAATTCATATACAAACTTGATTTTTCATTGGCAGATCAATTTATTTGGCTTGAATGTAGTTTTCCAAACACATTTATTATCAATGACTAAAATAACAAATCTAGTTTTGAAAAAACTATTGAATAAATGCATGAAGTCATTTCATAGCTGTTTATCATTAAATAAATAGTCATTTAGTAGTAAAGAATGATCCCAAACTAGTTGTGAAAACTGATCATCACACCATCTCTATCTGATACATGTTGTCTTCTAGCTCATTCCCACAGAAAACTGCAGAGGGAAGCAGCACCAAAGCACCCCCACACCATCACACCTCCTCCTCCATGCTTTACGGTGGGAAATACACATGTGGAGATCATCCGTTCACCCACACCATGTATCACAAAGCACCCCCACACCTCCTCCTCCATGCTTTATGGTGGGAGATACACATGTGGAGATCATCTGTTCACCCACACCATGTATCACAAAGCACCCCCACACCATCACACCTCCTCCTCCTCCATGCTTTACGGTGGGAAATACACATGTGGAGATCATCCGTTCACCCACACCATGTATCACAAAGCACCCCCACACCATCACACCTCCTCCTCCATGCTTTACGGTGGGAGATACACATGTGGAGATCATCTGTTCACCCACACCATGTATCACAAAGACACAGCGGTTGGAACCAAAAATATCCAATTTGGACTCCAGACCAAAGGACAAATTTCCACTGGTCTAATGAACATCGGTCATGTTTCCACCGGTCTAATGAACATTGGTCATGTTTCCACCGGTCTAATGAACATTGGTCATGTTTCCACCGGTCTAATGAACATTGGTCATGTTTCCACCGGTCTAATGAACATTGGTCATGTTTCCACCGGTCTAATGAACATTGGTCATGTTTCTTGACCCAAGCAAGTCTCTTCTTCTTATTGGTGTCCTTTAGTTATTGGTGTCCTTTAGTTATTGGTGTCCTTTAGTTATTGGTGTCCTTTAGTACTGGTTTCTTTGCAGCAATTTGACCATGAAGCCTGATTCACACAGTCTGCAATGAACAGTTGATGTTGAGATGTGTCTGTTACTTGAACTCTGTGAAGCATTTATTTGGGTTGCAATTTCTGAGACTGGTAACTCTAATGAACTTATCCTCTGCAGCAGAGGTAACTCTGGGTCTTCCTTACCTGTGGCGGTCAAAACGCTTGATGGTTTTGCGACTGCACTTGAAGAAACTTTCAAAGTTCTTGGCATTTTCAGTATTGACTGACCTTCATGTCTTAAGGTAATGATGGACTGTCATTTCTCTTTGCTTATTTGAGCTGTTCTTGCCATAATATGGACTTCGTCTTTAACCAAATAGGGCTATCTTCTGTATAGGTATATTGATTGAGGGATCAATATCTTGTCACAACACAACTGATTGGCTCAAACGCATTAAGAAGGAAAGAAATTCCACAAATTAACTTTTAAGAAGGCTCACCTGTTAATTTAAATGCATTCCAGGTGACTACCTCATGAAGCTGGTTGAGAGAATGCCAAGAGTGTGCAAAGCTGTCATCAAGGCAAATGGTGGCTATTTGAAGAATCTCAATTTTGATTTGTTTAACACTTTTTTTGTTACTACATGATTCCATGTGTTATTTCATAGTTTTGATGTCTTCACTATTATTCTACAATGTAGAAAATAGTAAAAATAAAGAAAAACCCTTGAATGAGTAGGTGTTATAAAAGTAGGTGTTTTTATATGTATATATATATATATATATATATATATATGTTTGTATGCGGCTTTATTAACTCAATATATTTTTTTACATTGTTTGCAAACTGATATGTGACACATATTAATGCCAAAATAACATTTTATTTTTAGCTAAACAGGTGGGACTCAAAACAGGCTCTGTTCCACCTGCCCTGAATGAAGCGTCACCACTATTATCACTGCACTTTCAACCATATAAAAGCACAACAAAGTCCAAATGGGAAAACAATGTTAGATATTTAGTTTATTTATCCAACAACAATGTGTTCTCACTGTGCTTTAGTTGAGTTTGCATTAATAGTTCATGGTGCATGTGGTAAACGCTGTTCAATAAGGTTCTGACAGATTATTACAACAATTATGAAGATCTCACAGAACTGAAACCTGCTGTCCTGAGCAAGCTCACCGTCTCTGATTACATAAGAACATTATAGTTACAGTCACCCCAAAATATGTCCATGGATGTTTTATTTGTTTAAAGGTTGAATAAATACTATTACATTAGTTTGTAAGATAGTCATGTATCACATGACCCATGAGGAGGCGCACAATTGGTCCAGCATCGTCCAGGTTAGGGAGGGTTTGGCCGGCAGGGATGTCCTTGTCTCATGGTGCTCCAGCGACTCCTTGTGGTGGGCCGGGGCGACTGCAAGCTGACTCTGGTCATCAGTTCAACAGTGTTTCCTCTGACACATTGGTGCGGCTAGGCTCTTGGGTTAAACGAGCAGTGTGGTTTGGCTCTCGACCTTTGCCAAGTCCGTAGGGGAGTTGCAGCAATGAGAAAAAAATCATAACTACCAATTGGATATCACAAAAAAGGAGGTAACACCAGGGGCCAGAAAAGTGTGAATACATTGACCATAATGTCAATCCAGCATGACTTCTGTTGCGTTCAAAACAACTGGAAAGTCAGAACTGCTAAATCTCAGATTTCAGTGAGTTCAAGACAACTGGGAACTCGGACAAAACTAGCTCCAACTGGTGAAAATACAGAAAAAAAACACATTTTGAACGGTAATCCAACTCGGAATTCCAATTCGGGAACTCTGGCCTCGTTCTAGAGCCCACAAGAAGGACCGCCGCGCCACCTTCCTGTTCAAGTGAGCACAGCACAACAAGGTGAGTCCAAAAATGTCTTGTTTGCTGCTGCATAAATGATGTAACATGCCAGGGAGATGTGTGTACTGTAGCTAAGAAAGTAATAATAAGTGTATGTTGAGTAGTAAGATGTCAGTAGCCCATGTGCCTCACCCTATTTTCAACACAATTGGCTGGAAGACCTCAATGATTCAGGAAACTTTGATTCCCCATCACTAGAAACAATTAACAAAAAACCTGATGTTGTTAAAATAAATGTACTTACAAAATGTTTCATTGTGTGTGGTCACTGAATGCACACTCATTGTTTTGCAGCATGGGGAACGGGTGTGGTCACTAAGTATACATTCTTCTTCTATGGTGTTTATTGGTAGTGTTCAAACCAACATTAACTGTACATCACTGCCCCATTCTGGGCTGGAGTGTAATAGAGACATGTGGTTAAATCCTGTTGAGATCACCGGGTCAGAGAGAACTCCTGATTGTAGTCATACCAAAGCACTCCAGGCACTCAGCCCATAAGAACCATTCATACTGTCAGATCTAATATGAAGAACTGAATACAACCATAAGAACCATTCATACTGTCAGATCTAATATGAAGAACTGAATACTACCATAAGAACCATTCATACTGTCAGATCTAATATGAAGAACTGAACACAACCATAAGAACCATTCATACTGTCAGATCTAATATGAAGAACTGAACACAACCATAAGAACCATTCATACTGTCAGATCTAATATGAAGAACTGAACACAACCATAAGAACCATTCATACTGTCAGATCTAATATGAAGAACTGAACACAACCATCAGAACCATTCATACCGTCAGATCTAATATGAAGAACTGAATACAACCATAAGAACCATTCATACTGTCAGATCTAATATGAAATAACTAACTTTAAAAGAAAATAGTTTGACCAGGACACATTCATGTACAATTCAATGTATTTAAAAAAAATATTTATTTATTTATTATTATTATTATTTTATTTTTTTTAATTGGCAGATCAGTTAAGTTGCAGCTATCTAAACATATTCATCATCAATGACAATGTTCCTCTACCAGCTCATTCCCACAGAAAACTGCAGAGGGAAGCAGCACCACCCAGTCAACCATCCTCACAGAGGACATTCAACCCTAAGGGCAAATCCAAGGTCATCTCAATATCTTTACAGTAGAAGCTAACAAAACACACCAAAACTGACAAGATGCTCACTGATCAGTAAAGTAGAGAGAGGCTAAGATTCTATAACGCTCCCTTTTCTCACAGTGAGAAACAACAGGAACACAATAGAGTATACTATGATTTCTGGAGAATTAAGTGATGTAATGACTTTAATTTTAGCTGGTCTGAGAGAACTGATGAGGCTTCTCTCCTTTATGTATACGTTGGTGTGTTGTTAAGGTATACAATCTGGAGAAACTCTTCCCACAGTCAGAGCAGTAGTAAGGCTTCTCTCCTGTGTGTGCTCTTTTATGAACTTTTACATCAGTTGATGTTGTGAAGCACTTCCCGCAGTCAGAGCAGGAGTAAGGCTTTTCTCCTTTATGTATAAGTTGGTGTGTTTTTAAGTTACCCAGTTGGGAGAAACTCTTCCCACACTCAGAGCAGCAATAAGGCTTCTCTCCTGTATGTATTCGCTGGTGGCATTTTAAAATATCCAATCGGATGAAACTCTTCCCACAGTCAGGGCAGGAGTAAGGCTTCTCGCCTGTATGTATTCGCTGGTGACATTTTAAGTGGTTCTGTTGAGAGAAACTCTTCCCACAGTCAGAGCAGCAGTAAGGCTTCTCTCCAGTATGAATATGTTGGTGTTTTTGTAAATGGATCTGTTGAGAGAACCTCTTCCCACAGTCAGAGCAGGAGTAAGGCTTCTCTCCAGTGTGCACTCTCTGATGAATTGTCAGAGCTCCTGATGTTGTGAAGCTCTTCCCACAGTCAGTACAGGAATACGGATTCTCTCCTGTATGTATACGTTCATGCGTTTTTAAGGTATCCAATCGGGAGAAAGTCTTCCCACAGTCAGTACAGGAATACGGATTATTTCCTGTATGTATGCGTTCATGCGTTTTTAAGGTATCCAATCGGGAGAAAGTCTTCCCACAGTCAGAGCAGGAATACGGATTCTCGCCAGTGTGTATTTTTAGGTGTATTTTTAGCTTTGATAGAAATGGGAAAATCTCCTCACAATGTGGGCAGTGATGAGACCTCTTAGCTCTGTGATCTTCCGGCTGTTGCGCTCTGGATGTAGAGAATGTCTCAACATGGTCTCCTGTGTGAACAACATCAGAAGAACCAGTCAGTTGGTGTGATACACATGTCAATCAAATGTATTTTATGAAGCCCTTTTTACATCTGCAGTTGTCAGAAAGTGCTTTACAAAAACCCAAAGAGCAAGCAATGCAGATGTAGAAGCACAGCAGCTAGGGAAAACTCCCTAGAAAGCAGGAACCTTGGAGGAAACAGAGAGGAACCAGGCTCAAAGGGGTGACCGGTCCTCTTCTGTCTGTACCGGGTAACATATGTATTCATATCAGTAGGCTGTACAATACAGGGGAATAAAACTATTCTAAAAGTGGGTAAGAGATGAAAGCTAAAAAGGGGCGTGTCATCATCCACTCACTATAACAAGGGTTAGTAACGACACAGACTAATTTCATATCATCCTCCACTCACTATCACAAGGGTTAGTAACTACAGACTTATTTCATATCATCCTCTACTCACTATAACAAGGGTTAGTAACGACACAGACTAATTTCATATCATCCTCCACTCACTATCACAAGGGTTAGTAACTACACAGACTCATTTCATATCATCCTCTACTCACTATAACAAGGGTTAGTAACGACACAGACTAATTTCATATCATCCTCCACTCACTATCACAAGGGTTAGTAACTACAGACTTATTTCATAGAACTTTAAAACACTGGAAGTTTGTCATCTTCCCTTCTTTTAGTCTACTATCTGATCACTCCAGACAGCCCAGTGAATAAAACGTTCCCTTTACTGGTGTCAAACCAGGCAAGTCTCAGTAGCATGAAATAACATCTACCTTCTCATTGAAACAGTTCATCATGAAACAGTTCTACTGCAACTTTTCATACACAGTGGGAAGTTGGAATGAACAACAAACTTAGTTAGATAGAACCTGCTCTTACCACGAGAAACAGGTTCCCCAATCTTCTCCTCCTCTTCTTCATCTTTAATGTTGACATTCAGCTCCAGTGTTTGACTGCAGTCTTCCAGCTTCACTGATGCCATCTCTGGATCCTGCAGTGCAAACTGGGCTCCACTGTCACAATCAGGACCCAGTGACTGTAGGTTTGGACCCAGTGACTGTAGGTTTGGACTCAGTGTGGAAGGAGAGAGGCAGGCTGGGTTTGTCCTCACTGTTGATGTTACCAGCCTCAGACTTAATTATAGTCGTCCTGTAGTAACAATGAGAAACAGACACAAAAAGTTATTGATGACAGTTTTGGCACAGTCTTTATTCTCTAAAAATACATGATTATTTCTTCTTGTTCAATTCTCACTTCAATAGATCAGGTAACTAAGCATTGAGAACAAAACATTCATTCATTCACATTAGACACAAAGTACACACTTTAAAATGACACAACGTAAGTCCACTTAACCTATAGTAGATATCCTAATTTCAAATAAATGACAAACGCCCATTTAGTACAAAGTTAGTATGTTTTAAGCAGCACTATGTGCTATTTTACAATAACCTTGTCTTAACTATTATTTAAGTCACACACATTGTATTTCCCATTCACACCATATTAACAAGTATAGATCAGAAACAACTGAATGTGTCTGAATATTAGTACACATGTAGAAAACTGATAATCATTACATTAAGCTTCACAACTGGAGTGCGACCGTGAAATTGTCTCTCTCTCTCTCTCTGATCAGAGTAAGAGCTCATTCTGACTGGGGTTCTATTATCTAGACGATAGGCCATAATTGAATTAGGCCCAATAGGCCTGGCATAGTCACACTTTCAAGGAGCTTTATATTTAGGTTTGGGTTATTTTGCCTAAAAAATTTAAGGCCTACCTATAGGAAGAAAAACAACAACTCTGCATCCCTGCCCAGCCTGGAAAGAGTGGCCAAAAAAGGTGTTTGCCATCCCCAGCGGCTCTGCAAGTGCGGAGAGGATATTCTCCGCTGCTGGCCTGCTCTCCAGGCACCATCATGTGAACCAGAAGCAAACAAACTCTGGCCAAACTGGTGTTTCTAAATATAAATTCAAAGTCACTGAGCCTAAGCAAGTCACTGAGCCTAAGCAAGTCACAGCCTGCAGTGCATTCAGAAAGTATTCAGACCCCTTCCATTTTTCAAATTTTTGTTACGTTACAGCCTTATTCTAAAATGGATTAAATCATTTTTCCCCCTCATCAAATCGACACACAATAACCCAGAATGACATCACAATAACCCATAATGACATCACAATAACCCATAATGACATCACAATAATCCATAATGACATCACAATAACCCATAATGACATCACAATAACCCATAACGACATCACAATAACCCATAATGACATCACAATAACCCAGAATGACATCACAATAACCCAGAATGACATCACAATAACCCATAATCATTATACATTTGTACATTTTAGCAAATATATTCAAAAAAATATATAGAAATACCTCATTTTACATAAGTATTCAGACCCTTTGCTATGAGACTTGACATTGAGCTCAGGTACATCCTGTTTCCACTGATCATCCTTGAGATGTTTCTACAACTTGATTGTTGTCAACCTGTGGTAAAAATCTATTGATTGAACATGATATAGAAAGGCACACACCTGTCTATATAAGGTCCCACAGTTGACAGTGCATGTCAGAGCAAAAACCAAGCCATGAGGTCGAAGGAATTGTCCATAGAGCTCCGAGACAGGATTGTGTCGAGGCACAAATCTGGGGAAGGGTACCAACAACATTTCTGAAGCATTGAAGGTCCCCAAGAATAGCGGCCTCCATAATTTTTAAATGGAAGAAGTTGGAACCACCAAGACTATTCCTAGAGCTGGCCGCCCGGCCAAACTTAGCAATCGGCGGCGAAGGGCCTTGGTCAGGGAGGTGACCAAGAACCCGATGGTCACTCTGACAGAGCTCCAGAGTTCCTCTGTGGAGATGGGAGAACTTTCCAGAAGGACAACCGACTCTGCAGCACTCCAACAATCAGGCCTTTATGGTAGAGTAGCCAGATGGAAGCCACGCCTCAGTAAAAGCCACATGACAGACTGCTTGGAGTTTACCAAAAGGCACCTAAAGGACTCTCATACCATGAGGAACAAGATTTTTTGGTCTGATTAAACCAAGATTGAACTCTTTGGCCTGAATGCCAAGCGTCACATCTGGTGGAAGCATCATGCTGTGAGGATGTTTTTCAGAGGCAGGGATTGTGAGACTAGTCAGGAATGAGGGAACGATGAACAGAGCAAAGTACAGAGAGATCCTTGATGAAAACCTGCTCCAGAATACTCAATACCTCAGACTGGGGCGAAGGTTCACCTTCCAACAGGACAATGACCCTAAACACACAGCCAAGACCACACAAGAGTGGCTTCGGGACAAGTCTCTGAATGTCCTTGAGTGGCCAAGCTAGAGCCTGGACTTGAACTCGATCGAACATCTTGGGAGAGACCTGAAAATAGCTATGCAGCGACGTTAACCATCCAACCTGACAGAGCTTGAGAGGATCTGCAGAGAAGAATGGGAGAAACTCCCCAAATACAGGTGTGCCAAGCTTGTAGCTTCATACCCAACAAGACTCAAGGCTGTAATCGCTGCCAAAGGTGCTTCACCAAAGTACTGAGTAAAGGGTCTGAATATGGAAATGCTATATATATATATATACACACACACACATACTTTTTAATAAATTGACAAAAATGTCTAAAAAAAACAGTTTTTGCTTTGTCATTATGGGGTATTGTGATGTCATTATGGGGTATTGTGTGCAGATTGATGAAGGGGAAAAACGATTTAATCCATTTCAGAACAAGACTGTAATGTAATAAAATGTGGGAAAAGTAATGGGGTCTGAATGCACTGTATATTCTATATTACCGGTATTATAGACTGATTTAATACAACTAAATGCTGTTAAAATGCTGAGCGCTTAAAGTCTCTGACTCCCTACCAGTCTAGTGTCGCACTTAGGGTGGCCAACTGTCCCATATTAGCCGGGATGTCCCTTATATTGGGCTAAATTTGTTTGTCCCATACGGGACCTCCCTTGTCCCGTATAAACGCGCCAATCCCTGTAAAGTAATTTATGTTGTTGTTGTTGCATATCAAGGAAATAAGGATAAACCTGCAAAAAAAAAAAAAAAAAAAGGCTGTGCAGCTACAACAAACATTGTGACGTAACAAAGACGTGGGTTAAGCCCGTCAGTGGTGACTCGACGAAAGCTTTCTGTACTTTATGCCGTCAGGAATTCTCAATTGGCCAATGGAGGGGAGAGTGACCTAACTCGGCATGCATCCACAGAAATGCACTAGAAGGCCACGCTAGCTAAAGGTGCTAGCAATATCGGCGCATTCTTCGTGACGTCTACTGCGGAAAATGATGATCTGCCTCCTACGGAAGGTGAGCGTGTATTTCTCAGTTGCCAGTGATGCCTCAAACAAGGGAAATAGAAAAACAATTCCAGTGTGCCTGAGATATTTCTCTGTGTCTGATGGTGCAGTGCACGTTTCTTGACTTTCAATGAAGACAGTGATGAAACTGCAAATGGCAAACATCAAGCTCTGATGAACTGTCTGGAAAAGCATGAACAGGATATTAGACATCACAGCCGATGCAGCAGATAATGGAAAACACCACTCCGTTTACCAGTTATTGAGCAGTGACAACAATCGCATTGTGAAAGCTACTTGCCCAGCTCACATAACTCATAATGCCTTTTTCCTTTCCAATTGAATACACTGTATATTCATTCCCATAACACCATACCCACGCCGTGTCACCGTGCACGCCATCTTTTGTACCTTATTTGGTAGTGAGCAAGTTGGCAACCCTAGTCGCACTCGCTTCACAATGTGTTTCTTTGTTGGCTATAGCCTTGAAATAAATAATTGAAATAATATAACCTAAATTATTAATTTCCTTATTAGGCTCCCTGTCTGGCACCTGGCCTATTTATAGTGGTATATGCTGTTTAATATGACAGGTAGCCTATTTATAGTGGTATATGCTGTTTAATAGGACAGGTAGCCTATTTATAGTGGTATATGCTGTTTAATAGGACAGGTAGCCTATTTATAGTGTTATATGCTGTTTAATAGGACAGGTAGCCTATTTATAGTGGTATATGCTGTTTAATATGACAGGTAGCCTATTTATAGTGGTTTATGCTGTTTAATAGGACAGGTAGCCTATTTATAGTGTTATATGCTGTTTAATAGGACAGGTAGCCTATTTGAAATGAGCGCTTCTTACATTCACCTTTTCATGTTTATTAAAAACGTTTAATTCAAATCAAATGGCTTGGTTTCAATACTTCAAAATCAAAATGGTAGGTCCGTGTAGTCACAAAAATAGATGGGTGTTGGTTACATTGTGATGTTAATGAATGGAGCGGCAATTTTCTTTCCTGTAAACTAAATGCAGTTTTTAGCGGAGCATTTGGAAAGAACGTGGAGCAGGGAGCGGGATTTCCGAGCGTTCATCTACTCTCTGTCGCATCCGCACTGCCTGTACTGAAGTCTGGTGACGCAGTTGTTGGCGCCGCCATTTTAGCAGCTCGTGTCACTAATTTAGAAATGTCAAATAAATCGATTCTTTATGAAATGACCTTGCTGAAATGTACATTCACTTAGACAAACCAAGGTCTCTAGCTATGTGACTTGTAAAATAACTTTTATCGCGTTCTTCACTCATTCGGTTTAACGGGGGGAAAAAACAGCACATAAAACCTTTACCAAACGTTACACCTAACATGATAGTATACGGATTTGTTACCTGATATGTTATGACATATTCTTTCGGAATTAGGTTTAAACGTGCTATTACATACCTGTAGTAATACATATCGTTTCGACAGCACAGTTCTGCGGCTTTCTTTGTTGTTGTTTTTACTTCCTGTTCCTCCACTACCACAGTTCAACAGCGACATCACAGATAGAACAATGAGACAGATATTTCACCGGATGTATAAATGTGAAGCATCCGCTTGACGATTACACTCTGTGTGGCAGTGGGAGAAGATGAAAAGAGATGGATTTGGGCCGACATTTAGCATTTTCTCATCGAAGAAACATCTGATGTCAATACAGTTTTTTGTTCCAAAAACTAAAATGCTTATGAACAGAGTAGAATAAGGTTAGTAGACTTCACCCTTGCAAAAGTTAACAATCGCGTCGTTTATAAGGCGTGCAAAGGCGAATTGAGTTATTGTACAAGTGCACTTCAAATAGGAGGCGTTACCGAACGAAATATGCAGATTAATGCTAGAATGCGCCAATAGGATCTTGCTAGCTCGTGCTTGGCTCTGCCCAGCTCCTTCCTTATTCTGCACACTATGACTCCCGTTGGAAGGCTGTAGTTTATATTGGATATAAAACCCTTTGGCGACATCTTATTTTTGGTATAATGGCATTCTGACACCTACACTACAGGTGGGTAATATATATATATAGGCCCAAAAACTCCTCAAATGCAGATATAAGGATGTCCATCTTACTGGATTTCTTGTGCAGTACAATTAACTGTGGCTATAAATGCTACAAAATCCATCTTCTTCACAATAAGTGTATCCAGATCACTTGATTGACGTACAATATGTGCAACTGGTTGCGATTTTCTTCAAAACTGTGGCCTTTTTCCCCTTCAACTCTCTTCACTGTCTCCACATTGACGATTTGCTGTACAGCCCTGATCCTTGACCCCTCAACCTCTTTCACCCTAACAGGGGACTCTGGGAATTCAGGAATAGGACCCCCACCACAGTTGAAACATATTCCTTCTGTCTGCAAACACTTTACACTTTTTAGACTTCTTGCATTGCATCAGGTTTTACATGAACGCTCTTACTACGTAACTGATATATCCCAGCTTTACAGAGTGTGGTGACAGAAATTAAGATTATTAGGAATTAAGGTTTGTTTGTGATTAAATGCTTAAACTACTGCATTAATGAACTTGTGTGTGGGAAGACAGACCTATGACCATAAGAGAACAAGCACTGCAGACTTCACACGTTTCTCTGTGGCTTCCTCTTAGGATGAAGGCTCTGTTCCTCTTTCTCCTAAATATTCTCTGTTCCTCTTTCTCCTAAATATTCTCTGTACCTCTTTCTCCTAAATATTCTCTGTTCCTCTTTCTCCTAAATATTCTGTTCCTCTTTCTCCTAAATATTCTCTGTTCCTCTTTCTCCTAAATATTCTCTGTTCCTCTTTCTCCTAAATATTATCTGTTCCTCTTTCTCCTAAATAATCTCTGTTCCTCTTTCTCCTAAATATTCTCTGTACCTCTTTCTCCTAAATATTCTCTGTACCTCTTTCTCCTAAATATTCTCTGTACCTCTTTCTCCTAAATATTCTCTGTACCTCTTTCTCCTAAATATTCTCTGTTCCTCTTTCTCCTAAATATTCTCTGTTCCTCTTTCTCCTAAATATTCTCTGTACCTCTTTCTCCTAAATATTCTCTGTTCCTCTTTCTCCTAAATATTCTCTGTTCCTCTTTCTCCTAAATATTCTCTGTTCCTCTTTCTCCTAAATATTATCTGTTCCTCTTTCTCCTAAATAATCTCTGTTCCTCTTTCTCCTAAATATTCTCTGTACCTCTTTCTCCTAAATATTCTCTGTACCTCTTTCTCCTAAATATTCTCTGTACCTCTTTCTCCTAAATATTCTCTGTACCTCTTTCTCCTTAACGTCTAGATGTAGCGCCAATATAGCTTGCAACCATGATAATGTATGGGGTCAATTTGACACCATTAGTATTGAATTCAAAATCATTTGTGAACATAAAAATAAAGTTGAGAATGTAAACATATTTTTGAGGACGGGTGAAATAATAGATGTTTAAATCAAAAACCAATCAATTGAAAGCAAAATGTATAGAATTGTAAACAAAAATAAGACATCAAAAGCAAAACCCCAAAACTTGTAAGCATGTGTCCTGTTGGCTAGGGCCTAGAGAAAAGGAGAACGACTCTTCGCTCTGCACTTATGATTATTGGGTAGAATGTTGTGCAAAGGGCGTTTATGCATGTACTATAAAATAACGTATCTTTGTATCAATGGGCTCTCAACCATACACCATTGAGGTGATGTTTGACCAGTCTCAGTTTTGCAAATCTTAATTCAAATAAATGTTGTTTTGAAGAATCTGGTCTCTCTCCTTTCTCGTTAGAATTTCCATGACAACAACGCGGTACACACTCAGCAAAACATCAATACTACAGATAAACTTTGCTTATATTCCCCACTCTCCATACTGCGGTACACACTCAGCAAAACATCAATACTACAGATAAACTTTGCTTCTATTCCCCACTCTCCATACAGCGGTACACACTCAGCAAAACAGCTTTTATCGCTGCCCTGCTATGAAAATCAAAGCTGTCCACTTCATGCGTTAACTTCGTGATCCACAATACACGCTCATTTTGCTCTTTAGATACACACAATATCAACACCATACCACTTCTGGTTACTTTGACTACACGATATCAACACCATACCACTCCTGGTTACTATGACTACACGCTATCAACACCATACCACTCCTGGTTACTATGACTACACGAAATCAACACCATACCACTTCTGGTTACTTTGACTACACGATATCAACGCCATACCACTTCTGGTTACTATGACTACACGATATCAACACCATACCACTCCTGGTTACTTTGACTGCATCCACTTCTCCCCGTGCATTCTTCACCGTCCCCGCGCCTTCTTCACCGTCCCCGCGCCGACTTCACCGTCCCCGTGCCTTCTAAAGGGTTTCCCGAATGAACATCCTTTTCCTAAAAAACGTTCTCCAACAAGCAACGATTAATCAGAATCATTTTCCACACCAATTTTTTGCCCTTTTTGTTCCATTCTGGGATGGAAAGTAATTTGCCCTTGTAGTTGGTAGTTTAAAGCAAGGTTTACATCCTATCACTGATGAAGAACAATCTGGTTTTCTGCATGGTCAACACATTAGTAATAACATCAGGATGATCTTAGATATGATTGACTATAATGACCTCATCCTTGATGATAGTTTTCTTATGTTTATTGATTTTTATAAAGCATTTATCCCGCGAAACATGTTTTGGAAAGATTCAAGCTGAATAATGAGTATAATTGGGATTTCTGTGGATGTTTATTTCGCCTGTATTTATAGTATAATTGTTTTAATTAACATGCATCATTTTGTTACAAAGATAACAGGACATGTTGTACAATTGAATGGTTTTGATATGATTTAGTTCAGAAATTCAGACATGGATAAGGAATTAGTATATTTCAGTCTTCTCAGGAGACTGAAAAGATTTGGTATGGGTCCCCAGATTCTGAAAAAGATCTACAGCTGCACCATCAAGAGCATCTTGACCAGTTGCATCTCTGCCTGGTATGGCAACTGTTCGGCATCTGACCGTAAGGCGCTACAGAGGGTAGTGCGTACGGCCCAGTAAACCACTAGGACCAAGCAGGACCTATATACTAGGCGGTGTCAGAGGAAAGCCCCAAAAATTGTCAACGACTCCAATCCCCCAGGTCATAGTACTGTTCTCTCTGCTAGCGCACGGCAAGCGGTATCGGATCAAAAAGGCTTCTTAACCGCTTCTACCCCCCATATGTCCGTAAACACTCCAGCCAGCTGTACACAAGAATAATAATACAAAAGAGAAGAGATTGACCAACACAAATACACCTACACAATGTATTGGCAGATCAATGCAGTTATCCAAACATGTTCATCATCAATGACTAAAATAACACATGTAGTTTGTTAAAAAAAGACAACTTAATAAACATGTCGTCATTTCATAGCCTGTGTATCATTAAACAAATAGTAATTTAGTAGCAAGAAATAATCCAGACAAATTTATGGTGAAAACTGATGATGTGATGATCTCTATCTGATACATGTTGTATCTACTAACTCATTCCCACAGAAAACTTTAGATGAAAGCAGTACCACCCAGTCAACCCTCAACCCTCAGACTTTATTGTTTCAATGAGAGACACCTCAGAAGGTATTCAACCCTAAGGGCAAATCCATGGTGATCTCAATATCTCTACAGTAGAAGCTAACAAAACACACTGATCGGTAAAGTAGAGGCTAACGTTGTAGAAAACGCTCCTCTTCCACTGCACAGTGAGAAACAACAGTGTGCTACGCTTTCTTCTTTTGATCAAATGAACTGTTTGTTACCACTTCCTTTATGAGATGAGAATTAAGTGATGGAGTGACTTTAATCTCCGCTGGTCTGAGAGAACTGATGATGCTTCTCTCCTTTATGTATATGTTGGTGTGTTTATAAGGTATTCAATCTGGAGAAACTCTTGTCCACAGTCACAGTGGTAAGGCTTCTCTCCTGTGTGTTCTGCGATGAACGTTTACTTCAGCATTTACCACGAGCAGAGCAGGAGTAAGGCTTCTCTCCTTTATGTATACAATGGTGGGTTTTTAGGTTGCCCGATATGGAGAAACTCTTCCCACAGTCAGAGCAGGAGAATGGCTTCTCTCCTGTGTGTGTACGTTGGTGGGTTTTTAGGTTGCATGATACAGAGAAACTCTTCCCACAGACAGAGCAGGAGAATGGCTTTTCGCCTGTGTGTATACGTTGGTGGGTTTTTAAGGTATTCAACCTGGAGAAACTTTTCCCACAGTCACAGTGGTAAGGCTTCTCTCCTGTGTGTGTTCTCCAATGAACATTTACCTCTGCTGATGTTTTGAAGCATTTCCCACAGTCAGAACAGGAGTAAGGCTTCTCTCCTTTATGGATACGTAGGTGGGTTTTTAAGTTGCCTGACATGGAGAAACTCTTCCCACAATCAGAGCAGGAGAATGGCTTCTCTCCTTTATGTATACGTTGGTGAGTTTTTAGGTTGCCCGATACTGAGAATCCCTTCCCACAGTCAGAACAGGAGAATGGCTTCTCCCCTGAGTGTATACGTTGGTGGGTTTTTAAGTTGCCCATTTGAGAGAAACTCTTCCCACAGTCAGAGCAGACGTAAGGTTTCTGTCCTTTATGTATTAGTTGGTGACTTTTTAAGGCATCCAATCGGGAGAAACTCTCTCCACAGTCAGAGCAGGTGTAAGGCTTCTCTCCAGTGTGCACTCTCTGATGAATGGTTAATTTAGCTGATTTAATGAAGCATTTCCCACAGTCAGAGCAGGAGTACGGCTTCTGTCCTTGATGTATTAATTGGTGATTTTTTAAGGTGTCCAATCGGGAGAAACTCTTTCCACAATCAGAGCAGAAATAAGGCTTCTCTCCAGTGTGCACTCTCTGATGAATTGTCAGAGCCCTAGATGTTGTGAAGCTATTCCCACAGTCAGCGCAGAAGTATGGCTTCTCTCCGGTGTGTATACGTTGGTGTGATTTTAAGTGGCCATATTGGGAGAAACTCGATCCACAATCGGAGCAGGAGTAAGGCTTCTCTCCTGTGTGCACTCTCTGATGAATGGTTAATTTAGATGATCTATTGAAGCATTTCCCACAGTCAGTGCAGGAGTAAGGCTTCTCTCCTGTGTGCTCTCTCTGATGAACTGTCAGAGCCCTTGATGTTGTGAAGCTCTTCTCACAGCCAGTACAGGAATACAGATTCTCTCCTTTTTGCATTTTTAGATTTATTTTTAGCTTTGATAGAATTGGGAAAATCTCCTCACAATGTGGGCAGTGGTGAGACCTCTTAGCTCTGTGACCTTGCTGTTGTTTCTCTCTGGATGTAGAGAATGTCTCAACGTGGTCTCCTGTGTGAACAACATTAGAAGAACCAGTCAGTGAGACATACATACGACTTCATATACAGTGTGTTCAGAAAGTATTCACATCCCTTGACCTTTTCTACATTGTGTTTCAGCCTGAATTTAAAATGGATTAAATTGAGATTGTAACATTGGCCTACACACAATACCACACACATACAAGGGCATGGATACATGACTAGATATTGGGTATTGTTGTATCAACATGAATTCTACTATGACTATTTACCATCTGAATATGAAAACCACATCTGTAGATTCTAAACCAACAGTTGGAGGACAGATGGAACTAAACCACCAGTTGGAGGACAGATGGAACTAAACCACCAGTTGGAGGACAGATGGAACTAAACCACCAGTTGGAGGACAGATGGAACTAAACCACCAGTTGGAGGACAGATGGAACTAAACCACCAGTTGGAGGACAGATGGAACTAAACCACCAGTTGGAGGACAGATGGAACTAAACCACCAGTTGGAGGACAGATGGAACTAAACCACCAGTTGGAGGACAGATGGAACTAAACCACCAGTTGGAGGACAGATGGAACTAAACCAACAGTTGGAGGACAGATGGAACTAAACCACCAGTTGGCCAGAAAGTGTTATATATGGCAGGCCTGTAAACTGTTTAGTCTTTACCCCATAACACCAGTGGAATACCCCATAACACCAGTGGAATACCCCATAACGCCAGTGGAATACCCCATAACGCCAGTGGAATACCCCATAACGCCAGTGGAGTACCCCATAACGCCAGTGGAATACCCCCATAACGCCAGTGGAGTACCCCATAATGCCAGTGGAGTACCCCATAACGCCAGTGGAATACCCCCATAACGCCAGTGGAATACCCCCATAACGCCAGTGGAATACCCCCATAACGCCAGTGGAATACCCCCATAACGCCAGTGGAATACCCCCATAACGCCAGTGGAGTACCCCATAACGCCAGTGGAATACCCCCATAACGCCAGTGGAATACCCCCATAACGCCAGTGGAATACCCCCATAACGCCAGTGGAGTACCCCATAACGCCAGTGGAGTACCCCATAACGCCAGTGGAACACCCCATAACGCCAGTGGAGTACCCCATAACGCCAGTGGAATACCCCCATAACGCCAGTGGAATACCCCCATAACGCCAGTGGAATACCCCCATAACGCCAGTGGAGTACCCCATAACGCCAGTGGAACACCCCATAACGCCAGTGGAGTACCCCATAACGCCAGTGGAGTACCCCATAACGCCAGTGGAGTACCCCATAACGCCAGTGGAGTACCCCATAACGTTGAGTCAATAAGTATTCAACCCCTTTGTTATGGCAAGCTTAACAAGTCACATGGTCTCACTCTGTGTGCAATAATAATGGTTATCATGATTTCTGAATGACTACCTCACCTCTGTAACCCACAAATACAATTATCTGTAAATGTCCCTCAGTCAAGTAGTGAATTTCAAACACAGATTCAACCATAAAGACCAGGGACATTTTCTAATGCCTCACAAGGAAGGGCACCTATTAGTAGATGGGTAAAACATTTTATAAAAGACATTGACTATCCCTTTGAGCATGGTGTAGTTATTAAATTAACTGGATGGTGTATCAAT
This sequence comes from Oncorhynchus mykiss, assembly GCF_057628025.1. Lineage (NCBI taxonomy): Eukaryota > Metazoa > Chordata > Actinopteri > Salmoniformes > Salmonidae > Oncorhynchus > Oncorhynchus mykiss. Next base: position 13,247,245 of record NC_143039.1, read on the forward strand.
ACACCCAGTCACTACAAAGATACAGGCGTCCTTCCTAACTCAGTTGCCGGAGAGGAGGGAAACTGCTCAGGGTTTTCACCATGAGGCCAATGGTGACTTTAAAACAGTTAGACTGAGGATGGATCAACAACATTGTAGTTACTCCACAATACTAACATCAATAACAGAGTGAAAAGAAGCAAAGCTGTGCAGAATAAAACTATTCCAAAACATGCATCCTGTTTGAATTAAGGCACTAAAGTAAACTGCAAAAAAAAACTGTCAAAAATAATTAACTTCAAATCAAATTTTATTAGTCACATGCGCGCCGAATACAACAGGTGTAAGTAGACCTTATAGTGAAATGCCTACTTACAAGCCCCTAACCAACAATGCAGTTTAAAAAAAATACAGATAAGAGTAAGAAATAAAAGTAACAAGTAATTAAAGAGCAGCAGTAAAATAACATGTGCAGGGGAACCGGTTAGTTGAGGTAATATGGTCACGGTAGAGTTATTAAATTGACTATGCATAGATGATAACAGAGAGTAGTAGCAGTGTAAAATAAGGGGGGGGGGGGGGCAAATAGTCTGAGTCGCCACTTGATTAGCTGTTCAGGAGTCTTATGGCTTGGGGGTAGAAGCTGTTAAGAAGCCACTTTGGACCTAGACTTGGCGCTCTGGTACTGCTTGCAGTGAGGTAGCAGAGAGAACCGTCTATGACTAGGGTTGCTGGAGTCTGACAATTTTTAAGGCCTTCCTCTGACACCGCCTGGTATAGAGGTCCTGGTTGGCAGGTAGCTTGGCCCCAGTGATGTACTGGGCCGTTCGCACTACCCTCTGTAGTGCCTTGCGGTCGGAGGCCCGAGAAGTTGCCATACCAGGCAGTGATGCAACCATATTCATATCCTGAATACAAAATGTTATGTTTGGGGCAAATCCAACACAACACATCAAGAGTCCTACTCTACACATGGTGGTAGCTGCATCATGTTATGGGTGTGCTTGTCATCAGCAAGGACTTGAAAGTTTTTTTGGGGGGATAAAAAGAAACGGAATAGAGCTAAGCACTGGCAAAATCCTTGAGGAAAACCTGGTGCAGTCTGCTTTCCAACAGACACTGGGAAACAAATTCACATTTCAGAAGGGCAATAACCTAAAAAAACAAGGCCAAATATACACTGGAGTTACTTACCAAGACAATATTGAATGTTCTTGAGTGGCCTAGTTAGTTTTGACTTAAATCAGCTTGAAAATCTATGGCAAGACATGAAGATCGATGTCTCGCCATGATCAACAACCAACTTGACAGAGCTTAAAGAATTTGTACAACATTGTACCATCCAGGTGTGCAAAGTTCTTAGAGATTTACCCAGAAAGACTCACAGCTGTAATCGCTGCCAAAGGTGTTTCTACAAAGTATTGACTCAGGGGTGTGAATACTTATGTAAATGAGATATTTCTGCACTTCAATTTGTATAAATTTGCAAACATTTCTAAATACATTATGTATGTCATTATGGGGTATTGGGTATATTAAATATCAATTTCATCCATTTTGAATTTAGGCTGTAACAACAATGTGGAATAAGTCAAGGGGTATGAATACTTTCTGAAGGCTCTATAAGTAAGTATACTGTACAATACAAAAGGGAAATACAACCATTCTAAAAGTGGACAACAGCTCAGAGTGAAAATTATGAGACTCATTTCATATAATCCTCCATTCACTATCACAAGGGTTAGTAACTACACAGAATAATTTCATATCATCCTCCATTCACTATCACAAGGGTTAGTAACTACACAGACTCATTTCATATCATCCTACACTCACTATCACAAGGGTTAGTAACTACACAGACTAATTTCATATCATCCTCCACTCACTATCACAAGGGTTAGTAACTACAGACTCATTTCATATCATCCTCCACTCACTATCACAAGGGTTAGTAACTACACAGACTCATTTCATATCATCCTCCACTCACTATCACAAGGGTTAGTAACTACACAGACTCATTTCATATCATCCTCCACTCACTATCACAAGGGTTAGTAACTAAACAGACTCATTTCATATATTACAGAATTTACAATAGCAATAGACTGGGTCATAACTTAGTTAGATAGAACCTGCCTTTATCATGAGAAACAGATGTCCCAATCTTTTCCTCCTCTTCTTCATCTTTAATGTTGACATTCAGCTCCAGTGTTTGACTGCAGTCTTCCATCTTCACTGATGCCATCTCTGGATCCTGCAGTGTAAACTGGACTCCACTGTCACAATCAGGACCCAGTGACTGTAGGTTTGGACTCAGTGTGGAAGGAGAGAGGCAGGCTGGGTTTGTCCACACTGTTGATGTTACAAACCTCAGACTTAATCTGAGTCGGTCTGTAGTAATAAAGAGAAACGGACACACAAGTTATTGTCTTGACAGTTCTGGCACTTTATTCCCTAAAAATATATTATATATTTTTTTTGTTCAATTATCTCATTTCAATAGATCAGGTAGTTAAGTATTCACAACAAAACATTCATTCACATTAGACACAAGTGCACACATTTACACAACGTAAGTGCACTTAATCTATAGTAGATTTCCTAAATTCACATAAATGCATAAATGACTCAAAAAAACATGTAGTACAAGATCACAGTATGTTTCAGGCAGCACTATGCACTATTTTCCTGAATAACCTTGTCTTCACTGTATTATTTCACTCAAAAAACAACAGGATTTCCCATTCACACCATATTAACAATTATAGATAAAGATAGAAACTGAATGTGTTTCAATTCTACTACACATTCAGCTTCAAAACAGTAGAGCGACCTTGAAATGCTGTCTCTCAATCACCCACTTTGCCTGAACTGAAGTCCGTTGACGTTACTGAGTTAGCGCCACCTGCAGTACTGGAGTAAACATATCGAATGAATATTAATTTGTTTTTGCGCTATATTCCATATGCCTGTATCGCAAGGTTTTGTTATTTTTCATTTTTATGAGCGTTTATGTCGGCTTGTTGTCATGTTGTATTTTTGGTCTCGTCTCCGTCGGGTCTCTGTGCTGTCTGCACCTTCCCATTTACACCAGAGATCTGTATATAATGAGGAGATGCACGTCTCCGCCCTGACAATGGGAGTCGGTGTCCCAAAGGCGGGAAGGCAGGGGACAAGCTTAGGTCCAAAGCAAACCCATAGAAAAGCATTGGCCTTATTTTGGACAGATTATTTGTGAGAGTGAATTCTCTCGCTTCGCCTCTTCCTCTAGGATATCCAAACACACCAAGCCCCTACCTTTCACGCCAGGAAAGTTGCGAGACGACATCTTCCTATTTTTTATTTATTTATGTAACCTTTATTTAACTAGACAAGTCAGTTAAGAACAAATTATTATTTACAATGACAGCCAAACCCGGACGACGCTGGGACAATTGTGCGCTGCCCGTCTGTCAAGCGGTTTCAACTAGCTATTTGCATTTGTGGTTTGGTCCAAAAGACCGGTTCATATGGACACCAAAACACATTGAGACATTATTTTACTGTAATAGAGGAGAAGTTACCTTTTCCATCAATACCCTTTTTATGTCTGAACTACTCAGATTGAGAGCAGAGTTACACTACTAAAACCAGAGCATCAATGAACATTGATTCTAGAAAATGAATGCTCAGTTTATCTCATGTGGCATTGGTACCGCTAGCAGTATTTTAGTCAAATACCATCATACCAGATGCCCAGTCTGTGTCTTATAAATGTGTAATAAGCATAAAAACACAATTATATAAAGTATTGGCAACTCGTTCTCATTCTGATAAATAAGGTTGGCCCCTTGATTTAACATCTGAACAAAGTGGACAGGCTAACAAGCTTTTCAAACAGGGTGTGTTCATAACAATTCAACTGTTCTACCTTGTTAGCTAGCTGGCTAATCACTAACACATAGCCTTAAGAGATTGATGATGAGACCTGTGTTAATATTCTATAGCCTAATTCCTGCCACAATTAGTTAGTCAATTTGTAACAAAAAATGGCATTTTCATTTCCAGACTTGAAAACCAGATCAGTGTTTATTGCAACAACAAAAAAGCAGGTTAAACTATTTTGATTAAATATTACAATGAGAAAAAAAGAGCATACTCCCGGACAACAGAGGTTTCAGAGTCCTGCAATAGAGCTGAGATGCTAATATTTGTGTAAACTCTACATAGTTGTGTTCTGTGGGTGTCACTGAGTAGGCTGAACAATCCATAGGTAAGACTGTAGAGTGCAATATGAATGTCCAACACAAACAAAAGACCCTCCATACTCAACTGGAGGACCTCGGTCCGGATCCAGAATGGGTCAATACGGACCACGGTCCGGATCCAGAATGGGGTCAATATGGACCTCGGTCCGGATCCAGAATGGGGTCAATATGGACCTCGGTCCGGATCCAGAATGGGGTCAACACGGACCACGGTCCGGATCCAGAATGGGTCCATACGGACCTCGGTCCAGATCCAGAATGGGGTCAATACGGACCTCGGTCCAGATCCAGAATAGGTCAATACGGACCTCGGACCAGATCCAGAATGAGGTCAATACGGACCTCGGTCCAGATCCAGAATGGGGTCGATTTGGACCTCGGTCCAGATCCAGAATGGGGTCGATACGGACCACAGAACCCAAATATATACATAATAATACTTTTTTGTTTGGGCTTCGACCCCTGGTATCATATAAACACATAAGACATGGAAATGTGTAGAACTGTAGGAAATTAACTTAAAAAAAGAGAAATCTCAGCCCCATGGTAATGTGTAGAATTGTGGGATATTAGCATTAAAACTGATAAATGTTCTCTCTGCCAACAAGAGGGTTGTGAACAGTTTGAACAATTGCAAGTTGGGAGTTTGTTACTACGCCAATAAATGACAATATCCATCTGGACCTTTGCCACCTAGGAAATGTGTGTGACTGGACCTTCTGAAATAGTACTGGAGAACCCCTGTAATAGACTGACTGGGAAGGTGAGTATTCAGTCAAAGTCCTGCAATAAGAGCTAAGACATTAATATGTGTTAACTATTGGTAATTGTATTCTGTGGGTGTCACCCGTTATATGGGTGCACAATCCAACCCGTTTCAGTTCGTAGAAAAATGTCCCCAATGCAATTATGCGTCTAATACATCCACAGTGGGATTTCAACCGTTTTTCCTGTTTATTCTCAATTTAATGAATTATTGTAATTCATTTTTAATTAAGTAACATTCCAACCATGTTTAGCGTTTCTAGTCCAAATATGGCATGATTCCACTATTTTCTATCCGTTTGTAATCACTTTCATTTGGGACTTTTATTTTGAGGTCGAAACGCAAATTCCACTATTGTGGCTAATCGTTATTGTGGCTATCTCCACATAGGTAGGGACAAGCGGGGAGACGGGAGACGTTGGCCACGATCAGATATACATGTATTATGTAGAACAAACATTCCTCTGATTCTAAGGAATCATGTCAGTTCTATTCAGAGGATTTCTATCTGCAACTATCCAAAACGTTTCGTACTGAAATCCCCAGGCGAAACACACTGAGCTATATACGAAAGCCTCACAAATGAAAACGTGTGTGCTTGTAAAATAGTTTTTTTATCACGTTCTTCACAGAAAAACAAGACCAAACCTTTCCCAAACGTGATCCTACCTTGAAGGATGTGTTATCTAACACGTTATGACCTTATTTCGACATTAGACAGTTTAAACGTGCTATTACATACCTGTAGTAATAACGACAACACAGTTCTGACGTTTTCTTTATTCCGAAGAATGGTGGGCACCTACCGGAACTTCCTGTCCCCCCACTACCACAGTGCAACAGCGACATTATTGGACTGATGGACTAACTACTACTAAACCATGTAGAATATAAAAGTGAGATTGATTATCTCGACAAATAAACTTTGATTCAAGAAAACTAAAGCAGTGTCTGTTTTAGTGTCTAAGGTTTTCAACCCATTACATATATATTGTAGAGGATCTCTGTGGAAGGCCAAGAAGATCATCAAGAACCTCCGCCACCCGAGACACGGCCTGTTCACCCTGCTACCATCAGGCGGAGACGGTACAGGTGAATCAAAGCTGGGACAGAGACAATGAAACCGCTTCTATCTCCAGGCCATAAGACTGTTCAACAGTCATCACTGATTTGATTTAGATAATATTGGTGACTAGCAAATTCTCTTGCCCCAATGTGTACTGTTGTCGTGACATGTATTGAGTAGATAAATACAAATATACATTATTTTGAATTCCATGAATTAAACAAAAGCATTATATTTACTGTAAAGTTAACCCCCCATAACTACAATGATTCAGTAGATCAACACAGTTCCAGTACTCTAGCAGGTCTCACAGCTGTTTATGCTGACAAAACATGTTAGAGAATAGGTCAGATTTAGCTTTGTGATGCTCATTTCAACTTCCTGTCTTGTTCAGCGTCAGAAACTATGCAAAGGCTTTTAGTATGCTAAACTGTGCAAGGAATATTCTTGTAGACAGAGCGCATTGGAGTAAGATTCTATTTCATTGACAGACAAGATTCAGGTCATTACTCTACACAGACCGTTGCGCCATAACCAATCAGAGCTGCTGTAGACCTCAATGCAAATAGTCCATTGTCATATATGGATCTGCCATTCACTTTGAACTGGACTGTGTTTACAGTACGAGTGGTCACAAGTAGATGTGCTTGTTTTGAGATCAAAGCGAGAGCTGCATGTAGTGGTAGTTAGTGAGTTATTATCCCAGTTATAGATCATTTCTAGTCAACAATGGGGGACTGGTTGCTTCCTACAAGAGCACAAAATGTCTGCATTTCTAGCCATCTTTGAAAAGCCAGTAAAGTAAAAAGCTTATTTTTTTTAAACCTCTTAAAGGGGCACTGTTAAGAAGGTCTTGAATAAGCCAAGTAGCCAATAAGCAGAGGGTAGCATAATTAATCCCATTCTTTATGATAATGATATGGGAATAATAATGAATTTTGTTTTCTAAAGTGGTTTCTTGCATCAAACACATTTTTTTGTCTCCTTGTCTGAAAGACAAGTGGAGAAACAGGTTCATGTCAAGCCCTGCGTGTTTATTTTATTTTAAAGTCTCATGGAATGTAGATCGACATCGAACACCACACATTGGCTGCTACTGTAGGCTGAATGATAGAACAGCTATTTCCATGTTAAAATATTATGGGATGCATTCTTCTCCATTGTTTTTGATGGTATGCCACTCTGGTAGGCCTACATTATGATTAAATAGCCACTGTAGCCTACTTGGCCACTGTTAGAACTGTAACTTAAAGCAGGTACAGGAAGTTGCACAGAATTTTGACAACATTAATGTTTTTTGCTCAGCAGACCTGAAATTTGCTCAATGCCCAAAACAATTATAGGGAACATTGATTGAGGGATCTCAGTAATTGACATGTTCGATTCACGTCTCCATCTCAACCAATAATCCAAGTTAAAGACTAGGACTAAGCCAGTGGCACATATGGAACTATCCAAGCAGTAGATACATCTCCTTCAAATGTTATTATTAAACACAATTCAATATTACTTTTGTGATAAAGTATATAGTCAGAAGTGAAGGTTATCTTACAAACTAATGTAATAGTATTTATTCAACCTTTAAACAAATAAAACATCCATGGACATATTTTGGGGTTACTGTAACTATAATGTTCTTATGTAATCAGAGACGGTGTGCTTGTTCAGGACAGCAGGTTTCAGTTCTGTGAGATCTTCATAATTGTTGTAATAATCTGTCAGAACCTTATTGAACAGCGTTTACCACTTGCACCATGTACGATTAATGCAAACTCAACTAAAGCACAGTGAGAACACATTGTTGTTGGATAAATAAACTAAATACCTAACATTGTTTTCCCATTTGGACTTTGTTGTGCTTTTATATGGTTGAAAGCGCAGTGATAATAGATTTAGGGCAGTGGCCACGTGTCATTCAGGGCAGAGCCTGTTTTGAGTCCCACCGGTTTAACAAAAAATAAATACATGTTAATCGCAAATTCAACAATGAGTGCCAAGGCGTCACTACAGACCCGGGTTCAATCCCAGGCTGTGTCACAGCCGGCCGTGACACCCATGAGGTGGGGCACAATTGGCCCAGCATAATCTGGGTTAGGGGAGGGTTTGGCCCGGCCAAGATGTCCTTGCCCCATGGTGCTCTAGCGACTCCTTGTGGCGGGCTGAGTGCCTGCAAGCTGACTTGGTCATCAGTTCAACAGTGTTTCCTCCAACACATTTGTGTGGCTTGGCTCTTGGGTTAAGCGAGCGGTGCGGCTTGGCTCTCGAACTTCGCTGAGTCTGTAGGGGAGTTGCAGCAATGAGACAAGATCGTAACTACCAATTGGATATCACAAAAAAACGGGGTAACGCCATGGGCCAGAAGAGTTTGAATACATTGGCCATAATGTCAATCCAGCATGACTTCTGTTGCGTTGACTTCAGACTTCAGTGAGTTCAAGACAACAAGGAACTCCGATAAAACTAGCTCGCAACTGGGAAAATATGGGAAATAATTTTGAACGGTAATCCAACTCGGAATTCCAATTCGAGAACTCTGGCCTCGTTCTAGAGCCTACAAGAAGGACCGCCGCGTCACCTTCCTGTTCAAGTGAACATGGCACAACAAGGTGAGTCCAAAAAGGTCTTGTATGCTGCTGCATAAATAATGTAATATGCCAGGGAGATGTGTATACTGTAGCTAAGAAAGTAATACTAAGTGTATGTTGTGTAGTAATCTGTTAGTAGCCCCTGTGCCTCACCCTAATAATTTGGTCCCTTTCCACCCCATAACTTAGCCCACTGACTTGGTGGTGCACATGTAGCCTATAGCCTGTTTTAGAGAAATGTAATCATCGAATATTGTATGAGCTTTCATTGTCTGCTTACATTACCCCTTTATTTATCCTACGGTTCTGACTTGGTATACAAGGGGAATACTTTAAGAACGGCCCATGTTCTGAATTCTGTCACTGTACATTTCAAAAGTGCTGAACAAATAGTTATTGACTACGTCCGTCCTGGCTCGCTCATTAATGTCTCGTTAAAATTATGGATTGCCTCTTATCCGCTCATCGTCCCCTTATGCCATAGTTTGTACATCTGAATTGTCAATAGAAACCACATTTGTTTAAGCAAGTCAGCCATATCAGCTATGTTTTATATAGGCAGTAAATTAGGCTGGACGTCTGTTTCACTGCCAGACAAAGGTCTGCTGATAGCCAGTTGTAGCAGTGGTAAGAATTCACTCCATGTTGCTGAACTAAAAGCTCTGTTGGGACAGCTTTATGTAGGCCCTAACAGTTTGTGGGCATTATTATAGTGCAATTGATGTATTGTGCAGTGGCATTGCAGGCATGCATCAAAAACATTTTGGGGAAGTATTCCCCACCAAGATTTACATGCTAAAATCAACACTGCATTTAGGTGACAATTAGTGATGTTACGTTTAATGCCAGAGCACTGAGACATGCATCGTAATCGCTAAGCAGTGTGCCGATGCCTATATCACTTTATCAGAAGGACGTGATCAATGACCCCCGAAACTTTGTTTCTTCAAACAACCACCTCATTGGTTTGCTTGAAGGGAAAAAGACTACGGTGCGCACGCGCTACAGGACAGTAGATCTCCAGGAAGAGGGTCGGACTGAACACCTACAGGACAGTAGATCTCCAGGAAGAGGGTGGGACTGAACACCTACAGGACAGTAGATCTCCAGGAAGAGGGTGGGACTGAACACCTACAGGACAGTAGATCTCCAGGAAGAGGGTGGGACTGAACACCTACAGGACAGTAGATCTCCAGGAAGAGGGTGGGACTGAACACCTACAGGACAGTAGATCTCCAGGAAGAGGGTGGGACTGAACACCTACAGGACAGTAGATCTCCAGGAAGAGGGTGGGACTGAACACCTACAGGACAGTAGATCTTCAGGAAGAGGGTCGGACTGAACACCTACAGGACAGTAGATCTCCAGGAAGAGGGTGGGACTGAACACCTACAGGACAGTAGATCTCCAGGAAGAGGGTTGGACTGAACACCTACAGGACAGTAGATCTCCAGGACAGGACAGTAGATCTCCAGGAAGAGGGTTGGACAGCCATGCGCTACAGGGTGTGGGACATCGTCCTTTAGAATTAGGCTGCTCTAAATTATTTTAACCAGCAGGTGCCACTAACGTACACTGTGTTGATCAAAGACTTGAATAATGAATCTATTTGACACAATTGGCTGGAACACCTCAATGATTCAGGAAGCTTTGATTCCCCATCACTAGAGACAAACCAAAATCTGACATCAGTGTTAAATTAAAAGTACTAAGAACTAAACTAAAGTTTAATTGTGTGCAGTCACTGAATGCACATACATTGTTCTCCTGCATGGGGAGGTGGTGAGGTCACTAAGTATGCAGTCTTCTTTTATGGTCTTTATTTGTAGTGCGCAAACCAACATTCACTGTGCATCGCTGCCACCTTCTGGGCTGGAGTGTGATAGAGACATGTGGTTCCGTCCTGGTGACATCGCAGGGTCAGAGAGAACTCCTATCTGTAGTCATACCAAACCACTCCAGGCACTCAGTCCATAAGAACCATTCATACTGTCAGATCTAATATGAAGAACTGAATACAACCATAAGAACCATTCATACTGTCAGATCTAATATGAAGAACTGAATACAACCATAAGAACCATTCATACTGTCAGATCTAATATGAAGAACTGAATACAACCATAAGAACCATTCATACTGTCAGATCTAATATGAAGAACTGAACACAACCATAAGAACCATTCATACTGTTATATGTAATATGAAGAACTGAATACAACCATAAGAACCATTCATACTGTCAGATCTAATATGAAGAACTGAACACAACCATAAGAACCATTCATACTGTCTGATCTAATATGAAGAACTGAATACAACCATAAGAACCATTCATACTGTCAGATCTAATATGAAGAACTGAATACACCCATAAAAACCATTCATACTGTTAGATATAATATAAAATAACTAACTATAAAAGAAAAGAGTAGTACAAATTCATTTACAATTTCATTTATTTTTATTGGCATGTCAATTAAGTTGGCTTCAACGGAGTAACCTAAACATATCCATCATCAATGATGAAATTAACTAATCTAGTTTTTAAATACCATGTAATAAAACACATGTAGTTGTTTCATAAACTGTATATAATTAAACAAATAGTCCTTTAATAGCTAAAACAATCCCCCCCAAAATGATGGTGAAAACTGATCATCACATCATCTCTATCTGATACATGTTGTCTACTAACTCATTCCCACAGAAAACTGATCATCACATCATCTCTATCTGATACATGTTGTCTACTAACTCATTCCCACAGAAAACTGATCATCACATCATCTCTATCTGATACATGTTGTCTACTAACTCATTCCCACAGAAAACTGATCATCACATCATCTCTATCTGATACATGTTTTCTACTAACTCATTCCCACAGAGAACTGATCATCTCTATCTGATACATGTTCTCTACTAACTCATTCCCACAGAAAACTGATCATCACATCATCTCTATCTGATACATGTTGTCTACTAACTCATTCCCACAGAAAACTGATCACATCATCACAATCTGATACATGTTGTGTCTACTTACTCATTCCCACAGAAAACTGATCATCACAATCTGATACATGTTCTCTACTAACTCATTCCCACAGAAAACTGATCACATCATCTCTATCTGATACATGTTGTATCTCATTCCTCACAGAAAAATGCAGAGGAAAGCAGTACCACCCAGTCAACCAGCCTCACAGAGGATATTCAACCCTAAGGGCAAATCGAAAGTCCTCTCAATATATGTAAAGTAGAAGCTAACAAAACACATCAAAACTGACCAGGTGCACACTCACTGATCAGTAAAGTAGAGAGAGGCTAAAATTCTAGAATGCTCCCTTTTCTCTGCACAGTTCTCTCACAATGAGAAACAATAGGATTACAATAGTGTGCTATGCTTTCTTGAGAATTAAGTGATGCAATGACTTTAATCATAGTTGGTCTGAGAGAACTGATTAGGCTTCTCCCCTTTATGTATACTTTGATGTGTTTTTAAGGTATACAATCTGGCAAAACTCTTACCACAGTCAGAGCAGTAGTAAGGCTTCTCTCCTGTGTGTGCTCTTTTATGAACTTTTACATCAGTTGATGTTGTGAAGCACTTACCGCAGTCAGAGCAGGAGTAAGGCTTCTCTCCTTTATGTATAAGTTGGTGTGTTTTTAAGTTGCCCAGTTGTGAGAAACTCTTCCCACAGTCAGAGCAGCAGTAAGGCTTCTCTCCTGTATGTATTCGCTGGTGGCATTTTAATATTTCCAATCGGATGAAACTCTTCCCACATTCAGAGCAGCAGTAAGGCTTCTCCCCTGTATGTATTCGCTGGTGAGATTTGAAGTGGTTTTGTTGAGAGAAACCCTTCCCACAGTCAGAGCAGCAGTAAGGCTTCTCTCCTGTATGTAGACGTTTGTGTTTTTGTAAGTGGATATGTTGAGAGAACCTCTTCTCACAGCCAGAACAGGAGTAAGGTTTCTCTCCAGTGTGCACTCTCTGGTGAATTATCAGCGTCCCTGACGTTGTGAAGCTCTTCCCACAGTCAGTACAGGAATACGGATTCTCTCCTGTATGTATACGTTCATGTATTTTTAAGGTATCCAATCGGGAGAAAGTCTTCCCACAGTCAGTACAGGAATATGGATTATTTCCTGTATGTATACGTTCATGTGTTTTTAAGGTATCCAATCGGGAGAAAGTCTTCCCACAGTCAGAGCAGGAGTATGGCTTCACTCCTGTATGTACATGTTGGTGTATTTGTAAGTGGAACTGTTGAGAGAACCTCTTCCCACACTCAGAGCAGGAGTATGGCTTCACTCCTGTATGTACATGTTGGTGTGTTTGTAAGTGGATCTGTTGAGAGAACCTCTTCCCACATAAAGAGCAAGAGTAAGGCTTCTCTCCAGTGTGCACTCTCTGATGAACTGTCAGAGATTGTGATGTTGTGAATCTCTTTCCACAGTTAGTGCAGGAATACGGATTCTCTCCTGTGTGTATTTTTATGTGTATTTTAAGCTTTGATAGAAATGGGAAAATCTCCTCACAATGTGGACAGGGGTGAGACCTCTTAGCTCTGTGATCTTCCTGCTGTTGCTCTCTGGATGTAGAGAATGTCTCAACATGGTCTCCTGTGTGAACAACATCAGAAGAACCAGTCAGTTGGGGTGATATACATACGACATCATTAACAGTGTGTTCAGAAAGTATTCACATCCCTTGACTTTTTCTACATTTTGTTATGTTTCAGCCTGAATTTTAAAAGGATTACATTTGAGGATTTATGTCATTGGCCTACTCACAATACCACACACATGCAAGGGCATGGATACATGACTAGATATTGGATATTGTTATACACACAATACCACACACATACAAGGGCATGGATACATGACTAGATATTGGATATCGTTGCATCAACATGAATTCTACTACAACTATTTACCATCTGAATATGAAAACCACATCTGTAGATTCTAAACCATCAGTTGGAGGACAGATGGAACTAAACCACCAGTTGGAGGACAGATGGAACTAAACCACCAGTTGGAGGACAGATGGAACTAAACCACCAGTTGGAGGACAGATGGAACTAAACCACCAGTTGGAGGACAGCTGGAACTAAACCACCAGTTGGAGGACAGCTGGAACTAAACCACCAGTTGGAGGACAGATGGAACAAAACCACATCTGTAGATTCTAAACCATCAGTTGGAGGACAGATGGAACTAAACCACCAGTTGGAGGACAGATGGAACTAAACCACCAGTTGGAGGACAGATGGAACTAAACCACCAGTTGGAGGACAGATGGAACTAAACCACCAGTTGGAGGACAGATGGAACTAAACCACCAGTTGGCCAGAAAGTGTTATATATGGGAGGCCTGTAAACTGATTTGTCAGGACAGAAAGTGGTAGGCCCGAAAAGTGTTTAGTGGAGTACCCCATAACGCCAGTGGAGTACCCCACAACGCCAGTGGAGTACCCCACAACGCCAGTGGAGTACCCCATAACGCCAGTGGAGTACCCCATAACGCCAGTGGAGTACCCCATAACGCCAGTGGAGTACCCCATAACGCCAGTGGAGTACCCCATAACGCCAGTGGAGTACCCCATAACGCCAGTGGAGTACCCCACAACGCCAGTGGAGTACCCCACAACGCCAGTGGAATACCCCCATAACGCCAGTGGAGTACCCCATAACGCCAGTGGAGTACCCCATAACGCCAGTGGAGTACCCCATAACGCCAGTGGAGTACCCCATAACGCCAGTGGAGTACCCCATAACGCCAGTGGAGTACCCCATAACGCCAGTGGAGTACCCCATAACACCAGTGGAGTACCCCACAACGCCAGTGGAATACCCCCATAACGCCAGTGGAGTACCCCATAACGCCAGTGGAGTACCCCACAACACCAGTGGAGTACCCCATAACGCCAGTGGAATACCCCATAACGCCAGTGGAGTACCCCATAACGTCAGTGGAGTACCCCATAACGTCAGTGGAGTACCCCATAACGCCAGTAGAGTACCCCATAACGCCAGTGGAGTACCCCATAACGCCAGTGGAACACCCCATAACGCCAGTGGAACACCCCATAACGCCAGTGGAGTACCCCATAACGTCAGTGGAATTAAGTTTTTCTGAATGTTTACAAATGAATTTAAAATGAAAAGCGGAAATCTCGAGTCAATAAGTATGCAATCTTTGTTACGGCCTAAAATGTTGCATAACAAGTCACATAAGCAGCGTGGACTCACTCTGTGTGCAATAATAGTGTTTAAAATTCATTTTGAATGACTACTGTGGTAGCAGGATTACAAGATTGTAACATTTAAGCACCAAATGGTAGTTTTATTAAATAAATCCTAATGGCGCAGAGTGATGATGTCAGAGAGTGATGTGGTGAGAATGGGATGGTCTGAGTAAGGTTCTTAGGACTCTCTCTCTCTCCCTTTCTGAGTTAACTGAGAGGAGTCTTTTTGAAGCTTGGGCTGGCAACTAATAAAGAGATGGTTTCCAGTTGAGCTTCCTGCAGTTAGTCTGGGTGTAGGGTCAAGGAAATTGTTTTTTGCTAGATAGCTTGGGCTGACATTGACTTGGTGATAATTACCTAAAGCTATCATTCCATAGACAATATGTGGTGTGTGTGACCCGAGATAGCCTGGAAGAGTTTAGAACAATGCCTCATTGTCTCATCTTCCTGGCATCTGGGAAACTAAGCCGGGTTGGGGGTAGAACACCATCCTGTGTAAATAACCAAGGTGGCTTATGGGAGTTGGAACCAGCCTGACTTAGCATTTTTAAGTCCTATATAAGGTCTCGGTTTTATTATTATCAGTTGGGCTGCTCAGCTCAACAAGTCAAGACTGTTGGGCTGACTGGTGTCATTATTGCAATAATGAATCAATATTAAAAAAGATGAATGTTTGAAGAAATGACAAAGTCTCTCACTTGAATAGAATATTCCACCACACTACCTCATCTCTGTAACCCACACATACTGTGTTATCTGTAAGGTTCCTCAGTCAAGCAGTATATTCCTCACAAAGAAGAGCACCTATTGGTAGATGGGTAAATGTTTTAATAAAAGACATTGAATATCCCTTTGAGCATGGTGAAGTTATTCATTTCACTTTCTATGATGTATCAATACACCCAGTTACTCCAAAGATACAGGCGTCCTTTCCAACTCAGTTCCCGGAGAAGAGGCCAATCCAACACAACACATCACAGAGTACCACTCTTCACTCTTCGCATGGTGGTAGCTGCATCATGTTATGGGTATGCTTGTCATCGGCAAGGACTTGGATGTTAATTTGGGGATATAAAATTAAACTAAATAGAGCTAAGCACTGGAAAACTCCTAGAGGAAAACCTGGTTCAGTCTGCTTCCCAACAGACACTGGAAAACAAATTCACATTTCAGCAGGACGATAACCAATAACCTAAAACATAAGGAAATATACACTGGAGTTGCTTACCAAGACAACATTGAATGTTCCAGAGTGGCCTAGTCACAGTTTTGACTTAAATCGGCTTGAAAATCTATGGCAAGACTTGAAAATGTCTGTCTAGCAATGATCAACCAATTTAAGAGAGCTTTAAGAATTTTAAAAATAATAAATGTGCAAATATTGTATCATCCAGGTGTGCTAAACTCTTAGAGATTTACCCAGAAAGACTCAAAGCTGTAATCACTGCCAAAGGTGCTTCTACAAAGTATTGACTCAGGGGTGTGAATATATATTTCTGTATTTACATTTTTTACATTTCAAAAAACATGTTTTGCCTGTCATTATGGGGTATTGTGATGTCATTATGGGGTATTGTGATGTCATTATGGGGTATTGTGATGTCATTATGGGGTATTGTGTGTGCAAATGGCTCAGAATAAATATCAATTTAATCCATTTTGAATTTGAGATGTAACATAACAAAATGTGGAATAATTCAAGGGGTATGAATACTTTCTGAAGGCACTGTAAGTAAGTATACTGTACAATACAAAGGGGAATACAACTACTCTAAAATTATGAGCCATATAATCCTCCACTCACTATCACAAGGGTTAGGAACTACACAGACTCATTTCATATCATCCTCCACTCACTATCACAAGGGTTAGTAACTACACAGACTCATTTCATATCATCCTCCACTCACTATCACGAGGGTTAGGAACTACACAGACTCATTTCATATCATCCTCCACTCACTATCACAAGGGTTAGTAACTACACAGACTCATTTCATATCATCCTCCACTCACTATCACAAGGGTTAGGAACTACAGACTCATTTCATATCATCCTCCACTCACTATCACAAGGGTTAGTAACTACACAGACTCATTTCATATCATCCTCCACTCACTATCACAAGGGTTAGGAACTACAGACTCATTTCATATCATCCTCCACTCACTATCACAAGGGTTAGTAACTACACAGACTCATTTCATACCATCCTCCACTCACTATCACAAGGGTTAGTAACTACACAGACTCATTTCATATCATCCTCCACTCACTATCACGAGGGTTAGGAACTACACAGACTCATTTCATATCATCCTCCACTCACTATCACAAGGGTTAGGAACTACAGACTCATTTCATATAATCCTCCACTCACTATCACAAGGGTTAGTAACTACAGACTCATTTCATATCATCCTCCACTCACTATCACAAGGGTTAGTAACTACACAGACTCATTTTATATCATCCTCCACTCACTATCACAAGGGTTAGTAACTACAGACTCATTTCATATCATCCTCCACTCACTATCACATGGGTTAGTAACTACAGACTCATTTCATATCATCCTCCACTCACTATCACAAGGGTTAGTAACTACAGACTCATTTCATAGAACTTTAAAACACTGGCAGATTGTCTACTTCACTTCTTTAGTCTACTCTCTGATCACTCCAGACAGCCCAGTTAATAAAACCAATCCTCGTGTCAAACCATGCAAGTGTCAGTAGCATGAAATAACATCTACCTTCTCATTGAAACAGTTCATCATGAAGCAGTTCTACTGCAACTTTTCATGCAGAGTGGGAAGTTGGAATGAAACAAACTTAGATAGATGGAACCTGCTCTTACCATGAGAAACAGATTTCCCAATCTTCTCCTCCTCTTCTTCATCTTTAATGTTGACATTCAGCTCCAGTGTTTGACTGCAGTCTTCCAGCTTCACTGATGCCATCTCTGGATCCTGCAGTGCAAACTGGGCTCCACTGTCACAATCAGGACCCAGTGACTGTAGGTTTCTACTCAGTGTGGAAGGAGAGAGGCAGGCTGGGTTTGTCCTCACTGTTGATGTTACTGGCCTCAGACTTGATCTGAGTCGGTCTGTAGTAATAAAGAGAAACAGACACAAAAATGATTGTCTTGACAGTCCTGGCACTTTCTTTCTTCTCAAAATTGTATTTTTTTCTTGTTCCAAGTATCTCATTACAATCGATCAGGTAGCTAAACATTGATAACAAAACATTCATTCACATTAAACAAGTGAACACTTTAAATGACTCAATGTAAAGTGCACTTAAAGTGGAACTGACAGCGTTGTCACTACTTTGCAGATATGAAACAAACAGACAATCACTATATCAGTCAAAAATATTTTAAAACATCACAGTTTATGCTACAAAACCCACTTCATAAGACGTTTTAAAAACAGGTCCATTTGTCTCAACATTCCATGATGTACAGTAAGACATTGTTGGCAGAATAGATGGATGCAGTTCAATGTGTCATGATTTTCCCTTCTGGGTGACAATCAGAGAGAGAGCCCCCCCCCCCCCCCCCCTCTCCACCAGAGAGGAAAGGGGGGAATGGGGTGAAGTTGGCCAGTTTGATGACGGTCGTAAATACCTTACAGAAACTCTCTTCCTTGTCATGCAATAATGAGGGAGAGAACCTCTGTGGAACAAAGGGAGTCCTCCCTCAAACTCCCAACATCAACAGACTGGATAATGAAACAATGTTTCTGGAATCCAATCATTTGGAATGGTCCTGTGGGTACTTAAAGAACAATCCTGTTGAATTCATTACTCATTTGTGATGTCACTAAGGACAGTAGAACAACATAACTGTATCTCTGAAAGTGTACATTTCCCAGTTATCAGATTCACATCTAAATGTTGGGGAGACTTATATGATTAAATATTAAACTATTTGTGAGGAGATGAAATGTGATGTTAGCCTTCTAAATGAGAATAGTTTTTCATATGAAAGTTCTACCCGGTCAGTGACCACACCCGCGAGAGCACAGGCGTTATTTCGGCGTCATGGAACACCCCCTTTTGTGAGTGCATAAAACCACTCGTTAACTAAATCTACATTAGACCAAGCACGCAGACGTACGCCGGACGTCAGGTAATGGTTAAAACTATTAGACCAGTACATTGCCGGGTTGCTACGGGCATTTAAAATGGTCGGGAGCTGAACCCTGAATAATCCACCATTGAGACCAGTGTGACCGACAGCGTGAGCTGAACCATACGAAATGGTTAGAAACTCTGAAACGTTCAACAAAGAAGAAGACTACACATTCACAGTCTGCAGCTGTATATGTAAAATAGTCTAGTAAACTCGACCGAAGACGAGAAGAACATATTCCTCTCATCAAGACGAGAGGAGAAGAACATATTCCTCTCATCATTGTGGTACTCTTGTAGTATCAATTCTAATGAACACTCCAGAACAAAATCCTAATACAACTACAAAAGACATTGTGACCTCCGGGTTACAAACCAGAGTCTTCTGTTGAACTACTCTCCACAGAAGGACCGGCGATTTCAACAGAGAGACAACAAAGACATACAAGCGTAAAAACGTACGTAGCAATTATTTTCGAATGAGCGGCCGTTCATATGCAAAGTATTATCATTTCCATGAGCATAGTTATCAACTGTATGTAGAGGGTCCATTCTGTCTTTCCCGCTCTTTATCTGTCCCCACCTCTTTCCATTGTCTACAAATCTGTCATATTGGGATAGTCCACTAGGGACCTTTCATTGCATTATGTTAGTATTCTATAATCATCCTGTGTGTGTGTTTATGTATTTCTGTGTGATTATTTCATTAGTTAGTAAATAAATAATAATGAATTGAAACATTCATTATGAGACTGATGAGGTAATAATTAATAATTGATTAATATGATGACGGGTAGGATATCGAGATATTCTGATCTACATTTGAGTTAATTCGGGAAACGGTAACTCGTTAAATAAACTTTTCCCGTGGTGCCCCAGGTTACTACTTAATCAATTGTTATATGGTTAATTTAACCGCGTAATAATTGACCGTGGTATGTAATTATTAGATGAATAGCCATCGTCGCATTAATGGTAGCAACAACATGACAAATGCATGATTAATATAATTCACCAATACATTCTAAATGTTTTATTTCATTGAATATTACAACATACTGTCACGTTCTGACCTCTATTTCTGTTGTTTTGTATTTATTTAGTATGGTCAGGGCGTGAGTTGGGTGGGCAGTCTATGTTTGTTTTCTATGTTTGGGGCATTTCTATGTTTTCGGCCTAGTATGGTTCTCAATCAGAGGCAGGTGTCATTAGTTGTCTCTGATTGAGAATCATACTTAGGTAGCCTGGGTTTCACTGTGTGTTTGGGGGTGATTGTTCCTGTCACTGTGTTTGTTGTCACAGGATAGGCTGTATAGGTTTTCACGTTCCGTTTGTTGTTTTGTAGATTTAAGTTATTTCATGTATCGTTCAGTTTTCCATTAAAGAACATGAGTAACCACCACGCTGCTTTTTGGTCCGCTTCTCCTCCTACAGACGAACGTCGTTACACATACAATCTACCTGCAGTGAACAGTAGGTAACAATATGGGGATGTCATTACCTTGCCTTCCTATTGATGGGGCATCAAATCAACAATACACAGGTTATGTTACCAACGGTATGAGTTTAGAAAAGAGGTTATAGCAGAGGGCCATTTCTGAGCCTTCAGCAAATTAGATTACTGTTCTACTGTAATGGTCCCGGTCAATGCATGTGTGGTGAGGGAAGTGAATGTGATTGGCTTAGAGGAAAGTGAATGTGATTGGCTTAGAGCTCAGGTGAGAACACGGGTAATTGTGTTAGTATTGGATGAAGCATTAGAATGACAGGAACCTCTCCAAAAGGGACAAAGTGTGCCATGGAGGCACCGCTCGGCCCCCTGGGTATCAGTGACTGTACCTGGATCTTTCTAGGCTAGTCATTTATTTAACAGGTCTGGTGTCATGTATTTGGTTGGATCACCATGTCTTCCTCAACAACTCACTGTATACTGGATCCATTGTAGGTTACACAGGAACTGTATACTGGATCCATTGTAGGTTACACAGGAACTGTAATACTGGATCCATTGTAGGTTACACAGGAACTGTATACTGGATCCATTGTAGGTTACACAGGAACTGTAATACTGGATCCATTGTAGGTTACACAGGAACTGTATACTGGATCCATTGTAGGTTACAGAGGAACTGTATACTGGATCCATTGTAGGTTACACAGGAACTGTATACTGGATCCATTGTAGGTTACAGAGGAACTGTATACTGGATCCATTGTAGGTTACACAGGAACTGTATACTGGATCCATTGTAGGTTACACAGGAACTGTAATACTGGATCCATTGTAGGTTACACAGGAACTGTATACTGGATCCATTGTAGGTTACAGAGGAACTGTATACTGGATCCATTGTAGGTTACACAGGAACTGTATACTGGATCCATTGTAGGTTACACAGGAACTGTATACTGGATCCATTGTAGGTTACAGAGGAACTGTGTACTGGATCCAAAGCTACCTTTCACTGGTGACTGTCAGCAGCATTACTTTGAAAGACATACTACTGGGCGTATTGTCTGTGTCTCTCTCTCTCTCTCTGTGTCTCTCTCTCCTCTCTCAAAGTGGACCTCTGGGAGATAACACTGACAGGAGATTTACAATGTATTTTTGGTGATTAAACCTAAAGAGCATTTCAGAGCATGAAATTTATGAAATGTAATCGTCATACCAATGTTTCTGTTCTATACGGTACCAGGGAGAGATGGCTCCAGTAGGGCCAGACACTGGTCTCTACCATACCAGGGAGAGATGGCTCCAGTAGGGCCAGACACTGGTCTCTACCATACCAGGGAGAGATGGCTCCAGTAGGGCCAGACACTGGTCTCTACCATACCAGGGAGAGATGGCTCCAGTAGGGCCAGACACTGGTCTCTACCATACCAGGGAGAGATGGCTCCAGTAGGGCCAGACACTGGTCTCTACCATACCAGGGAGAGATGGCTCCAGTAGGGCCAGACACTGGTCTCTACCATACCAGGGAGAGATGGCTCCAGTAGGGCCAGACACTGGTCTCTACAATACCAGGGAGAGATGGCTCCAGTAGGGCCAGACATTGGTCTCTACCATACCAGGGAGAGATGGCTCCAGTAGGGCCAGACACTGGTCTCTACCATACCAGGGAGAGATGGCTCCAGTAGGGCCAGACACTGGTCTTTACACAATGAAAACTGTCTGCTGTGAATTATAAGTATCTTTCATACAAAATTTTAACCAAAATCTTATAGATCTTCTCATTGAAAGCAAGTCTAAGAAGCGAGAGAAATAGTCCTATAATTCCTATAATAACTACAACCAAAAATGTCTTACCTGGGACTATTAAAGACTCATGTTAAAAGGAACCACCAGCTTTCATATGTTCTCATGTTCTGAGCAAGGAATTTAATCGTTAGCTTTCTTACATAGCACATATTGCACTTTTACTTTCTTCTCCAACACTTTATTTAAATCAAATTGAACATGTTTCATTATTTATTTGAGGCTAAATTGATTTTATTGATGTATTATATTAAGTTAAAATAAGTGTTCATTCAGTATTGTTGTAATTGTCATTATTACAAATAAATAAATAAATAAATATTGTCCGATTTAATCGTTATCAGCCTTTTTTTGGTCCTTCAATAATCGGTATCGGTATCTGCGTTGAAAAATCATAATCGGTGACCTCTAGGCTTCATCACCAACAAGTAAAAATAGCCTCTTCTCGGGTTGGAACACTCACTACCGAGTTACAAACTGCCTCTGGAAGCAAAGTCAGCACAAGAACTGTTACTCGGGAGCTTCATGAAATGGGTTTCCATGGCCGAGCAGCCGCACACAAGCCTAAGATCACAATGCACAATGCCAAGCGTCGGCTGAGTAATGTAAAGCTTGACTCTGGAGCAGTGGAAACGCATTCTCTGGAGTGATAAATCACGCTTCACCACCTGGCAGTCTGACGGACAAATCTGGGTGTGGCGGATGCCAGGAGAACGCTACCTGCCCCAATGCGTAGTGCCAACTGTAAAGCTTGGTGGAGGTGGAATGGGGCTGTTTTCCATGGTTCAGCCTAAGCCTCGTAGCTCCAGTCAAGGGAGATCTTAACACTACAGCATACAGTGACATTCTAGACGATTCTGTGCTTCCAACTTTTTGGTAACAGTTTGGGGAAGGCCCTTTCCTGTTTCAGTATCACAATGCCCCCGTGCAGGGGTCCATAAAGAATGGTTTTGTCAAGATCGATGTGGAAGAACTTGACTGGCCTGCAGAGCCCTGACCTCAACCCCATCGAACACCTTAGGGATGGATTGGAACAGACTGCGAGCAAGGCCTAATCGCCCAACATCAGTGCCCAACCTCCCTAATGCTCATGGCTGAATGGAAGCAAGTCCCCTCAGCAATGTTCCAACATCTAGTGGAAAGCCTCCGTTGTGGAAAATGACATTATTAGTCATGTTATCCCATGTTTTACTGCTTAAAGAATGGTCTCTTGTTATATGCTAGTGTTATTTCTAACCTGATACAAACTTGTCTTTGTGGGACTCAGCCATAAGCCATAACTAAGGTCCGTTTGGGTGAAACCGCAGCATGTGACATCCCGTTCGTTTACTATCTACAGGAAGTCACATGTATGGAAACTTGCAGAAAGGAGCACATTATAGTGTTTACTGTTGGGAATGTAGATAGACGGTTGAGACCTCGGGCTATCAACCTCGTGCTATCTTAAATCTGCACAGACAACTAATGACCTTATACACACTATCTGCTCACTGCCACGTATACAGAAAGGATGTACTTCTCCATAAAAAGCAGAGACCCGACTATGTTTGTTGAGCTTTCAACTCTGAACCTTTCTTGGTGATGGTTGATTGCTTCATTTTTGAAAATCTTATAATAAAGCTGTTAGAAGAATCTACAGTCTCGTCACGTTCATATGCATGGCACAGTGGAGATGCAACATGTTGCACAGGTCAGATAGGCTAGTAGCATGGAGAAATATTGTCCAGAGGCGCTTTTTTCCAAGGGAGGTTTATAAATTGACTGGCTGGGCTGTGGGACAGTGGATGTGGTAAAACTAATGGAACTGCTAACAGACATTATGCATGGATTGTGGTGATAACTCCTTGCTATCAACCAATCAGCATCCAAACAACCCATTTTATAATGTGACAAAGAGATTGGTAAATGATATAACACCCGTTATAACATATGGTATGCAGACACTTATGTAGCATGTAATAGAATAGGACATAAGTTGTCATGCAGACTGACCAGTTGTTATTAACAGTAGACATTAGCGCATATGACAACAGGATAAACAGTCATCTATAAACACCCATTATGAACTAGTTTCATAAGATTGTATGCCGTTACTCATTACTGTTGTTATATAGGTGTTATAAAAGGCTTTATTAACACATGACTAAGGACACCTACAGTAAAGTGTTACCCCAACTTCTCCTGATCATTTCATAGAACTTCAGAACACTGGCAGTTTGTCTATTTCAATTCTTTAGTCTGCGCCAGGTCACAGTTGTAAACTTGTTCTCAACTAGTCTACCTGGTTAAATAAAGGTGTTCTCAACTAGCCTACCTGGTTAAATAAAGGTGTTCTCAACTAGCCTACCTGGTTAAATAAAGGTGTTCTCAACTAGTCTACCTGGTTAAATAAAGGTGTTCTCAACTAGTCTACCTGGTTAAATAAAGGTGTTCTCAACTAGTCTACCTGGTTAAATAAAGGTGAAATTAAACAAATAGTAAAAAGTCTACTCTGAACACTCCAGATAGCCCAGTGAATAAAACACAGTTCTACAGCAACTTTCAACGCAGTTTGAAGTTGAAATGAACAACAGTCTGGAGCTCTTCGGGGACGTGTGAGTCAGAATTATAGAATCAACCTGAAGATAGAATCTGCTCTTACCATCATAAACAGATTTCCCAATCTTCTCCTCTTCATCTTTAATGTTGACATTCAGCTCCAGTGTTTGACTGCAGTCTTCCAGCTTCACTGATGCCATCTCTGGATCCTCCAGTGCAAACTGGTCTTGAAAGTCACAATCAGGACCCAGTGACTGTAGGTTTGGACTCAGTGTGGAAGGAGAGAGGCAGGCTGGGTTTGTCCTCACTGTTGATGTTACCGACCTCAGATTTGAAAAAAATGTTTTTTAATAATTTTCACAGAACAGTAGTTCACCTGCCTCACAATTAATGCTTGGGTTGTTTGCTTAAGAATCTTTCCTGGTAAATATGTAGCTATCCTTCTGATAAAGCACGTAGTTTATGCAGCACTATTTACTATGTTCCTGAATAACCATGTCTTCACCGTATTATTTCACCTCGCAAAAAAAAATATTGTATTTCCCCATTTTCACACCATAGAAACAATTACAGACAAAGATAGAAACACCTGAATGTCTGAACATTGTTACACATGTAAAAATAATAATAATAAGTGAAGCCGCGCTGCATGCACTGAATTCAGTTGACGTAGACAGAAGGGGAGCCGCCATTTTACCTTCCCGTGAATTTTACACAAAAACAATAACGAACTAAAAAATCGCAAATAATTTGATTTTTTAAATTAAATTAGCTTTACTAAATGATTTCCATTCAATCAGCCAAACCCAAAGTCTCTAGCTATTTGACTTATAAAATAGTTATGCTCACTCCGCTTGACACAAATATTACACATAAAACCTTTACCAAACGTGATAATACCATAAAGGATGTGTTACCCAGCACGTTATGACATGTTCTTTCGATATTACAAAGTGTAAACGTGCTATTACATACCTGTAGTAATACGTGTGAAACGGACACAAAATATATCGTCTTCACCACACAGTTCTGGCGCCTTCCCGGAACTTCCTGTTCCACCACTGCAACAGAGCAAATGCGACATCACAGACAGAACAATGCGACATATATTTCATTGGATGTATAAATATGGTAGTGAGAGGAAAGCCCACTGGCAGAGAGCGGGAGAAGATGGAACGATATGGGTTTTGGCCGAAATTCGGCAAATTTTCTCATTCATTAAACATTTTATCTCAATACAGTTTTCTGTTCCTCAAACTACAATCTGTTATGAACAGAGTGGACAACGTTTGCTTAGGAATCCAAAGGCAAATTGAGTTAATGCGCACAAGCGCTTCACCGACTAGGCGTTGCCTAAAGGAAATATTCAGAGATTTGCTAGAACACGCCAATAGGATATCACTAGCGCGTGCTTGGCTCTGCCCACTATGACTCCCATTGGGAACAACAAGATGTGGTCTATCTTGGTTGACATAAACATATTTGGAGACACCTTCTGTGTGTACATTTTTGGCAGACAAGACACTCTTGCGTATTGCTGCTTATCCCAGGTTGGGGTACGGATTTCACATTTAGGTCACAAAAAAAACAGGGAAAGGAGAATGGGAAAATCTTAAATTGCACCATTTAATCCCGTACTGATTCACTATCCTCAAACTCACCACACCATCCCACTACTTTGTCCTTAAACGATCCTATACCAGGCAGTCTGCCTTGGAGGATGGACCCACTTCCCTCAACTTCTTCTGCACTAAAATCTCTCACACCCAAATATGTATCTGCTGCTGCAACTACCACATCTATTTCATGTGATTTCAACTCCCATCAGTGCAGTGCAATTGATCACAATGACTATAAAGGCAAGGAATTTGACCGTACTAAAACTCATCCTCAGCAAGACTACAAATTCCTGCAGGAAGCTCCCACAGGTAGTCTCTAGCCGACACTGTCAGCTACCGTTCACCACCTCGATCAGCGAGACCTCCTGGATCCAATCCATGAATGAACATTCCCTTTCTCTGTTTTAGATACTCACTGGCTACACATAAGCTAGCTAGTTAGCAGAGAAGTAGATCAAACATCATTGTTTTACTTAGCCTAGGTAATTGTTTGTATAGTATGTCAACGTTGGTGTCTATTTCAGACCTCATGGTATTTTTCAAGGATAAGCATAAGAGCATTGGAAGAGGAGAAGACCACTAGAAGTCTGGCCATGTGGAGAAGTGCAGTTATAGTAAGCAACAATTTACTGGTTAGGTCATACCCAGCATGAGGGATAAAGATGATCCTGTGTCTGGTGAGTGTAGCTATTAAATGAAGTTTGAGCATCTTTGCAATACAATATGTTCTATACAGTTGTCAACATTCTACAAGGAAAGAGCCACATAACTATATAATCATTAACCGGGTTACCCTGGATACTAGACTTCCATGAGTGATAACTCAGTTCTAGAATGTTGCCATTGATGAGAATGAATCTAAATCTATTGACATTCAGAATTGACTTTGTTTAGACATCCAGCCTGTTTTGTAGTTTAATG
Source organism: Oncorhynchus mykiss (assembly GCF_057628025.1). NCBI lineage: Eukaryota > Metazoa > Chordata > Actinopteri > Salmoniformes > Salmonidae > Oncorhynchus > Oncorhynchus mykiss. Next base: position 13,274,625 of record NC_143039.1, read on the forward strand.
ACCAGACACAAATCTTCACAAGGCACTGTATTTATTTATTCAGAGGGGTACATGCATTCACAGTCTTGATCTTGTCGTGTCTTTGGCATCATTAAAGGGAAGACTTATTTTATCAAATCAATTCTCTGTAATTATTATTAAGTGATTAAACTAATCATGTAAATGTAATTATCTAGGAAGTCGGGGCACCGAGGAAAATCTTCAGATCAAAGTTATAATTTTCCTAATCAGATATTTTAATATCTGATCAATTAGTCTTCTAATTAATGAATTATTCTTTACCTCACATTAGTCTCATTCCAAATGTCATAAATTGTTGGTTATCTGCACGAACCCAGCCTTTACTATGAATCATCCATACAGCAATTCTCTTAATCATTTATTTACTAACTAACTAAACAATCACAGAAATGCATAAACAAACACAGCAGATATGGTTACAAGGAAATGATAGGGGAGGTTCCCTAGTGGGCTAAGCCGATATGACGGCTTGGTGGACAAAGGGAAGTGGGTGTGGCCTGAAGAGGGCGGGAAAGACAAAAGGAGTCAAGACACAGTTGATATTTATATTAGTTGAAATGCTAATCCTTTGCACATGAACACTCACTCATTCGGGAATAATTGCAATCAATATATATTTACGCCCAGTGTGTCGTCGTGATCTCTGTTGGAATCGTCCGTCTGTCTGTTGGAGAGTCAGTTCATCATTATCTCTCTCGCTGCCTCCCTGAAGATCAAGTCTTTTGTGGTTAAAATGGATACTTCAGAAGACTATTCAGAAATGTTTTCATAGAATAGCTGTTTCGGCAGTTGTCGGTCTTCGCATCCCAGTTTGACATAATTTCTAGCTGCAGACTAGTAAATAGTATCTAAGATTTTCTCTTATTCTGTCGGGATCGATAGTCGCAGAGTTGAATAATTTCCACCCGTGTAGCCAATGCTCCACGTGGTATGGTTAAGAATTCAATAACCATTACAACCTTTGCTTACACTGAGTTTAATTTGTAACAGTTGAAAAGGGCTGTTCCTGTAACGGCTGTCGTCGGTGTAAGAAGGTGATGACCAAGGTGCAGCGTGGTAAGTGTTCATGATTTTTAATAATAATCAAAACTGAACACTGAATAACAAAAACAACAAAGAAACAACGGAAAAAGTTCTGTCTGGTGCAAACACACAATGACTGAAAACAACCACCCACCAACCACAATAGAAAACAGGCTACCTAAATACGGTTCTCAATCAGGGACAACGATTGACAGCTGCCTCTGATTGAGAACCATATCAGGCCAAACACAGAAATAGAAAATCATAGAAAAACTAACGTAGACAACCCACCCAACTCACGCCCTGACCATACTAAAACAAAAGACAAAGCAAAGGAACTAAGGTCAGAACGTGATAGTTCCATGACGCCAGATCATGTCTGTGTTCACGGGGGCGGGACAATTACTTGGTTAAACTTTAAAGGGTATACAATTCTCTTTCATTAAAGGTTTAACATCACCTTACATCATTTCACAAATCGTTTCATCTTTACTCATTCATTTTATACAAGAATTAGATGCAAACCCCATAATTGATAAATGCACATATTCAGAGATATAGTCATGTGTGTTTCCTGTCCTCTCTGAGGTCATCAAATTAAACATATTCGCCATACCCGTCCCTTAAGTGTCCACGAACCATTCCCACCTTCTCACAAGTGGACATATTGTACCAAATCCTCATTTTGGGAATTTAGGAGTTCGCCATGTGAAATCCTTTGTTCTCTCTAGGTGTCCCTTTCTGCATGCACAGGGGGAGAGTCTCCTCCAGGAATTTACGATATGAGATAAAAGAACCTGGGTGTTGGAGAGAGAGAGAGGAGGGGGAAGCCACTAGCTATACCCAGAAAGGGCCACGTCATGACAATCTATAGGGTCCTTCCCACTGTGTGATTGATGCCAAGTGATAAAATCCTAAGTTATCAATTAAACAGTCCTGAAAATGACTGTTTATTAAATATTCTACAGCGGTAATGTCATCAATCAAATCAAACTTTATTTACATGGCACATTTCTTACAACGAACGCATTTCAAGGTGTTCCAAGTCATTCATTGAAAGACATGTGTCACTTAACATCCTTCCTGTTGGCAGGTCTCAATAGGTGACCAGGGGATTCTCTCTACCACATGAGAATGCCTCCGCGGAGCTCATCAGTGGAGCCATGCAGCCTATTTTGGCGATTCACAATATCGTCCGTACGGATGCCAGCCGTGCCAAACCAGGTGCAGTAAGTGGAGGACCTGTACCCGGGCGAAGACCACAACCCTCTGTCCCGAGAGCCGACAGAGGAGGATTATCAGAGGGCAGGGGGCAGGTTCAGCGGAAGGAAATGTCTTCTTGAACCTGAGCCAGAACAACCGCTACCCTCCACGTCATCCCTGTCTGTACCGGACATTGTTAGAACAAGGGCACCTGGGGCATGCAGGCATCCTGGCTGGCAGGGTGCTGTCGGTGGAGCAGCAGGAGGCTAAACGACAGGCAACAGTTGGACAGCGCACCAACAGTCACACCACGAGGAGGGAGGATGACGGACAGCAATTATGGAGCTGTGGTTAGGACCAAAGGCGTTACTCCGTCCCTGCTAAAAACAGTCCTCAGATCAAAAAAAAAATATATATATATATATACAAACATACAATAAGAAAAAAATTATAACGAGACATAGGCTACATATTATACATTACGTGTGAAACATTATGTGAGGATTATATATAGATTCAATCAATGAGATGTGGGGGGAGATTCTCCATATAGTCCATAAAAGGTTGCCAAATTCTGTAAATTCTGTCTTTAACTTATTCCTCAAGCAGTAAGTGATTTTCTCCAAAGGGATACAACTATTAACTTCCGATAGCCACATTGCAACTGTCAGGGAGGAATCCGATTTCCATTTCAAGGCAAAACATTTCTTGGCAATCGCTAGCAATATTTCTGTTAGCTTTACAGTATGGCTTTGCCTAAGATTGGTGTTAGTAAAGGTACCCAGTAGACAGACCTCCGGGTCTAAAGGGAATGCAACCCCGTGAATTGAGGATTAAATGCAAATGTTTAATAGCATTGTATTTAATTACAAACCAATGCATTTTTAAATACATTGTGGTTAAGGTAGAGTATGATTTCATTAAATCATTTCATTAGAATTGTTTTAACACCAATCATAGTCAAACTATCGCAAACTGTTTGACTTGAAAAATAACAAAACATACTTTTTTTAAAGAGCCGTTTGGGAGCTGTCATGGTCATTTCCTGTATTACTAAGTGAAAGGAGAGTTTACAAACCACACACCAGTCAGAGTTATACATAAACTTAATCTTTTAATTAAATGAGCTTCACCATATCCCTGTGACTCTCAGATCAATTCAGTGTCTATAAATGAATTCTGAGAGTCAACATAATGGCAACTGGGATCTTTTATAGCAAAGATCCACCCCTCCCAACTCACAATGATGAACCACAGGTCTTAGGAAAACTGCACACAGGAATACTTTTACTTGAGAGAGGAGTATCCCATAGCCAGACAGCATTAGTTATAAATTATTGTTCAGTTCGCTCTCTTAGACGAGGTTCTACTTCTCGTTCTTGGTACTTCCCATTACCAAACATTACCTCATCCAATGGCATATATCAATTGTCAATTCTAGATACTCTTATCTCAAATACACCCCCTCCACCTGGACAAGCTCACAGAGGAGAGTGAGCCTCTAGGTCATATACTAGGTCAAGATAAGGGCAACATCAGAGGGGACATACAATGGTTCCAGACACTGTCATACTCTTCCCCCAAATGGGAAAAGTAGGGAGTGACTGGCACACAGACATTGTGGAGCCAAGAGATAATTGGTTCCCCCTCAATCATCCCTTCAAGTGTTTTAAAAGATACGTTCACATATGAAGACAAGCCTGACCTCTCCCCTCTCTGGGGCCCAAGTCATTTCCCCACATTAGCATATTTATGAAAGTAGATAAAACATCTTATTTATCAATGTTACCTAACTAATTCTGATTCTGCTACGACAGAGCCAAAAGAGCCGGCTGGAATGCCCATCACTAGACTGTAGGTTTGGACTCAGTGTGGATGGAAAGAGGCAGGCTGTTAATCTGTCAACTCTGGATAGAATCCCAGTCCTAAACAGAAGTCTGAGATCAACTTCCTGGTTCTCCCCTGTGCAGGCCACACCCCCTCCTATTGTTACTGTGTGTATGAAAACATTTTGAACAATGGCTTCCTAAAATGCCATGGTGCTGACTAACACACTAGGAAAGGTTGTGGTTGATGTGGGCCATCACAGGTGAGTTCACAGCTCTTCCACTCTGGAAAGGGTAACACAAGCTTCCTTTCTGGTTCCATTCCCTAATAGTAGGTGGATCATACTTGAATTGTGGTAGTAATATTGTCCCTGGACTTTGGCACCATAGAAAACACATTACAATTATACATTGACAAAATAAATGTTATTTTATTTAACTTTTATTTAAATATGAAAACATGTCCTTTATACTGCAAAACATGATTTGTATGCATTGTAGAACATACTGGGGACTAGCTAATTGGCATGTAGAGGTGTAGTGACATGTATTCAGTAGATACATAGACATTTACATTAGTTTGAATAACATCAATTAAACAAAACACATTACATTGTCTGTATAGATAACCCAAAGTTTGACCAGCACAAATTCAAGTAGAATTCGCACATCAATTAAGTTCAATGCAGACATCCAAATACATTCATCAATGACGAAAATAATACATCTATTTAAGACAATTTAATGAACATGTTTATTGTTTCAAAGTATGTATATCACTAAACAAAAGTTGCTTAGTAGTAAAACAAAACAACAAAAAACAACAAAACTAAATGGTGAAAACTGATCATCACATCATCTCTATCTGATACATGTTGTGTCTAACTCATTCCCACAGAGAACTGATCATCACAATCTGATACATGTTGTCTACTAACTCATTCCCACAGAGAACTGATCATCTCTATCTGATACATGTTGTCTACTAACTCATTCCCACGGAAAACTGATCATCACACCATCTCTATCTGACATTTCTTAACTTATTCCCACAGAGTACCACACAGTCCACAATCAGACTTCATTGTTTCAACGTAAGAAGCCTCGTAGGATATTCAACCTTAAAGGCAAATCCAAGGAACTCTCAATATCTTTAGAGTAAAAGCTAACAAAACACAACAAAAAACTGACATGGTGCTCACTGATCAGCAAAATAACAAGAAGCTAACATTCTATAACACGCCTGCACAGTTCTCTCAGTGAGAAACAATAGGATCCCAATAGTGTTTTATTCTTTCTTAAATGTTATCAAATTCACTGTTAGCACTTCATTTATGAGATGAGAATGAAGTGATGTAATGACTTTACTCTTAGCTGGTCTGAGAGAACTGATGAGGCTTCTCTCCTGTATGTATATGCTGGTGACATTTTAAAAGGTATCTAAATCGGGGGAAACTCTTCCCACAGTCAGAGCAGAAGTGAGACTTTGTCTATATGTATTCGCTGGGGACATTTGAACTTTTCCAATTGGGAGAAACTCATTCCATTGTCAGAGCAGAAGTAAGGCTTCTCTTCTGTGTGTGTTCTCTGATGAACTGTTAGCTCAATTGATGTTTTGAAGCACTTACCACAGTCAGAGCAGGAGAATGGCTTCGCTATGTGTATTAGTTGGTGACTTTTTAATTTATCCAATCTGGAGAAACTTTTCCCACAGTCAGAGCAGGAGAAAGGCTTCTCTCCAGTGTGCACTCTCTGATGAATTGTCAGAGCTTGTGATGTTGTGAATCTCTTCCCACAGTCAGAGCAGAAGTAAGGTTTCACTCCTGTGTGTGTCCTCTGATGAACTTTTACCTCAGTTGATGTTTTGAAACATTTACCACAGTCAGAGCAGGAGAATGGCTTCTCTCTGTGTATTTGTTGATGACTTTTTAACTTATCCAATCTGGAGAAACTTTTCCCACAGTCAGAGCAGGAGAAAGGCTTCTCTCCAGTGTGCACTCTCTGATGAATTGTCAGAGCTTGTGATGTTGTGAATCTCTTCCCACAGTCAGAGCAGAAGTAAGGTTTCACTCCTGTGTGTGTTCTCTGGTGAACTTTTACCTCAGTTGATGTTTTGAAGAATTTACCACAGTCAGAGCAGAAGTAAGGCTTCTCTCCCGTGTGTGTTCTCTGATGAACTGTTACATCAGACGTTGTGGTGAAGCATCTTCCACAGTTAGAGCAAGAGTATGGCTTCTCTCCTGTATGCACACGTTCATGTACTTTTAAGGTATCCAATCGGGAGAAACTCTTCCCACAGTCAGAGCAGAAGTAAGGTTTCTCTCCTGTGTGTGTTCTCTGATGAACTTTTACCTCAGTTGATGTTTTGAAGCATTTACCACAGTCAGAGCAGAAGTAAGGCTTCTCTCCTGTGTGTGTTCTCTGATGAACTGTTAGATCAGATGTTGTGGTGAAGCATTTTCCACAGTCAGAGCAAGAGTATGGCTTCTCTCCTGTATGTACACGTTCATGTACTTTTAAGGTATCCAATCGGGAGAAACTCTTTCCACAGGCAGAGCAGAAGTAAGGCTTCTCTCCTGTGTGTGTTCTCTGATGAACCTTTACCTCAGTTGATGTTTTGAAGCATTTGCCACACTCAGAGCAGGAGAATGGCTTCTCTCTATGTATTAGTTGGTGACTTTTTAACTTATCCAATCTGGAGAAACTTTTCCCACAGTCAGAGCAGGAGTAAGCCTTCTCTCCAGTGTGCACTTTCTGATGAATTGTCAGAGCTTGTGATGTTGTGAATCTCTTCCCACAGTCAGTACAGGAATTCAGATTCTCTACTGTGTGTATTTTTAGGTGTATTTTTAGCTTTGATAGAACTGGGAAAATCTCCTCACAATGTGGGAGGTGGTGAGACCTCTTAGCTCTGTGATCTTCCTGCTGTTGCTCTCTGGATGTAGAGAATGTCTCAACATGGTCTCCTGTGTGAACAACATCAGAAGAACCAGTCAGTGGGATATACATATGACTTCATTAACAGTGTGTTCAGAAAGTATTCACATCCCTTGACTTTTTCTACATTTTGTTGTGTTTCAGCCTGAATTTAAAATGGATTAAATTGAGTCATTGTCCTACACACAATACCACACACATACAAGGGCATGGATACATGACTAGATATTGGATATTGTTGTATCAACATGAATTTTACAATGACTATTTACCATCTGAATATGAAAACCACATCTGTAGATTCTAAACCAACAGTTGGAGGACAGGTGGAACTAAACCACCAGTTGGCCAGAAAGTGTTATATAAAAAGTGTTTAGTCCTTATACCATATGAGTCAGTGGAACACCCCATAACACCAGTGGAACACCCCATAACCCCATAACGCCAACGGAACACCCCATAACGCCAACGGAACACCCCCATAACGCCAACGGAACACCCCCATAACGCCAACGGAACACACCCATAACGCCAACGGAACACCCCATAACGCCAACGGAACACCCCCATAACGCCAACGGAACACCCCCATAACGCCAACGGAACACCCCCATAACGCCAACGGAACACCCCCATAACGCCAACGGAACACCCCCATAACGCCAACGGAACACCCCCATAACGCCAACGGAACACCCCCATAACGCCAACGGAACACCCCCATAACGCCAACGGAACACCCCATAACGCCAACGGAACACCCCATAACGCCAACGGAGTACCCCATAACGCCAGCGGAGTACCCCATAACGCCAGCGGAGTACCCCATAACGCCAGCGGAGTACCCCATAACGCCCGCGGAGTACCCCATAACGCCAGCGGAGTACCCCATAACGCCAGCGGAGTACCCCATAACGCCAGCGGAGTACCCCATAACGTCAGTGGAGTACCCCATAACGCCAACGGAGTACCCCATAACGCCAACGGAGTACCCCATAACGCCAGTGGAGTACCCCATAACGCCAACGGAGTACCCCATAACGCCAACGGAGTACCCCATAACGCCAGCGGAGTACCCCATAACGCCAGCGGAGTACCCCATAACGCCAGCGGAGTACCCCATAACGCCAGCGGAGTACCCCATAACGCCAGCGGAGTACCCCATAACGCCAGCGGAGTACCCCATAACGTCAGTGGAGTACCCCATAACGCCAACGGAGTACCCCATAACGCCAACGGAGTACCACATAACGCCAGTGGAGTACCCCATAACGCCAACGGAGTACCCCATAACGCCAACGGAGTACCCCATAACGCCAACGGAGTACCCCATAACGCCAGCGGAGTACCCCATAACGCCAGCGGAGTACCCCATAACGCCAGCGGAGTACCCCATAACGCCAGCGGAGTACCCCATAACGCCAGCGGAGTACCCCATAACGCCAACGGAGTACCCCATAACGCCAACGGAGTACCCCATAACGCCAACGGAGTACCCCATAACGCCAACGGAGTACCCCATAACGCCAACGGAGTACCCCATAACGCCAACGGAGTACCCCATAACGCCAACGGAGTACCCCATAACGCCAACGGAGTACCCCATAACGCCAGTGGAGTACCCCATAACGCCAACGGAGTACCCCATAACGCCAGTGGAGTACCCCATAACGTCAGTGGAGTACCCCATAACGCCAACGGAGTACCCCATAACGCCAGTGGAGTACCCCATAACGCCAGTGGAGTACCCCATAACGTCAGTGGAGTACCCCATAACGCCAACGGAGTACCCCATAACGCCAGTGGAGTACCCCATAACGTCAGTGGAGTACCCCATAACGCCAACGGAGTACCCCATAACGCCAGTGGAGTACCCCATAACGCCAGTGGAGTACCCCATAACGCCAGCGGAGTACCCCATAACGTCAGTGGAGTACCCCATAACGCCAGTGGAGTACCCCATAACGTCAGTGGAGTACCCCATAACGCCAGTGGAATACCACATAATATAAAACAAAAACAAGAAAAATAACAGACATTGAATATCCCTTTGAGCATGGTGAAGATATTAATTACACTTTGGATGGTGTATCAATACACCCAGTCACTACAAAGATACAGGCGTCCTTCCTAACTCAGTTGCCGGAGAGGAGGGAAACTGCTCAGGGTTTTCACCATGAGGCCAATGGTGATTTTAAAACAGTTAGACTGAGGATGGATCAACAACATTGTAGTTACTCCACAATACTAACATCAATAACAGAGTGAAAAGAAGCAAAGCTGTACAGAATTAAAATATTCCAAAACATGCATCCTGTTTGAATTAAGGCACTAAAGTAAAACTGCAAAAAATGTGGCAAAAATAATTAACTTAAAATCCTGAATACAAAGTGTTATGTTTGGGGCAAATCGAACACAACACATCACAGAGTACCACTCCTCACATGGAGGTGACTGCATCATGTTATGAGTATGCTTGTCATCGGCAAGGACTTGGACGTTTTTTGTTCGTTGATAAAAAATAAATGGAATAGAACTAAGCACTGGCAAACTCCTAGAGGAAAACCTGGTTCAGTCTGCTTTCCAACAAACACTGGTATGCAAATTCACCTTTCAGAAGGACAATAACCTAAAACAACAAGGCCAAATACACACTGGAGTTGCTTACCAAGACATTGAATGTTCCAGAGTGGCCTAGTTACTGTTTTGACTTAAATCATCTTGAAAATCTATGGCAAGACTTGAAAATGGCTGTCTAGCAATGATCAACAACCAACTTGACAGAGCTTGAATACTTTTTTTCCAGAATAAATGTGTAAATATTGTACAATCGAGGTGTGGAAAGTTCTTAGAGATTTAAACAGAAAAACTCACAGCTGTAATCACTGCCAAGGGTGCTTCTTCAAAGTATTTACTCAGGGGTGTGAATACTGTGGTGGTTCATTTCTTTACAATCAAATGAGGAGAGACAAACTTATCACACAAGTCAGAGTTATACTTAAACTAAATCTTTAAATATCTTATTAATAAGGGAGCAGGTTAATACAACGCACACATACAAAGTGAATTGATTGAGTGCTCTACGATACATGGCTGGTCGACAAATTCACGCTCAGATGATTTATTGAGAACCCAGAGACAAAAGTACAAAGTCCATCCTCTTTCAGTCTACATGACAAACAACAGATACATAGATGGGTCACAAGGTTAAGATTTGTATGGAATATACCTATAATACATAGCAGACAGCATCTGCTGTGTCAACAGTTTTCATTGTGTAGAGACCAGTGTCTGGTCCTCTGACTGCATACTGGAACCATCTCTCTCTGGTACCATATTGTATGAAAGATACTTATAATTCACAGCAGACAGTTTTCATTGCGTAGAGACCAGTGTCTGGACCTACTGGAACCATCTCTCCCTGGTACGGTATAGAACAGAAACATTAACTCATGCTCTGGAATGCTCTTTAGGTTTTATCACCCAGAAGACATGGTAAATCTCCTGTCAGTGTTATGTCCCAGAGGCCCTTCCTCAGTAGAACACACACACACCATAGTTAAGAATACTCTGTTCTGTCGAATAAAACAACCATTTGATGCAATAAAAGTATTATAACATAATCTTGCAATCTTCCACCATAATACTTATGTAAATTAGATATTTCTGCGTTATTATTATTATTTTTAAACATTTGCAAACATTTCAAAAAAACATGTTTTGCCTGTCATTATGGGGTATTGTGATGTCATTATGGGGTATTGTGATGTCATTATGGGGTATTGTGATGTCATTATGGGGTATTGTGATGTCATTATGGGGTATTGTGATGTCATTATGGGGTATTGTGATGTCATTATGGGGTATTGTGATGTCATTATGGGGTATTGTGTGTAGATGGCTCAATTTCTATTTTATTTTTTTATTTAGGCTGCAACATAAAATGTGGAATAAGTCAAGGGGTATGAATTCTTTCTGAAGGCTCTGTACTGTCCAATACAAAAGGAGAATACAACCATTCTAAAAGTGTACAACAGCTGAGAGTGAAAATTATGAGACTCATTTCATATAATCCTCCACTCACTATCACAAGGGTTAGTAACTACACAGACTCATTTCATATCATCCTCCACTCACTATCACAAGGGTTAGTAACTACACAGACTAATTTCATATCATCCTCCACTCACTATCACAAGGGTTAGTAACTACACAGACTCATTTCATATCATCCTCCACTCACTATCACAAGGGTTAGTAACTACAGACTCATTTCATATCATCCTCCACTCACTATCACAAGGGTTAGTAACTACACAGACTCATTTCATATCATCCTCCACTCACTATCACAAGGGTTAGTAACGACAGACTCATATCATCCTCCACTCACTATCACAAGGGTTAGTAACTACAGACTAATTTCATAGAACTTTAAAACACTGGCAGTTTGTCTACTTCACTTATTTAGTCTACTCTCTGAACACTCCAGATAGCCCAGTGAATAAAACAAATGCTGACAATACTGGTGTCAAACCACTTTTCATACACAGTGGGAAGTTGGAATGAAAAACAAGTTTTGTACAGTCTGGTGTTTATCAGGGATGTGATGTCAGAATGACAGAATTCACAATAGCAATAGACTGGGTCATAACTAATGGAGGTATAACCTATGAAGGGAACTTATAGATAGAACCTGCTCTTACCATGATTAACAGATGTCCCAATCTTCTCCTCCTCTTCTTCATCTTTAATGTTGACATTCAGCTCCAGTGTTTGACTGCAGTCTTCCAGCTTCACTGATGCCATCTCTGGATCCTGCAGTGCAAAATGGGCTCCACTGTCACAATCAGGACCCAGTGACTGTAGGGTTGGACTCAGTGTGGAAGGAGAGAGGCAGGCTGGGTTTGTCCTCACTGTTGATGTTACCGGCCTCAGACTTGACCTAAGTCGGCCTGTAGTAATAAAGACAAACGGACAAAAGTTATTGTCTTTTAGTTCTGGCACTTCCTTAATTCTCTTAAAAAAAATACAAAAATAAAAACAATTGTTCAATGATCTAATTTCAATAGACCGGGTAGTTAAACATTGACAACAAAACATTAATTCACATTAGACGAGGGCACACACTTTAAATTACACGTAAAAAAAAAAACTTGCGCTTAAAATAAATGAAAAGTTCTTACAAATGGGGGCAGGTATGCAGGCTGTTACAATATTAAATTACATGTTTCTAAAAACAGGCTATAGGATACATGTGCACCACCAAGTCAGAACAGTAGGCTAAGTTCTTAGGGGGGGGGTACCAAATTCTTAGGGGGGGGCACATGGGCTACTAACATACACATTCTCTGGATGATGTCATGCTGGATTGACAGCATGGCCAAAGCATTTAACCTTTCTGGCCCATGGAGTTGCGTAAAAAGGTTTTTATCCTTTTAAAAAGGTAGAAAAGTTTCTCTCCGACTCGGCAGTTGTCATCGGAGTGGTGATGATGATGATTTTGAGAAGAGAGACCGTCTCAGACAAGGCCTCCTGCAGGTTATTCTCGTAGAGTGATTTCAATAAAGAAAGTGCTGTCTTTCCAGTGTGCAGCTCAGGATGCCGGTAGACAGGGAACAGCTCCCTTCTCAGCTTCTCCTGGTTACCCACAAGCCATAGCTGGGTAGAACACTGGAGTTCTGCGGTCCAGAAAGGAATCCATCAGTAGCGTTTGGACACCACGTACATTACCACTCATCAGCGCTGACCAATGGTAGGTTGGTGCAACCAGCTTCTCAGCTTCTCCTTGACATTCAGTGGAGCTAGTACTTGTTTGATGGTGTTGGAGAGGCCAACACCAGTTTTTGTCCTTCACCTCTACAAACACGTCTCACACACACTGTTGTCTGGTGTTGGAATCGGCTAAACTTTGAACATTGAGATATTAAATAAATGATAGAGACAAAGACTTGAATAGAAAGAGTTTGTAAAAGGATGTGTTTGATGGAGGAGAGGAGAGCGATGTGTTGATATAGGGAAGACAGATGGATATCTGTCGGTCAGGAGGTGAGAGGTGAGGTCAGTTCCCCTTAAGGGAGTAATCAGGGTTGCTACAGTGGGGAGAACAAGTATTTGATACACTGCCAATTTTGCAGGTTTTCCAGACATGTAGATGTCTGTATTGTTTTATCATAGGTACACTTCAACTGTGAGAGACGGAATCTAAAACAAAAATCCAGAAAATCACATTGTATGATTTTTAAGTAATTCATTTGCATTTTATTGCATGACATAAGTATTTGATACATCAGAAAGTATACATCAGAAAGTACACATCAGAAAGTATACATCAGAAAAGCAGAACTTAATATTTGGTACAGAAACCTTTGTTTGCAATTACAGAGATCATACGTTTCCTGTTGTTCTTGACCAGGTTTGCACACACTGCAGCAGTGTGTAAGTAGGAAAACCTGCAAAATCGGCAGTGTATCAAATACTTGTTCTCCCCACTGTATCTGGTTACCTTCTTTCCTGTGGAGCCATAAACTGTAAGGAAGAGGAATGTCTTAAGTAGGATGTATATAAACTGTGATGTCTCAAATGTTTTGTCTGATTTCAGCTGCACAGAATCTTTGGAAAGATTAAACTTGGTTAAAGCTTCTCTAGTGTTTGTGAGTTATTTACTCACAAAAAAAATAAGAACCTAACAGTTGGTGTTGTCGACAGGATTCACCACGATTTCATCAAACCAAAGAGTCCAGATCAGTGGAACAGGAGCCGGCACAGCAAATAAGGTAGGCACATTCCTACACCTGTTACCACTCATTCTGACATCTTGGGGAGATGAGAATCGTAGGCTGAACAATTATAGAATACAGCCTTTTGAAGCCTGAGTTTATTCAAAAGGCCCATTGTGTAACGACCGGTCGTAGCTTTATAGTAAATGGTAAGGCCCGGAAGGTAAACTCATACAGGGTGCTTGCTACCTGTAGGGTAAGTCCTAGGGGGTAACTCCCTAGCAGGTTGGTTCCTGCTAGTACTATAATGTCAATAGTAAATCCCAGTGGATTAATACCTGTGATTATTATTAATATAGGGTGAGTCCCAGAAGGTAAACTCACGCAGGCTGGAACCTGTGAAGGGTGAGTCCTAGGGGGTAAATACCAGTGGGGTTGGTTCCCTGCATAGCTATAACAGGGTGAGAGCCTAGTTGTATTGGCCATAAAAGTGTGAATGGAAGGTTAGTTGTGTGCCCCGTTGGGGCGGTGAACCATGGCAGATTATGTGGAAATAGGAAGACAAGTGTGAATAATTTTGGTGAAGTGTTATCAATAATAGGGAGATTGGAGGAGATACGGCACAAAGGCATTAAGAAATCCGTATTCTCCAGTAATAGATTCGCAGACGTTTATGGTATCGGTTTTAACACAAGGTATTAAGTGCTGTGTCCAATTAATTATTATCCGGGGAAGTGTGTAGTGCTCTCTTAGAAAATAGTTAATAGATGGTGTGTATAATCGACGGGAGAGCGTGGAGAGAGAGAGAACAAGCTCAGGTGAGAGACTCGTGTACGTGGAAAAAACAGAAGTATTGAACTGGATATTAAAATCGGGACATTATCAAGGGCCATGAAATGTGACAGGCAAAAGTTACATGTGCCGTTGGGAAATTTAACTGTAAACGATACGCTAGAATGATAAGTCCCGGGTGAGGATGGGGGGGGGTATACACCCTGCTAACTATTTAAACTGAAAACGCATTGAGATACTGATTTCTTTACCAGGCCTGTAATGAGACCGGCAATAAAAGGTTGTTTATAAATGTATGTTCTAACAGGGGTGATGGGTGCGGAGTTGATCAACTGGAATTGGTGCCTTCGTCTCAAAGAACACACTGAGGTCAGTCATTCTACATTCTAAAGTGATAAAACGTTTTGGTTGTGATTGGGACACTGAACACACTGAGGTCAGTCATTCTACATTCTAAATTCTAAAGTGATAAAACGTTTTGGTTGTGATTGGGACACTGAACACACTGAGGTCAGTCATTCTACATTCTAAATTCTAAAGTGATAAAACGTTTTGGTTGTGATTGGGACACTGAACGGACTGAGGTCAGTCATTCTACATTCTAAATTCTAAAGTGATAAAACGTTTTGGTTGTGATTGGGACACTGAACGCACTGAGGTCAGTCATTCTACATTCTAAATTCTAAAGTGATAAAACGTTTTGGTTGTGATTGGGACACTGAACGCACTGAGGTCAGTCATTCTACATTCTAAAGTGATAAAACGTTTTGGTTGTGATTGGGACACTGAACACACTGAGGTCAGTCATTCTACATTCTAAATTCTAAAGTGATAAAATGTTTTGGTTGTGATTGGGACACTGAACGCACTGAGGTCAGTCATTCTACATTCTAAATTCTAAAGTGATAAAACGTTTTGGTTGTGATTGGGACACTAAACACACTGAGGTCAGTCATTCTACATTCTAAATTCTAAAGTGATAAAACGCTTTAGTTGTGATTGGGACACTGAACACACTGAGGTCAGTCATTCTACATTCTAAATTCTAAAGTGATAAAACGCTTTAGTTGTGATTGGGACACTGATTGGGACACATAGTTTTCACGTGAAGTGAGGTCTAACTGCATAATGGGTGAGTGAAGACACCATGACACAGGAAGTGAAGATACCATGACACAGGAAGCGGAGCGAGAGAGAGACTAGATTCCATTGTAAGACATACAGAATGGTTGGGTCTGGGAACTACTATAAACATAATAGTTGGTTTGGGGTTTAACTGCTTTATGGGTTAATACATCATATGATAGAGGATATTATTTACATATTTATTTCACCTTTATTTAACCAGGTAGGCTAGTTGAGAACACCTTTATTTAACCAGGTAGGCCAGTTGAGAACACCTTTATTTAACCAGGTAGGCTAGTTGAGAACACCTTTATTTAACCAGGTAGGCTAGTTGAGAACACCTTTATTTAACCAGGTAGGCTAGTTGAGAACAAGTTCTCATTTACAACTGCGACCTGGCCAAGATAAAGCAAAGCAGTTCGACACATACAACAACACAGAGTTACACATGGAATAAACAAACATACAATCAATAATACAGTAGAAAAATCTATATACAGCATGTGTAAATGAGGTAGGATAAGATAGGTAAGGCAATAAATAGGCCATGGTGGCAAAGTAACTACAATATAGCAATTTAACACTGGAATGGTAGGATGTGCAAGTTGACACACTGGGTGCAAAGGATTTGGAGTTGTACCTTGTAGGTTCATAGATAATTTGTGTGAGATTGAGGGCATCAAGCTTAGATTGTAGGATGGCCGGGGTGTTAAGCATGTCCCAGTTTAGGTCACCTAGCAGCACAAGCTCAGAAGATAGATGGGGGCAATCAATTCACATATGGTGTCGAGGGCACAGCTGGGGGCAGAGGGTGGTCTATAGCAAGCAGTAATGGTGAGAGACTTGTTTCTGGAAAGGTGAATTATTAGAAGTAGAAGCTCGAATTGTTTTGGTACAGACCTGGATAGTAAGATAGAACTCTGCAGGCTAACACCGCCCTTTGGCAGTTCTATCTTAGCGGAAAATGTTATAGTTAGGGGTGGAAATTTCAGGGGTTTTGGTGGTTTTCCTAAACCAGGACTCAGACACGGCTAAGACATCCGGGTTGGCAGAATGTGCTAAAGCAGTGAGTAAAACAAACTTAGGGATGAGGCTTCTGATGTTAACATGCATGAAACCAAGGCTTTTACGGTTACAGAAGTCAACAAATGAGAGCGTCTGGGGAATAGGAGTGGAGCTAGGCACTGCAAGGCCTGGATTCACCTCTACATCTCCAGAGGAACAGAGGAGATGTAGGATAAGGGTACGGCTAAAGGCTACAAGACCTGGCCGTCTAGCACGTTCGGAACAGAGAGTAAAGGGAGCAGGTTTCTGGGCACGATAGCATAGATTCAAGGCATAAGGTACAGACAAAGGTATGGTAGGGAGAGAGTACATTGGAGGTAAACCTAGGCATTGAGTAATGATGAGAGAGATGTAGTCTCTAGAGACGTTTAAACCAGGTGATGTCATCGCATATGTGGGAGGTGGAACGACATGGTTGGTTAAGGTATATTGAGCAGGGCTAGAGGCTCTACAGTGAAATAAGACAGTAATCACTAACTAGGACAGTAATGGACAAGGCATATTGATATTAGGGAGAGGCATGCGTAGCCAAGTGATCATATGGGTCCAGTGAGACACGGCGATTCAGACAGTTAGCAGGCCGGGGCTAGCAAGCTAGCATAAGGGCCTTAGAGGGACATCACGATGGGGGAAAGTCTGTTTTTGCCTCCCAGTGCAGTGACGTCGATAGACCAGTCGTGGAATTAGTAGGGTTCCAAGTAGCAGAGGGGTCCAATTGGCAAAATGGGTACAGTGGTCCAAGAAACTGGCCGATGGATCAGCTAACAGCCCAATATGCTCTAGATAGCTAGCAGGCCGCGGTTAGCAGAAGGGCCTTCAGGGGACGTCGCGCCTGAGTGGCCTGTTGGGATCCCCGGGCAGATTATGTCGGTATTCCAATCGTGAAGGATCGGCGGGGTTCCGTGCCCCGTACCGGCAGTAGAAGGGGTCTGGATATTGTAGCCGAGGAGTGGGCTTCAGGAGTAGCCCAGGAGCCCTAGCCGGGAGATGGGTCTAGCATGGGCTAGCTCCAGGCTAGTTGGTGCTTGCTCCGGGACGTAAACGTTAGCCAGGAGTAGTCAACCCAGGTTGCGGTTAGCAAGCGGCGATGATCCAGATGAAAAAGGTTCAGAGTTTGCTGTAGGAATCCGGGGCTTTGGAGAGAAAAATAGGTCCGGTATGCTTCTGGTTTGAAACGCGTTGTAAGAACTGGCGAGAGCTTTCCGAGCTAAAGGTTAGCTGATGACCTCTAGCAGTGGTTCGCTGACTGATAGCTGATAGCTAGTTAGCTTCAGTTGGCAGTGTTCTGAAGTTCTATGAAATGAGTCTATGTAGTTGCTAGGGTTGCTGTCAATTCCACTTGAATTTCAGTCAATTCAGGAAATAACTCATTGTAATTTCAATTCTCTGCAATGCTTCTCGATCAGGAAAAGTTGGTGTCACACTTTACTGTAGGTGTCCTTAGTCATGTATTTATCTTCTTTAGTCGACACTATGATAATTCCAGATAGCCCATTGAATAAAACACATGCTGACAATACTGATGTCAAACCATCCAGATCTCATTAGCATGAAATAACATCTACCTTCTCATTGAAACAGTTCTATAGCAACTTTCAACACACAGTGTGAAGTTAAAACAAACAACAGTCTGGAGTTCTTCAGGGATGTGTGTGTCAGATAGAACTTAACCTAGCAATAGACTGGGTCATAACTTACGGAGGTCTAACTTATGAAGAAAGAATCTGCTCTTACCATGATAAACAGATTTCCCAATCTTCTCCTCCTCTTCTTCATCTTTAATGTTGACATTCAGCTCCAGTGTTTGACTGCAGTCTTCCAGCTTCACTGATGCCATCTCTGGATCCTGCAGTGCAAACTGGGCTCCACTGTCACAATCAGGACCCAGTGACTGAAGGTTTGGACTCGGTGTGGAAGGAGAGAGGCAGGTTGGGTTTGTCCTCACTGTTGGATGTTACAAACCTCAGACTTGACCTTGGTCGGCCTGTAGTAATAAAGAGAAACGGACACAAAAGTTATTGTCTTGACAGTTCTGGCACTTTCTTAATTCTCAAAAAATAAATTATATTTGTTCAATTATCTAATTTCAATAGATCAGGTAGCTAAGCATTGACAACTCAACATTCATTCCCATTAGACAAAAAGTACACACTTTAAATGACAATGTAAGTACTCTTAACCTATAGTAGATTTCCTACATTTACATAAATGCATAAATTACAACAAAAAAACAGTTAGTACAAGGTTGCAGTTAGTTTTGATTTTATTGGGATATATTATACTTCTCATTTGGACTAATCTTCCAAGAGTCCTTAAAACTATTTTAAAAAACAATTTATAATGTGATCACATTTTCACATATAACAAACACACTGAGAGACAAAGAGACATAAACACACTGACATATTGACCAGATAAATAATCTTAACAGTCTGAAAAGTTGGATTGATTCTTCCATAGTCCTGCACAACCTTCCAATGTATTATAAATAAATGATTCTAAAGTAATGTTTGAATTTATGTATAAAAACGTTTCTGGTTCGCTCAGATAAATTAATCAATTTCGTTATCACTCTGAATCTAAATGTTATTTTCCCTCATCTTCGTTTCTGTCTGGATAACACAGATTGTGGACAATCTATTCCTGGTATTGACTGAATGTCTGTCTCTAACCAACTGAGTATTGTTGTGAATAGAGTTTGTCCGTTTTAAATGGTGTGCATTGTGAAATAAAATGAGCATGGTGCATGACTACAACAGAAGAAACATATCTCCACCTTGAAAACAATCCTTGTTGCTTTGTTCTGTCCAATCTGCAGCCTCCTAACTTGCCTTGCTGATGCACGTGCCCATATTTAGCTATCCTTCTGATAATGTGTGCAATTTAGGCAGCACTATGGACTATGCTCCTGAATAGCCATGTCTTCACAGTATTATTTCACCTCACAAAAAATATATTTTGTTTCCCATTTGTCACAACATAGTAACAATCATAGACAAAGATAGAAACACCTGAATGTCTGAATATTGTTACACATGTAAAAATAATAATAATAAGTGAAGCCGCGCTGCATGCACTGAATTCAGTTGACGTAGACAGAAGGGGAGCCGCCATTTTACCATCCCGTGAATTTTACACAAAACCAATAACGAACTCAAAAATAACAAATAAATAGATTTTAAAAATGAAATTAGCTTTAGTAAATGATGTTCATTCCCTCTGCCAAACCCAAAGTCTCTAGCTATGTGACATAAAATAGTTATGCTCACTCGGCTTGACACAAATATTACACATAAAACCTTTACCAAACGTGATAATACCATAAAGGATGTGTTACCCAGCACGTTATGACATGTTCTTTCGATATTACAAAGTGTAAAAGTGCTATTACATACCTGTAGTAATACATGTGAAACGGACACAAATTATATCGTCTTCACCACACAGTTCTGGCGCCTTCCCGGAACTTCCTGTTCCACCACTGCAACAGAGGCAGTGTTGCCAACTCCTCAGTAAGGAAAGTAGCTATTGGCTGTCTTTTTGTCCTCTTTTTTTTATGAACAACAAATCAATACAGGAAGTACATGAGGGAACACAAGTATATATGAATAATATATAATGGATAATTGTGCTAGAGGGTACAATATCACATTACACAAGGACCTTAAGGGACATACACACACTTAGAATTCTAACAGCTTTTTTGTTAGTAGAATATTTAATTGTCGTAAAATACAGTTCAATTTATTTTTTTTAAGGTAAGAAAATTAATTTTTTTGTTTGTAAATGTACATTTGTGAATATGAAATTTGGCCAAAAGAATAAAGAAATGAATTACATAAAAATGTTTCAGCTTATTTCTATCGTAGGACTCCAAGCAGTACATCTCTCCACAATAGTGTAAGTTCTTCATAAATGTGTTCCATTATAAATCTACTGAGGTCTTGCCCCAATTTTCTTACATGAATACAATGCCAAAAAAGATGCAACACTGTCTCTGGGTGGTCATTACAAAAGGAGCAATTTGAGTTGATGTTTTCCTTCAACTTCTTCATATAGTGGTTGGCAGGATAATATTTATGAATAATTTTAAAGGAAACTTCCTTAATTTTGTTAACAAGTAGGTATGTGTGTGGCAACAGCCAAACTTTTTCCCAACAGATATTATCAATAAATCCATTCTAATAAGGCATGACATAAGGTATGAAACTGTTTGAAACAAGGTTCGTATCGCTCTGTTGTTGAATGGACCAAAAGTTAAATAAATCTTTCCTACTGATGAGTCAACAGGGTCAACGGAAGGTAGGCACTGAGAGTCTTGACACGTTCCTGAATAACATAGCAACACCTGAGGGAACGGCATCTAAAACAATTGCAAAATCTTTAGGTGTTACAGGGACCTTGTAAAGTGATAAAAATGGAGCTCTATAGGAGAAAGCCCTGCCTCCAACTGTTTGCTTAGAAATTCTAGGGACAATTAGGAGGCCTGCGTCTTGTGACCGTAGCGTACGTGTAGGTATGTACCGCAGGACCAAAATCAGAAAGATAGGTAGGAGCAAGCCCATGTAATGCTTTGTAGGTTAGCAGTAAAACCTTGAAATCAGCCCTTGCTTTGACAGGAAGCCAGTGTAGGGAGGCTAGCACTGGAGTAATATGATCCAACTTTGGGGTTCTAGTCAGGATTCTAGCAGCCGAATTTAGCACTAACTGAAGTTTATTTAGTGCTTTATCCGGGTAGCCGGAAAGTAGAGCATTGCAGTAATCTAACCTAGAAGTAACAAAAGCATGGATACAATTTTCTGCATCATTTGTGGACAGAAAATTTCTGATTTTTGCAATGTTACGTAGATGGAAAAAAGCTGTTTTATTATGTTCAACATAGGAGGGCCAAACACAGGAAGCAGCTCTTTCAGTAGTTTAGTTGGAATAGGGTCCAGTATGTATCTTGAAGGGTTAGAGGCCATGATTATTTTCATCATTGTGTAAAGAGATATAGTACTAAAACACGTGAGTGTCTCTCTTGATCCTAGGTCCTGGCAGAGTTGTGCAGACTCAGGACAACTGAGCTTTGGAGGAATACGTAGATTTAAAGAGGAGTCCGTAATTTGCTTTCTAATGATCATGATATTTTCCTCAAAGAAGTTCATGAATGTATTACTGCTGAAGTGAAAGCCATCCTCTCTTGGGGAATGCTGCTTTTTAGTTAGCTTTGCGACATTATCAAAAATACATTTCGGATTGTTCTTATTTTCCTCAATTAAGTTGGAAAAATAAGATGATCGAGCAGCAGTGAGGGCTCTTCGATACTGCACGGTACTGCCTTTCCAAGCTAGTCAGAAGACTTCCAGTTTGGTGTGGCACCATTTCCGTTCCAATTTTCTGGAAGCTTGCTTCAGAGCTCGGGTATTTTCTGTATACCAGGGAGCTAGTTTCTTATGACAAATGTTTTTAGTTTTTAGGGGTGCAACTGCATCTAGGGTATTGCGCAAGGTTAAATTGAGTTCCTCAGTTAGGTGATTAACTGATTTTTGTCCTCTGACAACCTTGGGTAGGCAGAGGGAGTCTGGAAGGGCATCAATTAATCTTTGGGTTGTCTGAGAATTTATAGCACGACTTTTGATGCTCCTTGGTTGGGGTCTGAGCAGATTATTTGTTGCGATTGCAAACGTAATAAAATGGTGGTCCGATAGTCCAGGATTATGAGGAAAAACATTAAGATCCACAACATTTATTCCATGGGACAAAACTAGGTCCAGAGTATGACTGTGGCAGTGAGTAGGTCCGGAGACATGTTGGACAAAACCCACTGAGTCGATGATGGCTCCGAAAGCCTTTTGGAGTGGGTCTGTGGACTTTTCCATGTGAATATTAAAGTCACCAAAAATTAGAATATTATCTGCTATGACTACAAGGTCTGATAGGAATTCAGGGAGCTCCGTGAGGAACGCTGTATATGGCCCAGGAGGCCTGTAAAAAGTAGCTATAAAAAGTGATTGAGTAGGCTGCATAGATTTCATGAATAGAAGCTCAAAAGACGAAAACGTCGTTTATATTTTTAGTAAATTGAAATTTGCTATCGTAAATGTTAGCAACACCTCCGCCTTTGCGGCATGCGTAGGGGTTATGGTCACTAGTGTAGCCAGGAGGTGAGGCCTCATTTAACACAGTAAATTCATCAGGCTCACGCCATGTTTCAGTCAGGCCAATCACATCAAGATTATGATCAGTGATTAGTTCATTGACTATAACTGCCTTGGAAGTGAGGGATCTAACATTAAGTAGCCCTATTTTGAGATGTGATGTATCACGATCTCTTTCAATAATGGCAGGAATGGAGGAGGTCTTTATTCCAGGGAGATTGCTAAAGCGAACACCGCCATGTTTAGTTTTGCCCAACCTAGGTCGAGGCACAGACACGATCTCAATGGGGATAGCTGAGCTGACTACACTGACTGTGCTAGTGGCAGACTCCACTAAGCTGGCAGGCTGTCTGACATTGTGAAGCTAGGGAGTTGGAGCCCTGTCTATGTTCATAGATAAAATGAGAGCACCCCTCCAGCTAGGATGGAGTCCGCCACTCCTCAAAAGGCCAGGCTTGGTCCTGTTTGTGGGCGAGTCCCAGAAAGAGGGCCAATTATCTATAAATTCTATCTTTTGGGAGGGGCAGAAAACAGTTTCAACCAGCGATTGAGTTGTGAGACAGCTGTAGAGCTCATCACTCCCTCTAACTGGGAGGGGGCCAGAGACAATTACTCGATACCGACATATCTTTCTAGCTGATTTACACCCTGAAGCTATGTTGCGCTTGGTGACCTCTGACTGTTTCATCCTAACATCGTTGGTGCCGACATGGATAACAATATCCCTATACTCTCTACACTCGCCAGTTTTAGCCAGCACCATCTTCAGATTAGCCTTAACGTCGGTAGCCCTGCCCCCCGGTAAACAGTGTATGATCGCTGGATGATTCGTTTTAAGTATAATACTGCGGGTAATGGAGTCGCCAATGACTAGGGTTTTCAATTTGTCAGAGCTAATGGTGGGAGGCTTCGGCGTCTTAGACCCCGTAACGGGAGGAGTAGAGACCAGAGAAGGCTCGATCTCTGACTCCGACTCGCTGCTTAATGGGGAAAACCGGTTGAAAGTGACACCGGTTGAGCATTCCTACAGCATCTCCCTCCAGAAGCCATGAGAAAGTTGTCCGGCTGCGGGGACCGTGCGAGGCGATTTATACTATCTGTACTTACTAGTGGCACAGACGCTGTTTCATCCTTTCCTACACTGACATGAATTGCTTACTCGGGGAGGGAGGAGATGTTTCTAAATATGGATCAAATTGTTAAAATTGGTCAATTAACGTTAGATTTACAGAATGTAAACAGCAAGGCGTTGGTGAGAAACGGAGGAATAAATTTAAACGACTTTTCCCACATAGCATTACAACTACAAAGCTGACGCTGGCTAGCTAGTTTATTTTCATTGAAATAGCATGACTAGTTAGCTATCTAGAAATAGTATTCTGTCTAACCTGTAACTAATGGTTGTTACGTTGTGGAACAGAGCAATAGTTCGTTGTACTTGTCATTTGGTTGAGACTAATATTAGTTTAGAAAATAATTGTTTACTTTGTATTTGTTGTGTAATTGGTTGGCGTTGCTAGTTAGCAAGCGGAGATTTATTTGATCAAGTTGGCTAACTTAGCGAATGTTTTAGGAGAACAGGCTAGCTCCCTGCAGAATCTAAACAATAGAGAATGGGGAATAAGATCTGTCTGTTGCAGTGCCCAGACGAGGTGAGAGCAAACTGCTACAGAGATAAAAAGTAAGATCTCCATCTTTAGTTATATTTCAAGGTTGAACCAATGCAATAGGTATTTTATTGGCTTGCTAAATGAGCTGCTTTTCCTGATAATGTCTATCTGATAAAGCTACACTCTTAAAAAAGGTGCCATCTAGAACATTAAGTTATTCAACTGTCCCCATAGGCTAACTTTTTGAAGAACCCTCTTGGGTTCCAGGTAGAACCCTCTGTGGAAATGGGGTTCTACACGGATCCCAAAAGGGTTCTACCTGGAACCAAATAGTTATACTATGGGGACAGCTGAAGAAGCCTTTTGGAACCCATTTTTCTATGAGTGTATCTAGTTGTTCTAATGCAATGTCCATGTTACAGCCACAACATTATCATTTAGTCAAGCATCTGAAGACTAGCGAGGAGGAGAAAAGCCTGCTTTGGATGAGCAAGGAAGAACAATAACAACTAGCTATATTAGATGAACATGTTCAGGAAAAGCAGGGAGAGAGCAAGCTAGTAGTGGTAACATTATTTGAAACCTCACATGCGCATGTATCTGTGTTATTTAAGCAATAAGGCACCTCAGGGGTTTGTGGTATATCGACAATATACCACGGCTTGGGGCTGTTCTTCTGCATGATGCAACGGAGTGCCTGGATACAGCCCATAGCCGTGGGTATATTGGACATATAGCCATAAGGCTCCTCTGGGTTTTGTGGTATTAAAAACTAAATTACCAACGTAATAAACAGGTAATATTGACTCATACACCATGGCTTGCTATCTGTCTCATGTTGTACCGATCATCAACATGAACAAGACTGAATTCTGTTGAATTGTCAACTGGTCTAAATTCCAGTCCAGAATGACATGTTTATGATGATGTTCACAGGAATCTCCAAATGCTACGTTGAAGGAGCACCACGAATGAAGGAGGGGGAGGAAAACAGACAGCTTCCTTCTACCACCTTCACCAAGTCATACAATGTTTGCTTCATGAACAATTGTTACATCAAATAAATACAGAATTATTTGAGTTTCTGTTTTTTTATGCTGGATGTAATTTAGCAGATCTATAGTATAATGTATTGTTTTGAAATGTTTATTAAATATCTATTCAGTCAACTTATTTTATGTTTGCTAAAAGTAATGTTTTGTACTGTTACATACTGAAAGTCTCATTAGTTTTGAGCTAGACTATGATCGGGGAAATGTCTACTGCCCTTTCTAAAATGTTGATGAATGAAATTAGCACCGTTTCTAATAGTTTGTTGCTACTGTCTGGTGAGGAAGTGGGCAATATGGAATGAATGAGAAATCAGAACTTGGACAACGTCAGGGAGTAAGTATACACCGAACAAAAATATAAATGCAACATGTAAAGTATTGGTCTCATGTTTTATGAGCTGAAATGAAGACCCCAGATATTTTCCATACGCACAAGAAGCTTATTTATCTCAAATGTTGTGCACCCTGGTCCTTCCTCCGCTGCATCGGAAACAGTTTATAAAACATTTGACTTCAGCCTTTGTGGTTTGGAAAGTAGTGACTACTATTGCTTTAATTTATTCATCAAACAAATGGGGTTTTGAAAAAGTAGGTGATTAGCTTAATACTTCAGACAAGGACAAATTATGGCTAGCTTAATTGAAAATAAGACACCTTTGTGCAATACATAAATGCTTAAAAATAAAAAACAAAATTATAAATTGTGACGTTAGCTACCAAATAAGTTTTCGGCAATTATCCAAAAACGACTACAAAAACGTCATTCCTTACCCGACAGGCTGAACAGGTGTAATGAACGCATGTAAAAATGCCCATAAGTGTTCAAATCGCCTGTACAGACACTGGACAGGGTTTTTTTTTAATCATGTGTACAAAAAAAAGAATTTTGACACTTGAAACAAGCAAGTGAAAAATGATAATTTCAAGTGTTAAGACGTGTTCCGGTAAAACGATTTGAAACTCTTGGCCTTCAATATCTGACAGCTCGAGTTCTCACCCCTGTGGTTCGAAAACGTGGCATCATAGTTCTGTCAAGCCGCTTTGCTGACAACGAACCATCTCGCGACCCGGGTATTCAGCCAATCAGCAGCTGCCGCTGCAGTTGAGAGTAACTTTGGGCAAAACAAAAAGATTGAAGTGCCTTTGCACGTGGTATGGTAGCAGGTGCCAGGCACATCCAGCCAACTTGACACAACTAGGAAGCATAGGAGTCAACATGGGCCAGCATCCCTGTGGAACGCTTTCGACACCTTGTAAAGTCCATGTCCCTAGATTTGAGGCTGATCGGAGGGCAAAAAAGGTGTAACTGAATATTAGGAAGGTGTTATTAATATGAAATACCTGTTATGCTGATGACACAACATAAACACTACCATGGATACCTGCTATGCTCATGAGGAAACGTTATAATCATTACCATAGCTGCAGGAAGTAGAGGTGCTGGGCTCCAGTCACAATAAGGACCCAGTGACTGTAGGTTTGGATGACAGGCAGGCTGGGTTTGTCCTCACTGTCAACTCTGGGTAGGATCCTAGTCCGGAATAGAAGTCGGAGCTCAACCTCTTGGTTCTCCCCTGTGCAGGCCACACCCCCTCCTCCCATTGTTACTGTATGTATGAACACAATTTGAACAATGGCTTCCTAAAATGCTGTGGTGCTTACTAACACACTAGGAAAGGTTTTGGTAGACGTGGGCCATCACAGGTGAGTTCTCAGCTCTTCCACTCTGAACAATGAGGCGGGGAGGGGTTCTGGTAGATGTGGACCATCACAGGTGAGTTCACAGCTCTTCCACTCTGAATAATGAGGCAGGGAAAGCGTAACACAAGCTTCCTCTCTGGTTCCATTCCCCAATAGTAAGTGGATCATACTTGAATTGTGGTAGTAATATTGTCCCTGGACTCTGGCACCATAGAAAACACATTACAAAATAAAATAACATTTATTTAAATATGAAGACATGTCCTTTATACTGCAAAACACGATTTGTATGTATTGTAGAACATCCTGGGGACTAATTGGCATGTATAGGTGTAGTGACATGTATTCAGTAGATACATAGACATTTACATTAGTTTGAATAACATCAATTAAACAAAACACATTACATTGTCTGTATAGATAACCCAAAGTTTGACCAGCACAAATTCATGTAGAATATTTATTTTTAATTAGCATATCAAGTTCAATGCAGTTAACCAAATACATTTGATGACAAATAATAAATCTAGTAAGACAATTGAATAAACATGTAGTCGTTTCAAAGTATGTGTATCATTAAAACAAAAGTTACTTCGTAGTAAAAAAAAAGAATCCACCCAAACTAATGGTGAAGACTGATCACACCATCTCTGACCCATGTTGTGTCTACCAGCTCATTTCCACAGAGAACTGATCATCACACCATCTCTGACCCATGTTGTGTCTACCAGCTCATTTCCACAGAAAACTGATCATCACACCATCTCTGACCCATGTTGTGTCTACCAGCTCATTTCCACAGAGAACTGCAGAGGGAAGCAGCACCACCCAGTCAACCATTAGACTCCATGGTTACAATGTGAGAAGCCTCAGAGGGCATTCAACCCTAAGGGGAAATTCAAGGTACTCTCAATATCTTTAGAGTAAAAGCTAAATTAAATAAATAAATACAACTGACATGGTGCTCACTGATCAGCAAAATAACAAGAAGCTAACATTCTATAACACGCCATTTCCTCTGCACAGTTCTCTCTCAGTGAGAAACAATAGGATCCCAATAGTGTTTTATTCTTTCTTAAATGTTATCAAATTCACTGTTACCACTTCATTTATGAGATGAGAATGAAGTGATGTAATGACTTTACTCTTAGCTGGTCTGAGAGAACTGATGAGGCTTCTCTCCTGTATGTATACGCTGGTGACATTTTAAGGTATCCAATCGGGTGAAACTCTTCCCACAATCAGAGCAGAAGTAAGGCTTCTCTCCTGTATGTATACGCTGGTGACATTTTAAGGTATCCAATCGGGTGAAACTCTTCCCACAGTCGGAGCAGAAGTAAGACTTTTGGTCTGTATGTATTCGCTGGTGACATTTTAACTTCTCCAATTGGGAGAAACTTTTTCCACAGTCAGAGCAGAAGTAAGGCTTCTCTCCTGTGTGTGTTCTCTGATGAACTGTTAGCTCAGATGATGTTGTGAAGCATTTTCCACAGTCAGAGCAGGAGTATGGTTTCTCTCCTGTATGTACACGTTCATGTACTTTTAAGGTATCCAATCGGGAGAAACTCTTTCCACAGTCAGAGCAGAAGTAAGGCTTCTCTCCTGTGTGTGTTCTCTGATGAACTGTTAGCTCAGTTGATGTTGTGAAGCCTTTTCCACAATCAGAGCAGGAGTATGGCTTCTCTCCTGTGTGTATCCGTTGGTGTTTTTTGAAGTTGCTCTGTTGAGAGAAACTCCTCCCACAGGCCGAGCAAGAGTAAGGCTTCTCTCCTGTATGTATACGTTGGTGTTTTTTTAAATTGCTCTGTTGAGAGAAACTCTCCCCACAGTCAGAGCAGTTGTAAGGCTTCTCTCCTGTGTGTACTCTCCGATGAACTGTCAGAGCCCTTGATGTTGTGAAACTCTTCCCACAGTCAATGCAGGAATACAGATTTTCTTCTGTGTGCATTTTTAGGTGTATTTTTAGCTTTGATAGAATTGGGAAAATCTCCTCACAATGTGGGCAGTGGTGAGACCTCTTAGCTCTGGGATCTTCCTGCTGTTGCTCTCTGGATGTAGAGAATGTCTCAACATGGTATCCTGTGTGAACAACAGAAGAATCAGTGGGTGTGATATACACTGACCGCCAAAACATTAGGAACACCTGCTCTTTCCATGACAGACTGACCATGTTAAAGCTATGATTCCTTATTGAGGTCACTTGTTTAATCCACTTCAATCAGTGTAGACGAAGAAACAAATTAAAATGATTTTTAAGGCTTGATACAATTGTGACATGGATTGTGTATGTCTGCCATTCAGAGGGTGAATGGGCAAGACAAAATATTGAAGTGCCTTTTAACGGGGTATGGTAGTAGGTGCCAGGCGCACCAGTTTGTGTTAATAAATGCAATGCTTCTGGGTTTTTCCATGTGCAAACATTTCCTGTGTGTGTGAAGAATGGGTCCACCACCCAAAAGACATTTAGCCAACTTGACACAACTGGGAAGCATTGGAGTCGACATGCGCCATCATCCCTGTGGAAAGCTTTCCACACCTTGTAGATTCCATGCAACTCAACATGTGGAAGGTGTTCTTAATGTTTTGTACACTCATTGTACATGTCAATCAAATACATTTTATGCACTTTTTACATCAGCAGTTGGCACAAAGTACTTATACAGAAATCCAGCTTAAAAACACCAATAAGAAAGCGGCTAAGAAAAACTCCCCAGAACACAGGAACACTAGGAAGAAACCTAGAGAGGAACCAGTCTGAGGGGTGGCCAGTCCTCTTCTGGCTGTATTGGGCGACATACAGCGAGGGAATAAAGTATTTTATCCCCCTGCTGATTTTATACGTTTGCCCACTGACAAAGAAATGATCAGTCTGTCATTTTAATGTTTATTTGAACAGTGAGAGACATGTTTGCAAATGTATTAAAAATAAAAAACAGAAATTCCTTATTTACATAAGTATTCAGACACTTTGCTATGAGACTCAAAATTGAGCTCTGGTGCATCCTGTTCCCATTTATCATCCTTGAGATGTTTCTACAACTTGTTTGGAATCCACCTGTGATAAATTCAATTGATTGGACATGATTTGGAAAGGAACACACCTGTGTATATAAGGTCCCACAGTTGACAGTGCATGTCAGAGCAAAAACCAAGCCATGAGGTTGAAGGAATTGTCCGTAGAGCTCTGAGACAGGATTGTTTCGAGGCACCCATCTGGGGAAGGGTACCAACAACATTTCTGCAGCATTGAAGGTCTCCAAGAACACAGTGGTTTCCATCATTCTTAAATGGAAGAAGTTTGGAACCACCAAGACTATTCCTAGAGCTGGCCGCCCGGCCAAACTGAGCAATCAGGGGAGAAGGACCTTGGTCAGGGAGGTGACCAAGAACCCGATGGTCACTCTGACAAAGCTCCAGAGTTCCTCTGTGGAGATGGGAGAACATTCCAGAAGTACAACCATCTCTGCAGCACTCCACCAATCAGGCCTTCATGGTAGAGTGGCTAGACGAAGCCACTCCTCAGTAAAAAAGGCACATGACAACCCGCTTGGAGTTTTCCAAAAGGCAACTAAAGACTTTCAGACCAGGAGAAACAACATTCTCTGGTCTGATGAAACCAAAATGTTGGCCTGAATGCCAAGCGTCACATTTGGAGGAAACCTGGAACCATCCCTACAGTGAAGCATGGTGGTGGCAGCATCATGCTGTGGGGAGGTTTTTCAGCAGCAGGGACTGGGAGACTAGTCAGGATGGAGGAAAAGATGAACAGAACAAAGTACAGAGAGATCCTTGATGAAAACCTGTTCCAGAATACTCAGTACCACAGACTGGGGAGAAAGTTGACCTTGTCTACTTCACTTTAGTCTACTCTCTGATCACTCCAGACAGCCCAGTGAATCAAACATGCTGACAATACTGGTGTCAAACCATGCAAGTCTCAGTAGCATGAAATAACATTTACCTTCTCTACTGCAACTTTTCATACACAGCGGGAAGTTGGAATGAACAACAAACTTAGTTAGATAGAACCTGCTCTTACCATGAGAAACAGATTTCCCAATCTTCTCCTCCTCTTCTTCATCTTTAATGTTGACATTCAGCTCCAGTGTTTGACTGCAGTCCTCCAGCTTCACTGATGTCATCTCTGGATCCTGCAGTGCAAAATGGGCTCCACTGTCACAATCAGGACCCAGTGACTGTAGGTTTGGAGTCAGTGTGGAAGGAGAGAGGCAGGCTGGGTTTGTCCTCACTGTGGATGTTACCGGAATCAGACTTAATCCGCGTTGGCCTGTAGTAATAAAGAGAAACGGACACAAAAGTTATTGTCTTGACAGTTCTGGCACTTACTTTATTCTCTTAAAAATATTTTGTTTTTTCCTTGTTCAATTATCGAATTTCAATGAATCAGGTTGCTATGCATAGACTACAAAACATTAATTCACATTAGACGAGTGCACACTTTAAATTACACAACGTAAGTGCACTTAACCTATAGTAGATTTCCTACATTTACATCAATGCATAAATGACTCAAGCCATTAAGGTTGCAGTGTTTGAGGAAGCACGATGAATAATTTTCTTGAATAACGTCGTCTTCACTGTATTATTTCACCTACAAAAAAACGATTGTTTCTATCTATAATGTGAAATACAATGTGTCCGAATATTATTACACATGTAATTTTTTTTAAACAAAAATAAAAGATAAACATTGCATTTAGCCTCACAACTGTAGGGCAACCGTGGAATTGTCGCTCTCTGGTGCATCTGCACTGCCCGCACGCAGACAGAGCTGTCCCAGCCATTTTAAAAACTCGCGAATTTTACACAAAACCAATAACATGTAAAAGGAGCTCAGAAATCGAAAATAAATAATTTATTGAAAGGTAATTTCATAATTTATGTTCATTGACTGACGTATAAAATTGTATTAGCCACGTTTTCCACTCACTCGGTTTGAAGCAAAATAACACACAACCTTTACCAAACGTGATAATTTGTTACCTAGCACGTTATGACATGTTATTTTGATATTAGACAGTTTAAACGTGCAATTACATACCTGTAGTAATACATTTAAAAAAACGGACACAAAAGGTATCTTGACAACACAGTTCTAGTTTCGGCCTTCCCGGAACTTCTTGTTCCAACACTACAACCAAAGATGTTTTAAGTTCAGTTGTAACGTCACAAGCACAGTGAAATGCCTTTCTTGCAAACTCCAAACCAAATAATGCAATTATCAATAACCATATTACTAGAAAAAAAATACACAAGAAATAAGAATAGGAAATACACAAGTAAGTATACTATATATACAGCAAATAGTTAAAAAGTCAGTTCCAATACCATATTTAGATGTGCAGGGATACTGGAGTGATGGAGGTAGATATGTAAGGGGACTAGGCAACAGGATAAGATAAACAGAGTAGTAGCAGCTTGTATGTGAGTGGGTGTGTAGTCAGTATAAATGTATGTGCGTACTGTGTGTGAAAGGAGAATGTGAAAATCTGAAAATTGCACCATCTATTCCTGCACCTACACACTATCCCCCAGAACCCACCACTTTAGCCCTAAATGATCCTACAACAGGCCATCCGCCGTGGAGGATGGAACCCCTTCCCTCAAAACTGACTGTAGATCTTCTGTACTAAAATCTCACACCCAAATATTTCTCTGCTGCTGCAACTACCACATGTACCTTCTGTGATTTCCACTCCACCAGTGCAGTGCAGTTCATCACCATGGTTATAAACGCAACATATCCAACCTTACTAAAACTCATCCTCTCTGGATCTTTCTTTTTTCAGACCAACTCACTGGGAGGCTCCCTTGCCCTTGGGCTACCCTCTACTCTCTTTATTGTCTCAGCATAGGAAACGTTCTGCCCCACTCAAACTGACAATTTCAACCGGTCTCTCTCACAAGCCAGTTCAGATCCTCAGCTGCATTGGCAACCCCACAGTTGACACACAGTGCTTTCTGTATCCCAACCGTACACTCCCTCTACTAGGCCCTCCTGCACTTTCCTCACATAGTGGGATCTCTCTTCTACACACTGCTGCAACATGATAGGATTATTGGCACCTAAAGCACCGTAATGAACTCAGAACACAGGCCCTCACAGAACACCAAATATAACCTAACCTTTTCAGGTAGCAACTCGGTCAAAGCTCAAGACAGACTTTTCTCAGTCAAGCCATTGCCACCGGGTCTATGTCTCACCAAACGGCTGGCAACAAACACTAGGAATATTCCTTTTCATTTGATACCCCTCTACCCCACTGATCCCCCCTTTGAGCGGGGCCCTACTCCGGAGAGCAAAGCACCCCACAGGTTGAGACCCGAGCCGCGTGACTTGAAGCATCCGCTTCCTCTGGGCGGTGGATAAGCAAAAAAAAAATCAAAACAATTCCACTTCTCGAAACTTTGTAACACAGATATAACCATTCCCAGTTTGTTCTTTCCCCAACTTGACAAAACGTATGGGTGGGCTAAAAATCAAGAATCAACGCTTTCCAAAAGTCTGACTCCTACCTGTCTGATAGGATTCTCAGGGCAAACGTTGGAAGTCTCACCTACACCCTGTGGCGTAAAGTACTCTTCTTTTTTACCACTTTTACTTCACTACAGTAAAGAAAATGTCCTGGAACAATAGAGATGGTATTCAGCCCAGAGTCCAGGGACCAGAGTAATGAGGGACCAGAGTAATGAGCGACAGGAGTAATGAGCGACCGGAGTAATGAGCGACCGGAGTAATGAGCGACCGGAGTAATGAGCGACCGGAGTAATGAGCGACCAGAGTAATGAGCGACCAGAGTAATGAGCGACCAGAGTAATGAGCGACCAGAGTAATGAGCGACCGGAGTAATGAGGGACCAGAGTAATGAGGGACCAGAGTAATGAGCGACCAGAGTAATGAGCGACCGGAGTAATGAGCGACCGGAGTAATGAGCGACCAGAGTAATGAGCGACCAGAGTAATGAGCGACCAGAGTAATGAGCGACCGGAGTAATGAGCGACCAGAGTAATGAGCGACCGGAGTAATGAGCGACCAGAGTAATGAGGGACCAGAGTAATGAGGGACCAGAGTAATGAGGGACCAGAGTAATGAGCGACCAGAGTAATGAGCGACCAGAGTACTGGGTCACTGGGTCCTGATTGTGACAGTGGAGCCCACTATGATAAATGTTGACACACCAAATGATGACCACCAATCAGAGACCACTATGATGACACACCAAATGATGACCACCAATCAGAGACCACTACGATGACACACCAAATGATGACCACCAATCAGAGACCACTATGATGACACACCAAATGATGACCAGAGACCACTATGATGACACACCAATCAGAGACCACTATGACACACCAAATGATGACCACCAATCAGAGACCACTATGACACACCAGATGATGACCACCAATCAGAGACCACTATGATGACACACTAAATTATCCAACTTGAATAAACGCTTGGCGGTAAGGATACCGTGGTCTACAATGATACGGATATCACTTATTATTGTTATCTATATAACACATTGATGTGAATCACACTGCTGCTCTCTCATTCAGCTATTAGCGCCTTACAGACTGTGGTTGTTGTGGATGGCTGTTCACAAATCTAAATGTGTATTTGAATCCAATAATGGTTTAATTCAAGAAGTTTATGCTGCCTGTCAATCATTGATTTTGAAACCAGTGGACAGCCATGAAAAATTCACTCTTGCAACAGCAGCGTAGTGTGGATCCAAGCCTATGGAATAACAGCAGCTTAGTGTGGATCCAAGCCTATGGAATAACAACAGCATAGTGTGGATCCAAGCCTATGGAATAACAGCAGCATAGTGTGGATCCCAGCCTATGGAATAACAGCAGCGTAGTGTGGATCCAAGCCTATGGAATAACAACAGCATAGTGTGGATCCAAGCCTATGGAATAACAACAGCATAGTGTGGATCCAAGCCTATGGAATAACAACAGCATAGTGTGGATCCCAGCCTATGGAATAACAGCAGCATAGTGTGGATCCCAGCCTATGGAATAACAGCAGCGTAGTGTGGATCCAAGCCTATGGAATAACAACAGCATAGTGTGGATCCAAGCCTATGGAATAACAACAGCATAGTGTGGATCCAAGCCTATGGAATAACAACAGCATAGTGTGGATCCCAGCCTATAGAATAAAAGTGGGGTTTTTAATGCCCAATCTAATTCATGTTGATAAAAATAAAACATCCATTGGCCTAATGGACACATGCTCAAACTTGCACACTTTTAATAGACTTAGAGGGGCAATCTGTTTAGGGACTTATACATTCTATATACACAGTACCAGTCAAAGTTTGGACACGTCTACTGATTCAAGGGTTTCTTTATTTTTACTATTTTCTACATTTTAGTATAATGAAGACATCAAAACCATGAAATAACATAAGGAATCATGTAGTAACCCAAAAAAAAAAAGTATTTTTTATATTTCAAAGTAGCCACCCTTTGCCTTGACAGCTTTGCACACTTGTCAAAGCATGCCATTCCACGAGCGCAGCATTTATTTTTCAACTAAATCAGTCCTCTGAGACAATAAATAGTAGGGCTGGCTAATAAGTCCTTCGTTTTGGTGTCGTGCTCAGGTAAAACTATTTGGCTCATCTATACTTCCAAGTCCTATTGTTGAAGATCAAGGGGTATAACATTTATTGGACTGACTGGAATTCTGATAGACTTTGGTTTTTAATGTAAAGATATAATTTAATCATATTATTAGATGTAGTAGAAAGCAACGGGTTAGAAGAAGCCTACATAACCAGCCCATAAAGTAAAATTTAACATCCATATATTGCCAGCTATGTAAACTTTAACATTGCAGGATAAATCAATAGATATCATTCAATTGGCAACATTCATTTGTATTATTCTAATGCCTCTTAATTAACGGGGAACGTAATCTAAAAGTAACGTAATGTAATCAGATTACGTTACTGAGTTGAGGTAATCCAAAAATTACGTTACTGACTATAATTTTGGACAGGTACCTTGTAACAGATTCCATTTAGAAAGTAACCCACCCAACCCTGCGTACACTGAGCTACCATACCGCCAGAGTTTGGACTTCTGTTTTTAAGCCAGAGGATGAGTCTGGGTTGTATTTCATTGTTAGTTTTACACAAATAATTGTACAGTTTTAGCTATAAAATTGAACTCTTTATTTAAAAAAATAAAAATAAAAAAAGATTGATGGTTATCATGTGCTCCTGAGTGGCTCAGCGGTCTAAGACACTGCATCGCAGTACTCGAGGAGTCACTACAGACACCCTGGTTTGAATCCAGGCTGTATCACAAGCTGTGATTGGGAGTCCCATTGGGCTGCACACAATTAGCCCAGCTTCGTCCAGGTGTAGGCGGTCATTGTAAATAAGAATGTGTTCTTAACTGACGTGCCTAGTTAAAAAGGTTGTCACCCTGAAAATAGCTACTAGGTATCTACTTCATACTAGGTTACCATGGCTACTAGGCAGCTACTTCATACTAGGTTGCCATGGCTACTAGGCAGCTACTTCATACTAGGTTGCCAGAGTAGTGCTTGTCAAGCAGGAGCGAAGGTCACTGTGTCCCTTTGTTGTTGTCGTTCATGTTTACCCCATTGAGTAGTAGACTATGTATACTTAACATAAATAAATGCAGTATGCAACTATTTCATACGATTTTACAAATCGGTAAATTGAAAGAAATGAATTAGGCCCTAATCTATGGATTTCACGACTGGGAATGCAGATATGCATCTCTTGGTCCCAGATGCCCATTTTTTTTAAAGGTCTCACAGTAGGCTTCAGGATCTCGTCACGGTATTTTTGTGCATTCAAACTTCCATCGATAAAATGCAATCATGTTCGTTGACCGTAGTTTATGCCTGCCCATAACAACACCACCACGGGGCACTCTGTTCACAACGTTATTAACATCAGCAAACCGCTCTCCCACACGACGCCATTCCCGATAGAAGCAGAATTCAACCTAGCATTAGACTGGGTCATAAATTATGGAGGTCTAATTTACGAAGATAGTGCCTGCTTTTACCATGATTGACACATTTCCCAATCTTCTCCTCCTCTTCTTCATCTTTAATGTTGACATTCAGTTTCAGTGTTTGACTGCAGTCTTCCAGCTTCACTGATGTCATCTCTGGATCCTGCAGAGCAAACTGGGCTCCACTGTCACAATCAGGACCCAGTGACTGAAGGTTTGAACTCGATGTGAAAGGAGAAAGGCAGACTAGGTTTGTCCTCACTGTTAATCTGTTAACTCCGAATTGGATCCCAGTCCTAAATAGACGTCTGAGATCAACTTCCTGGTTCTCCTGTGCATGCCACACCCCCCTCCCATTGTACTGTATGCATGAACACACTTTGAACAATGGCTTCCTAAAATGCTGTAGTGATAACACGATAGGAAAGGTTGTGGTAGACGTGGCACATTACAGGTGAGTTCTTCGATTATGTTTAACGGCTGTTGGCATCCAATAAATGTTGCACTACCGCCACCTACTGGACTGGAGTATAACTCTCTTATACATTGCTTGAAAGTTATTTCATAGTTTTGATGTCTTCACTGTTATTCTACAATGTAGAATTTTTTTTTTTTTTAAATAAAGAAAAACCCTGGAAGGAGTAGGTGTGTCCAAACTTTTGACTGGTACTGTACATTTATGTTAATCCATTTATGTGTTCTTCACTGACGTGCCTAGTTAAAAAGTAGTTTTTTTTTTATTTAAGTGCAGCTGTCACCCTGAAAGTAACCCACCCAACCCTGCATACATTGAGCTACTGTAACAGTATAACTTTAGACCGTCCCCTCGCCCATACCCGGGCGCGAACCAGGAACCCTCTGCACACATCAAAAACAGTCACCCTCGAAGCATCGTTACCCATCGCTCCACAAAAGCCTCGGCCCTTGCAGAGCAAGGGGAACTACTACTTCAAGGTCTCAGAGCAAGTGACGTCACCGATTAAAACGCTATTTAGCGCGAACACCGTTAACTAGCTAGCCATTTCACATCGGTTACACTACCATACCGCAAGAGTTTGAACTTCTGTTTTTAAGCCAGAGGATGAGTCCGGGTTGTATTTCATTGTTAGTTTTACACAAATAATTAATTAGCATTAGCATGAAATAACATCTACCTTCTCATTGAAACAGTTCTACTGCAACTTTTCATACACAGTAGGAAGTTGGAATGAACAACATACATTTAGTAAGATAAAACCTGCTCTTACCATCATAAACAGATTCCCCAATCTTCTCCTCCTCTTCTTCATCTTTAATGTTGACATTCAGCTCCAGTGTTTGACTGCAGTCTTCCAGCTTCACTGATGCCATCTCTGGATCCTGCAGAGCAAACTGGGCTCCACTGTCACAATCAGGACCCAGTGACTGTAGGTGTGGAAGGAGAGAGGCAGGCTGGGTTTGTCCTCACTGTTGATGTTACCTGTAGTAATAAAGAGCAACTACACAAAAACTGTCTTGGCAGTTCTGGCACTTTCTTTATTCTCTAAAATTACATTCTATTTTTTCTTGTTCAATTATCTCATTTCAATAGATCAGGTAGCTAAGCATTGACAACAAAACATGAATTAATTCACATTAGACACAAATTACACACTAAATCACAACGTAAATACACTTAGAGTAGATTTCCTACATTTACATAAACCATTAAAGACCCAAAACCATTTAGGTTGCAGTTGTTGTTTTAATTAAGCAGCACAATGAACTATTTTCTGGAATAACCTGGTCTTCACTGTATTATTTCAATCACAAAAAAAACTATTGTCTTTCCCGTTCACACCATAGTAACAATTATAGATAGAAAGAACTGAATGTGTCTGAATATTGCTACACATGTGAAAAATGGATAAACATTACATTCATCTTCAAGCCAGTAGTGTAGCTGTGAATTTGTCTCTCTCTGATGCACGAGCACTGCCTGCACCGAGGTCCGTTGAAGCAGACCAAGTGGGCGCCACCATTTTACCAGCTTGTGAATTTTACACAAAACCAATGTCAAACGAACTCAGAAATATCAAATACTTGTATTTTTTATAAAATTACCTTTTAAGAAATGATGTACAGTCACTCAGACAAACCCAGTCTCTAGTTTATGTGACTTGAAAAATAGATTTCATCACGTTCTTCACTCACTCGGTTTGACACAAAAATAACACATAAAACCTTTACCAAACATGATAAAAACGTTAAGTTATTTGTTACCTTTTGATATTAGAACGTTTAAACGTGCTATTACATACCAGTAGTAATGCATTTGAAAGCGACACAAAAGTTATCGTCTTGACAACACAGTTAAGGCGCCTGCCCAGAACTTCCTGTTCCCCCACAACCACCAAAGATGTATCTGTACACCTATACACAATCCCCCCAAAAAACCTCCACCCCATCCCACTTACTTTGGCCCTAAACGATCCTCTCTCACAGTGTTTTACCTGTTTTATTTTGTTCGTGGGGGGCAGGTAGCCTAATGGTTAGAGTGCTGGGCCAGTAACCGAAAGGTTGCTGGATCAAATCCCCAAGCTGACATGGTAACAATCTGTCGTTCTGCCCCTGAGCAAGGCAGTTAACCCACTGTTTCCCGGGAGCCGAAGACGTCGATTAAGGCAGACCCCTGCACCTCTCTGATTCAGAGGGGTTTGGGTTAAACGCTGAAGACACATTTCAGTTGAACACTTTCCCTGTTTCTCTGCAGCTGCAACAGCCACCTGTACTTTCTGCTCCATCGGTGCCTTTGATCAGAAATCCAACCACACTAAAACGTATCCTCTCTTTAGGCCTACTCACTGGGAGGCTCCCAGTCAACTCGCTCACCCTTGGGATACCCTCTTCACTGCTTCAGCGTAGAGGAAACTTTCTGCCCAACTCGAACTCTGGCAATTTTAACCTGTCTCTCTCACAAGGCATTTCAGATCCTCAGCTGCATTGGCAACCCCCAGTTGACACACAGTGCTTTCTGTATCCCAACTGTACACTCCCTCTGACTATGCCCTCCTGCACTTTCCTCACATCGTGGGATCCCTCTTCTACACACTGCTGCAACATGTCCGAATCCTTGGCACGTAAAGCACCGTAATGAACTCAGAACATAGGTCCTCGCGGAATACCAAATATAATCTATCCTGACCTTATCAGGTAGCAACTCTGTCAAAGCTCAACAAGACAGACATGCTTTTCTCAGTCTCACCATTGCCACCAGGTCTCTGTCTCACCAAATGTCAGGTGTCACAAACACTAGGAATATTCCTTTTCATTTGATCCACTTCTACACTCAACCCCATTGATTAACCCCCATTGATTAACCCCCATTGATTACCCTTTTATGTCCTTTACCCAGCTTGACACAACGTATGGGTCGGCCAAAAAGCAGGAATCCACTATTGTCTTTCTCTTCGAGTCAACTACTCACCACATTCTATGCACTGCAGTGCTATCTAGCTGTAGCTGATGCATTCAATAGTAGATTTATTATTCAATCCTTTGATTTAGTGGACAACATGTCAGTTCATGCTGCAAGAGCTCTGATCGGTTGGAGGATGCCCTGCAGAAGTTGTCATAATTACTGTGTAAGTCTATGGAAGGGAGTGAGAACCATGAGCCTCCTAGGTTTTGTATTGAAGTCAATGTACCCAGAGGAGGACGGAAACTACAGCATGGTGCTACCCTACAGAGTGCTGCCGAGGCTACTGTAGACCTTTATTGCAATACAGTGTGTTTTAATCTATTATTTGGTGACGTGAATATATTTAGTATAGTTTTATCTAAAAAATGAATAACCTTTTGAATGTTTCACTATTTTTATGAAATTCACTGAGAATGGCCCTCCCCTTCCTGCTCTGAGCCACCTCCCCTTCCTGCTCTGAGCCACCTCCCCTTCCTGCTCTGAGCCGCCTCCCCTTCCTGCTCTGAGCCGCCTCCCCTTCCTGCTCTGAGCCGCCTCCCCTTCCTGCTCTGAGCCGCCTCCACTGGGAGTTGAATCTCTGATCTTAACATCGCCTTTCTTACGCTTTCGCGTCATCGCTCCTCCCTTCCCATCTCTTATTGGAGAGCCAACAGCGCCATCTACTGAACCGATGGACTAACTCGTTTTTTACTAGTCCTAGTCCATCCTCATCTCATAAAGGAAGTGGTAACAGTGAATTTGATAAAGTTACTAAGAAATCCTAGCACACCTTATTGTAATCCTATTGTTTCTCACTGTGAGAGAACTGTGCAGAGGAAAGGGAGCATTCTAGAATGTTATCCTCTCTTTACTTTACTGATCAGTGTGAAACCTGGTCAGTTTTGGAGTGTTTTGTTCGCTTCTACTGTAAAGATATTGAGATGACCATGGATTTGACCATAGTGTTGAATGCCCTCTGTGAGGCTTCTCACGTAACAATATACACTTTGTGGACAAAACATTAAGATCATCCTTCCTAATATTGATTTGCTCCTCCCCTTTTAG
This sequence comes from Oncorhynchus mykiss, assembly GCF_057628025.1. Lineage (NCBI taxonomy): Eukaryota > Metazoa > Chordata > Actinopteri > Salmoniformes > Salmonidae > Oncorhynchus > Oncorhynchus mykiss. The sequence goes on from NC_143039.1 coordinate 13,316,360, forward strand.
TCTCAGAAAAGCCTAAATTTGACAGCTATGAACTCTACAAGGTGCCAAAATCATTCCACAGGGATGCTGACCCATATGAACTCTACAAGGTGCCAAAAGCATTCCACAGGGCTGCTGACCCATATGAACTCTACAAGGTGCCAAAGCATTCCACAGGTATGCTGACCCATATTGACCCCAATGCTTCCCACAGTTGTTTCAAGTTGGTCTGATGTCCTTTGGGTGGTTGACTGTTCTTGATACACACGGGAAACTGTTGAGTGAAAAACCCAGCAGCGTTGCAGTTCTTGACACAAACCGGTGTGCCTGGCACCTACTACCATACCCCGTTCAAAGGCACTTAAATATTTTGTCTTGCCCATTCACCCTCTGAATGGCACATATACACAATCCATGCCTCAATTATCTCATGGCTTAAAAATCCTTCAACATGTCTCCTCCCCTTCATCTACATTGATTTGTTGACCCTTTAACAAGTGACATCAATAAGGGATCATAGCTTTCACCTGGTCAGTCTATGTCATAGAAAGAGCAGGTGTCCTTGACCTTTCGTTCACTCAATGTCGTGTGACGTTTGACTGGGTGGAACTGCTTCCCTCTGCAGTTTTCTGTGGGAAACTACAAGTGATGATCAGTTTTCTGTGAGAAACTACAAGTGATGATCAGTTTTCTGTGGGAAACTGCAAGTGATGATCAGTTTTCTGTGGGAAACTACAAGTGATGATCAGTTTTCTGTGGGAAACTACAAGTGATGATCAGTTTTCTGTGGGAAACTACAAGTGATGATCAGTTTTCTGTGGGAAACCACAAGTGATGATCAGTTTTCTGTGAGAAACCGCAAGTGATGATCAGTTTTCTGTGAGAAACCGCAAGTGATGATCAGTTTTCTGTGAGAAACTACAAGTGATGATCAGTTTTCTGTGGGAAACTACAAGTGATGATCAGTTCTGTGGGAAACTACAAGTGATGATCAGTTCTGTGGGAAACTACAAGTGATGATCAGTTCTGTGGGAAACTACAAGTGATGATCAGTTCTGTGGGAAACTACAAGTGATGATCAGTTCTGTGGGAAACTACAAGTGATGATCAGTTCTGTGGGAAACTACAAGTGATGATCAGTTCTGTGGGAAACTACAAGTGATGATCAGTTCTGTGGGAAACTACAAGTGATGATCAGTTCTGTGGGAAACTACAAGTGATGATCAGTTCTGTGGGAAACTACAAGTGATGATCAGTTCTGTGGGAAACTACAAGTGATGATCAGTTCTGTGGGAAACTACAAGTGATGATCAGTTTTCACCATTTCTTTTTTTTTACGACATAACTTTTGTTTATTCATAGACAAACTCTGAAACATGTTTATTAAATTGTCTTATAAAACTAGATTTGTTTCAGTCAACAAATTCATAAAGCATCTCCCATTATTTCTCTTTATGCAAAAATGCCTCCTTTAGCAGTGTTCATCTAACCCAACCATTAGCATGTTTAAGATCTTTACACAGTATATATCACACCCATCTAGCTAATTCATCTAACCCAACTATTAGTATGTTTAAGATCTTTACACAGTATATGTATCACACCCATCTAGCTAATTCATATAACCCAACTATTAGTTTAAGATCTTTACACAGTATATTTATCACACCCATCTAGCTAATTCATATAACCCAACTATTAGTTTAAGATCTTTACACAGTATATTTATCACACCCATCTAGCTAATTCATCTAACCCAACTATTAGTATGTTTAAGACCTTTACATAGTATATTTATCACACCCATCTAGCTAATTCAACTTAAGCCATTGTGCTCCATTGAAACACTCCCCTAACTTGTTTATACAGGTCAGCGACTCACAGTGACGGAACAAAATGGAGTAGCATGCTGAGACGTGTCCATCCTCCTTCCAACTCTCCTCCTCTGAAACGGTTGGGAGGAATATTCAAACAAACCCATGACATTTTATTTTATTACAAGCAAATGTTAGGATACACGATATACCAGACTCACACATGATATACCAGACTCACACATGATATACCAGACTCACACATGATATACCAGACTCACACATGATATACCAGACTCACACATGATATACCAGACTCCTAGATGACATACCAGAGTCATGGGCTCCACATTCTGATACACAGCTAGAATTCTCATTCTTACACAGAAGTGAGGAATATTCTCTGCTTAAGGCAGTTGTAGTAAGTCTGGATCACATGCCATTGGACAACCACATGCATATTATCTGACACCCTTACAGTATATAATGCAGTATAAAATATACACTGAGCTTACCAACCATTAGTACTAGTACCGAGCTAAAAAAAATCCTTCCTTTAAATCTGTCATCTACTGATTGAAGAGACATCAATAAGGGATCATAGCTTTCACCTGATCAGTCAATGCCATGGAAATATGTAGTATCCTCAGTGTATATTCATACCCAAGGCACAAGACAAAAGCTATTTTAAGAGTACTACAAGCACCTTCTCATCTCTTTAAGACCGTGTGCAAGTATTTCGTTAGACGTCATTAACCCTTTAGAATGCTGATCACTTGGTCCGCTCGCGGCCAAACTACATCAGATCAGTTATATGTATTATTTCTTAACAATGTCTAAATGCATTTCACCCATCGTTTTCCCCCCCTCCATGATTTCATAGGTCATTGTCAGGCAGAATGAGGTTCTACATCGTTTTTCCCCCCTCCCTGCTTTCATAGGTCATTGTCAGGCAGAATGAGGTTCTATATTGTTTGAATAAGACTCTGGACATCTGAAAAACAGCTCCACATGCAAAAGCCACGTGCACAAAAATAATCAATTAAAAAGTGAGAAAAGATTAAACACGTTATACTGAGTACCGGAGGACGTCAAATACTAAAATACTGGAACAGACAGGATTTTGAGTCTAAATCTGACACGTTTATACAATTCCTTTGACTAATTTGGGCACTTGTTAAGGTTAATACAGGGTTCAGCGTTGCTAACCTGCAAACCTCCAGTAACTTTCTTAAAATCCCAGGTTTCTAGAAACCTCCGAAATGGAAGATCCCCAGAATCAATAGGGAATAAGCAGGACATCCGGGAAAGTCAGGGAATTGTCCAGAGTTTCTGGGACTTTGGGAAAGCTACTGGACATGTAGTCGAGTGTCGCCCCCTTGGGACTCGGAGGTCTACTTGCGTCCGACAGTCTCAGCCAGTTTCTTCAGTCTCTTCTTCAGTTCCAGAGGAAACTTCTCATAACATTTCTTACACACAGGCTTCATGTCAAACTCCACAAACTTGTTCCTGTCAACAGAGGACAGGGGAGACACAGTCAGTATTTTTGTAATGCATTTTGGGCTCCATTGTGTATGAAATGTGCTTTACGAATATATATATATATATATATATATATTAGTATTCTCATGAACAGCAGCACATGCAGGTTTCTATCCTTAGCAAGTTACACTACGACCACACAACTAGCACGACAGGAGAGAAATACAGTCTAGTTACACTACGACCACACAACTAGCACGACAGGAGAGAAATACAGTCCAGTTACACTACGACCACACAACTAGCACGACAGGAGAGAAATACAGTCCAGTTACACTACGACCACACAACTAGCACGACAGGAGAGAAATACAGTCCAGTTACACTACGACCACACAACTAGCACGACAGGAGAGAAATACAGTCCAGTTACACTACGACCACACAACTAGCACGACAGGAGAGAAATACAGTCCAGTTACACTACGACCACACAACTAGCACGACAGGAGAGAAATACAGTCCAGTTACACTACGACCACACAACTAGCACGACAGGAGAGAAATACAGTCCAGTTACACTACGACCACACAACTAGCACGACAGGAGAGAAATACAGTCCAGTTACACTACGACCACACAACTAGCACGACAGGAGAGAAATACAGTCCAGTTACACTACGACCACACAACTAGCACGACAGGAGAGAAATACAGTCCAGTTACACTACGACCACACAACTAGCACGACAGGAGAGAAATACAGTCCAGTTACACTACGACCACACAACTAGCACGACAGGAGAGAAATACAGTCCAGTTACACTACGACCACACAACTAGCACGACAGGAGAGAAATACAGTCCAGTTACACTACGACCACACAACTAGCACGACAGGAGAGAAATACAGTCCAGTTACACTACGACCACACAACTAGCACGACAGGAGAGAAATACAGTCCAGTTACACTACGACCACACAACTAGCACGACAGGAGAGAAATACAGTCCAGTTACACTACGACCACACAACTAGCACGACAGGAGAGAAATACAGTCCAGTTACACTACGACCACACAACTAGCACGACAGGAGAGAAATACAGTCCAGTTACACTACGACCACACAACTAGCACGACAGGAGAGAAATACAGTCCAGTTACACTACGACCACACAACTAGCACGACAGGAGAGAAATACAGTCCAGTTACACTACGACCACACAACTAGCACGACAGGAGAGAAATACAGTCCAGTTACACTACGACCACACAACTAGCACGACAGGAGAGAAATACAGTCCAGTTACACTACGACCACACAACTAGCACGACAGGAGAGAAATACAGTCCAGTTACACTACGACCACACAACTAGCACGACAGGAGAGAAATACAGTCCAGTTACACTACGACCACACAACTAGCACGACAGGAGAGAAATACAGTCCAGTTACACTACGACCACACAACTAGCACGACAGGAGAGAAATACAGTCCAGTTACACTACGACCACACAACTAGCACGACAGGAGAGAAATACAGTCCAGTTACACTACGACCACACAACTAGCACGACAGGAGAGAAATACAGTCCAGTTACACTACGACCACACAACTAGCACGACAGGAGAGAAATACAGTCCAGTTACACTACGACCACACAACTAGCACGACAGGAGAGAAATACAGTCCAGTTACACTACGACCACACAACTAGCACGACAGGAGAGAAATACAGTCCAGTTACACTACGACCACACAACTAGCACGACAGGAGAGAAATACAGTCCAGTTACACTACGACCACACAACTAGCACGACAGGAGAGAAATACAGTCCAGTTACACTACGACCACACAACTAGCACGACAGGAGAGAAATACAGTCCAGTTACACTACGACCACACAACTAGCACGACAGGAGAGAAATACAGTCCAGTTACACTACGACCACACAACTAGCACGACAGGAGAGAAATACAGTCCAGTTACACTACGACCACACAACTAGCACGACAGGAGAGAAATACAGTCCAGTTACACTACGACCACACAACTAGCACGACAGGAGAGAAATACAGTCCAGTTACACTACGACCACACAACTAGCACGACAGGAGAGAAATACAGTCCAGTTACACTACGACCACACAACTAGCACGACAGGAGAGAAATACAGTCCAGTTACACTACGACCACACAACTAGCACGACAGGAGAGAAATACAGTCCAGTTACACTACGACCACACAACTAGCACGACAGGAGAGAAATACAGTCCAGTTACACTACGACCACACAACTAGCACGACAGGAGAGAAATACAGTCCAGTTACACTACGACCACACAACTAGCACGACAGGAGAGAAATACAGTCCAGTTACACTACGACCACACAACTAGCACGACAGGAGAGAAATACAGTCCAGTTACACTACGACCACACAACTAGCACGACAGGAGAGAAATACAGTCCAGTTACACTACGACCACACAACTAGCACGACAGGAGAGAAATACAGTCCAGTTACACTACGACCACACAACTAGCACGACAGGAGAGAAATACAGTCCAGTTACACTACGACCACACAACTAGCACGACAGGAGAGAAATACAGTCCAGTTACACTACGACCACACAACTAGCACGACAGGAGAGAAATACAGTCCAGTTACACTACGACCACACAACTAGCACGACAGGAGAGAAATACAGTCCAGTTACACTACGACCACACAACTAGCACGACAGGAGAGAAATACAGTCCAGTTACACTACGACCACACAACTAGCACGACAGGAGAGAAATACAGTCCAGTTACACTACGACCACACAACTAGCACGACAGGAGAGAAATACAGTCCAGTTACACTACGACCACACAACTAGCACGACAGGACAGAAATACAGTCCAGTTACACTACGACCACACAACTAGCACGACAGGAGAGAAATACAGTCCAGTTACACTACGACCACACAACTAGCCTGACAGGACAGAAATACAGTCAAGTTCCACTACGACCACACAACTAGCCTGACAGGACAGAAATACAGTCCAGTTACACTACGACCACACAACTAGCACGACAGGAGAGAAATACAGTCCAGTTACACTACGACCACACAACTAGCACGACAGGAGAGAAATACAGTCCAGTTACACTACGACCACACAACTAGCACGACAGGAGAGAAATACAGTCCAGTTACACTACGACCACACAACTAGCACGACAGGAGAGAAATACAGTCCAGTTACACTACGACCACACAACTAGCACGACAGGAGAGAAATACAGTCCAGTTACACTACGACCACACAACTAGCACGACAGGAGAGAAATACAGTCCAGTTACACTACGACCACACAACTAGCACGACAGGAGAGAAATACAGTCCAGTTACACTACGACCACACAACTAGCACGACAGGAGAGAAATACAGTCCAGTTACACTACGACCACACAACTAGCACGACAGGAGAGAAATACAGTCCAGTTACACTACGACCACACAACTAGCACGACAGGAGAGAAATACAGTCCAGTTACACTACGACCACACAACTAGCACGACAGGAGAGAAATACAGTCCAGTTACACTACGACCACACAACTAGCACGACAGGAGAGAAATACAGTCCAGTTACACTACGACCACACAACTAGCATGACAGGAGAGAAATACAGTCCAGTTACACTACGACCACACAACTAGCATGACAGGAGAGAAATACAGTCCAGTTACACTACGACCACACAACTAGCATGACAGGAGAGAAATACAGTCCAGTTACACTACGACCACACAACTAGCCTGACAGGAGAGAAATACAGTCCAGTTACACTACGACCACACAACTAGCATGACAGGAGAGAAATACAGTCCAGTTACACTACGACCACACAACTAGCATGACAGGAGAGAAATACAGTCCAGTTACACTACGACCACACAACTAGCATGACAGGAGAGAAATACAGTCCAGTTACACTACGACCACACAACTAGCCTGACAGGAGAGAAATACAGTCCAGTTACACTACGACCACACAACTAGCATGACAGGAGAGAAATACAGTCCAGTTACACTACGACCACACAACTAGCATGACAGGAGAGAAATACAGTCCAGTTACACTACGACCACACAACTAGCATGACAGGAGAGAAATACAGTCCAGTTACACTACGACCACACAACTAGCATGACAGGAGAGAAATACAGTCCAGTTACACTACGACCACACAACTAGCATGACAGGAGAGAAATACAGTCCAGTTACACTACGACCACACAACTAGCATGACAGGAGAGAAATACAGTCCAGTTACACTACGACCACACAACTAGCATGACAGGAGAGAAATACAGTCCAGTTACACTACGACCACACAACTAGCATGACAGGAGAGAAATACAGTCCAGTTACACTACGACCACACAACTAGCACGACAGGAGAGAAATACAGTCCAGTTACACTACGACCACACAACTAGAACGACAGGAGAGAAATACAGTCCAGTTACACTACGACCACACAACTAGCACGACAGGAGAGAAATACAGTCCAGTTACACTACGACCACACAACTAGCACGACAGGAGAGAAATACAGTCCAGTTACACTACGACCACACAACTAGCACGACAGGAGAGAAATACAGTCCAGTTACACTACGACCACACAACTAGCACGACAGGAGAGAAATACAGTCCAGTTACACTACGACCACACAACTAGCATGACAGGAGAGAAATACAGTCCAGTTACACTACGACCACACAACTAGCATGACAGGAGAGAAATACAGTCCAGTTACACTACGACCACACAACTAGCATGACAGGAGAGAAATACAGTCCAGTTACACTACGACCACACAACTAGCATGACAGGAGAGAAATACAGTCCAGTTACACTACGACCACACAACTAGCATGACAGGAGAGAAATACAGTCCAGTTACACTACGACCACACAACTAGCATGACAGGCGAGAAATACAGTCCAGTTACACTACGACCACACAACTAGCATGACAGGAGAGAAATACAGTCCAGTTACACTACGACCACACAACTAGCATGACAGGAGAGAAATACAGTCCAGTTACACTACGACCACACAACTAGCATGACAGGAGAGAAATACAGTCCAGTTACACTACGACCACACAACTAGCATGACAGGAGAGAAATACAGTCCAGTTACACTACGACCACACAACTAGCATGACAGGAGAGAAATACAGTCCAGTTACACTACGACCACACAACTAGCATGACAGGAGAGAAATACAGTCCAGTTACACTACGACCACACAACTAGCATGACAGGAGAGAAATACAGTCCAGTTACACTACGACCACACAACTAGCATGACAGGAGAGAAATACAGTCCAGTTACACTACGACCACACAACTAGCATGACAGGAGAGAAATACAGTCCAGTTACACTACGACCACACAACTAGCATGACAGGAGAGAAATACAGTCCAGTTACACTACGACCACACAACTAGCATGACAGGAGAGAAATACAGTCCAGTTACACTACGACCACACAACTAGCATGACAGGAGAGAAATACAGTCCAGTTACACTACGACCACACAACTAGCATGACAGGAGAGAAATACAGTCCAGTTACACTACGACCACACAACTAGCATGACAGGAGAGAAATACAGTCCAGTTACACTACGACCACACAACTAGCATGACAGGAGAGAAATACAGTCCAGTTACACTACGACCACACAACTAGCATGACAGGAGAGAAATACAGTCCAGTTACACTACGACCACACAACTAGCATGACAGGAGAGAAATACAGTCCAGTTACACTACGACCACACAACTAGCATGACAGGAGAGAAATACAGTCCAGTTACACTACGACCACACAACTAGCACGACAGGAGAGAAATACAGTCCAGTTACACTACGACCACACAACTAGCACGACAGGAGAGAAATACAGTCCAGTTACACTACGACCACACAACTAGCACGACAGGAGAGAAATACAGTCCAGTTACACTACGACCACACAACTAGCATGACAGGAGAGAAATACAGTCCAGTTACACTACGACCACACAACTAGCATGACAGGAGAGAAATACAGTCCAGTTACACTACGACCACACAACTAGCACGACAGGAGAGAAATACAGTCCAGTTACACTACGACCACACAACTAGCATGACAGGAGAGAAATACAGTCCAGTTACACTACGACCACACAACTAGCATGACAGGAGAGAAATACAGTCCAGTTACACTACGACCACACAACTAGCATGACAGGAGAGAAATACAGTCCAGTTACACTACGACCACACAACTAGCATGACAGGAGAGAAATACAGTCCAGTTACACTACGACCACACAACTAGCATGACAGGAGAGAAATACAGTCCAGTTACACTACGACCACACAACTAGCATGACAGGAGAGAAATACAGTCCAGTTACACTACGACCACACAACTAGCCTGACAGGACAGAAATACAGTCCAGTTACACTACGACCACACAACTAGCCTGACAGGACAGAAACACAGTCCAGTTACACTACGACCACACAACTAGCCTGACAGGAGAGAAATACAGTCCAGTTCCACTACGACCACACAACTAGCCTGACAGGAGAGAAATACAGTCCAGTTACACTACGACCACACAACTAGCCTGACAGGACAGAAACACAGTCCAGTTACACTACGACCACACAACTAGCCTGACAGGAGAGAAATACAGTCCAGTTCCACTACGACCACACAACTAGCCTGACAGGAGAGAAATACAGTCAAGTTACACTACGACCACACAACTAGCCTGACAGGACAGAAATACAGTCCAGTTCCACTACGACCACACAACTAGCCTGACAGGAGAGAAATACAGTCCAGTTACACTACGACCACACAACTAGCCTGACAGGACAGAAACACAGTCCAGTTACACTACGACCACACAACTAGCCTGACAGGAGAGAAATACAGTCCAGTTCCACTACGACCACACAACTAGCCTGACAGGAGAGAAATACAGTCAAGTTACACTACGACCACACAACTAGCCTGACAGGACAGAAATACAGTCCAGTTCCACTACGACCACACAACTAGCCTGACAGGACAGAAATACAGTCAAGTTCCACTACGACCACACAACTAGCCTGACAGGACAGAAATACAGTCCAGTTCCACTACGACCACACAACTAGCCTGACAGGAGAGAAATACAGTCCAGTTACACTACGACCACACAACTAGCCTGACAGGACAGAAACACAGTCCAGTTCCACTACGACCACACAACTAGCCTGACAGGACAGAAATACAGTCCAGTTCCACTACGACCACACAACTAGCCTGACAGGACAGAAATACAGTCCAGTTCCACTACGACCACACAACTAGCCTGACAGGACAGAAATACAGTCAGATGTACTGAAGTGGAACCAACAGTAAATATTTCATTTTAAAGGGAAATGACCTCCATATCATAGGTATGTGGAAGATGACACATTACACCTTTCATCACAAAGAGTACATCCCAAATGGCACCCTATTCCCTTTATAGTGCACTACTTTAGACCAGGGCCCTATTGCACCCTGTTCCCTTTATAGTGCACTACTTTAGACCAGGGCCCTATTGCACCCTGTTCCCTTTATAGTGCACTACTTTAGACCAGGGCCCTATTGCACCCTGTTCCCTTTATAGTGCACTACTTTAGACCAGGGCCCTATTGCACCCTGTTCCCTTTATAGTGCACTACTTTAGACCAGGGCCCTATTGCACCCTGTTCCCGTTATAGTGCACTACTTTAGACCAGAGCCCTATTGCACCCTGTTCCCTATATAGTGCATTACGTTGGACCAGGGCCCTATTGCACCCTGTTCCCTTTATAGTGCACTACGTTGGACCAGGGCCCTATTGCACCCTGTTCCCTTTATAGTGCACTACGTTGGACCAGGGCCTACAGGTTGTCATTTGGGACGCAATCCATTGTCACATAACAGAAGAACATGACAGAGCAATGACAGAACAGATCAAGCAAACTGGAGGAGAAAACAACAACCAAAAGGAAAGACAATAAGAGGAAAAAGCTAAATGTAGATGACAGGAAGTGGAATTACTAACCCATGGATGGAAATGAAAGGAGGATAGTGAAGATGACAGGAAGTGGAATTACTAACCCATGGATGGAAATGAAAGGAGGATAGTGAAGATGACAGGAAGTGGAATTACTAACCCATGGATGGAAATGAAAGGAGGATAGTGAAGATGACAGGAAGTGGAATTACTAACCCATGGATGGAAATGAGCGAGAGGAGGATAGTGAAGATGACAGGAAGTGGAATTACTAACCCATGGATGGAAATGAGCGAGAGGAGGATAGTGAAGATGACAGGAAGAGGACTGGAAAAGTCTACAGACAGATAACAGGTTTCTTTTTGCGGTCTTTTGAGGCGTCCCTCTCGCGTCGGGCCAGTCTGCGTTTCAGCTCCTCAGGCATCCGCTCGTAACAGTGCTTACATACAGGCTTCAGATCTACCTCTACAAACTTGTCTCTGTTACACCACAGGGAGGGGAGGGAGAGAGAAGAGAAGACAGAGGGGGGAGAGAGAAGAGAAGACAGAGGGGGGAGAGAGAAGAGAAGACAGAGGGGGGGAGAGAGAGAGAAGACAGAGGGGGGAGAGAGAAGAGAAAACAGAGGGGGAGAGAGAGAGAAGAGAAAACAGAGGGGGAGAGAGAGAGAGAAACAGAGGGGGAGAGAGAGAGAAGAGAAACCAGAGGGGGAGAGAGAGAGAAGAGAAAACAGAGGGGGAGAGAGAGAGAAGAGAAACCAGAGGGGGAGAGAGAGAAGAGAAAACAGAGGGGGAGAGAGAGAAGAGAAAACAGAGGGGGAGAGAGAGAAGAGAAACCAGAGGGGGAGAGAGAGAAGAGAAAACAGAGGGGGAGAGAGAGAAGAGAAAACAGAGAGAGAGAGAAGAGAAACCAGAGGGGGAGAGAAGAGAAACCAGAGGGGGAGAGAGAGAAGAGAAACCAGAGGGGGGAGAGAGAAGAGAAACCAGAGGGGGAGAGAGAGAAGAGAAACCAGAGGGGGAGAGAGAGAAGAGAAACCAGAGGGGGAGAGAGAGAAGAGAAACCAGAGGGGGAGAGAGAGAAGAGAAAACAGAGGGAGAGAGAGAGAAGAGAAACCAGAGGATGGAAAAAGCACAGGGTGGAGAAGTAAGAAGACTAGAGGAAATGAGAGGAAAAAACAGATTGTGTCCAATAGAAGAAAGGTTAGAGAAAACACAGTACTTTATAGGGAATATAGGGTGTCATTTGGGACACAGATTGAGAGGAAGGCGGGACAACGGCACACAGGAAGAGCTAAAGGGTTAGGAAAGAGCCCAGTATAATACCACTGATATATAATAATGTAATAACAACATACTTGAGGGTGAGCTTGGTGTTGCAGGTGGCGCAGGAGAAACAGTTCACACACCATGCTTTGTTCAGGGCCGACACCACTACAGGAACAACAGAAAGTCCATTATGGCTTTAGATCCTTCTAAAACAATTCATTCAAAAATGGAAAAACACAGTTGATGCTTACCGTCTCCTTCAATCACTCTGTTGCAGTGATAGCACACATCACCAAAGAGCTAGAGGGTTGAGACACGGGCAGAGATGAGCATTTCATTCACCATACATACACCACTTGATTTAACCATTATCAAACTTTACATCTCAGTCAGTGCCAGCCAGAACAACATGCAATAACTGTGTTACTCAGCAACCCCTATCCCACGAACGTTTGTGGACATGAGCCCCATGGGACCTGTCAAACATAGTGCATTACATAGGGAACCATTTACCTGGTTGTAGTGGGTCTCACAGTCAGATCATAGCTGTATTACCTGGTTGTAGTGGGTCTCACAGTCAGATCATAGCTGTATTACCTAGTTGTAGTGGGTCTCACAGTCAGATCATAGCTGTATTACCTAGTTGTAGTGGGTCTCACAGTCAGATCATAGCTTTATTACCTGGTTGTAGCGGGTCTCAGTCAGATCATAGCTTTATTACCTGGTTGTAGTGGGTCTCAGTCAGATCATAGCTGTATTACCTGGTTGTAGTGGGTCTCACAGTCAGATCATAGCTTTATTACCTGGTTGTAGTGGGTCTCACAGTCAGATCATAGCTTTATTACCTGGTTGTAGTGGGTCTCACAGTCAGATCAAAGCTTTATTACCTGGTTGTAGTGGGTCTCACAGTAGGCCAGACCCTTCCTCTCATAGTGGCGGTGTCCAAGGAACGGCTTCTCACACTTAGCACACACAAAATGCTGCAAAGACGGGCAACATCACATGTTAGCATGGCTAACTGTTGTACCAGGCAACATCACATGTTAGCATGGCTAATGGCTAACTGTAGTACCAGGCAACATCACATGTTAGCATGGATAATGGCTAACTGTAGTCACAGGGAAGTAGCATCCCAAGTTAGCATGGCTAATAGCTAACTCTCGTCACAGGCAGACACCACTACACAGGCGTTAGCATATTGCTAACTCTACTCACAGGCACAAGCAGTTAAGTTAGCTAACTTTGCTAACTCTAGTCAGCTGCCATCAGGGCACGTATTCCCAAAGAGTATCAGTGTAGGAGTGCTGATCTAGGATCAGGTGATCTACCTGTACATATGTTATTCATTATGATCTTAAAGGTCATGAACAGTCAAAAAAAATCAGTTTTTCATAAAACTGGATGATATTTGAATGAAACCAGGTTAAAGTATGAAAAATGAACATTGCTCCTACATTGATAAAGTCATAAAGCTACTGGTCCCCTCCCCCATGTCAAACACTTGGATTCATTGTTACATAGGGTGACATCACCCTAACTCATTTTAATACACCAATGGTAACATGATATTCTCTTACCGAATTTAAATAAGTACCGCTTTGTAACCAACATCGGAGAAGGCGTGTTTGTGGAGGGGTGTGGTTTATACAGCTACTCTACTGGTGCCTGTAGGGTGTCATCAAATATAATTAAAAGTTTACACTATTCATCTATGGTAAAGACACTCGTGTCCCCTTTTATCTGTGTCTGGTGTTATCTAGTTACTGGCTAGCTAGGTCTTCATCTGTGTCTGGTGTTATCTAGTTACTGGCTAGCTAGGTCTTCATTTGTGTCTGGTGTTAGCTAGGTCTTCATCTGTGTCTGGTGTTAGCTAGGTCTTCATCTGTGTCTGGTGTTAGCTAGGTCTTCATCTGTGTCTGGTGTTAGCTAGGTCTTCCTCTGTGTCTGGTGTTAGCTAGGTCTTCCTCTGTGTCTGGTGTTAGCTAGGTCTTCCTCTGTGTCTGGTGTTAGCTAGGTCTTCCTCTGTGTCTGGTGTTATCTAGTTCCGGACTAGCTAGGTCTTCATCTGTGTCTGGTGTTATCTAGTTCCGGACTAGCTAGGTCTTCATCTGTGTCTGGTGTTATCTAGTTCCGGACTAGCTAGGTCTTCATCTGTGTCTGGTGTTATCTAGTTCCGGACTAGCTAGGTCTTCATCTGTGTCTGGTGTTATCTAGTTCCGGACTAGCTAGGTCTTCATCTGTGTCTGGTGTTATCTAGTTCCGGACTAGCTAGGTCTTCATCTGTGTCTGGTGTTATCTAGTTCCGGACTAGCTAGGTCTTCATCTGTGTCTGGTGTTATCTAGTTCCGGACTAGCTAGGTCTTCATCTGTGTCTGGTGTTATCTAGTTACGGACTAGCTAGGTCTTCAGCCAGCATGAAATGGGGGCTGTTAGAAACTCAAGATGCCGTTGTCATGTGAACCGCATCATAACAGACATGCCAAATGGGAGAGGTGTTTTTTTTTTTTCAATGATATTGATGCAACTTCAATGTTTGAGTTGCGTTGTGTATCACCACATTTGCTTGAGATGATTTTACTGCAACACTGTATCCAAGTTGTTTGACGTCGGGGTTTCACAGAGCTGTCAGTCAAGGAGCGCTCACAAGTATAAGCTCCCCACTCAGCCTGTCTTTTCAAACTTCCTGGTAGTTAGAGAGAGAGCACTTTTCCCTCACATTGAGCATTTCTATCCAAAACAAATATTATGGGTGATATTTTAGTCACTCAAAATGCTATTTTACATGGGAATCAGAATGACTGTTTGGGACCTTTAAAGACTAAGCTAACCCTATATCAGCCCTACTCTGAGAGCTTTATGAATACAACTGGCCCAAGTAACTCAACGGGGCTTGGTCAGAAAGATGCATGACACACACACAGCAGTCATTCAGGACAGGCAGCGGAACAGTGGCCTCTAGTGGAGAGAATGTCAACTGCAGGCAGGCCAGGCACTGTAGACTACTTGTTGTGTATTCATCAGTACTGTAAAGTTGTGAGAGATTAAAATGCAACAATGTGCATGTGTTTAGACACCCACACCCATGTATTTCTGGGTAAGAAGAACTTATCTGTGAATGTGGTAACGGTGTGCCTCTTGTTTCTATTGACATATGACAGGTGTTTGTGGCTGAAGAGTGTAGTTGTGTAGCTAGCTATGCAATGTTGTTTCCTGTAGTGCAGTTTCTATGTGTGGGAGGAGAAAGACCTCCTTTCTCCTTGTATGTGTCCCAAATGGCACCCTATTCCCTATATAGGGCCCTAACTCTAACCAGAACACTATGGGCTCTGGTTAAAGTAGTGCACTACACAGGGCCCTAACTCTGACCAGAACACTATGGGCTCTGGTTAAAACTTAGTGCACTACATAGGGACTACTGCCACTTGGGACATAACACCTTCTCACCATGTTAAAGTGCCACTCGCAGTAGGCATAGCCCTTACATTCATAGTAGGGATGGCCCTGGAACGATCGCTCACATACACTACACCCAAAGTGCTGGGAGAGGAGGAGGGGGGAGGAGGAGGAGGATGGAGGGGGGAGGAGGAGGAGGGAGGAGGAGAAGGGAGGGGGGAGAAGGATAAGGGGGGGGGGAGGAGGAGGAGGAGGGGGGAAGGAGGAGGAGGGGGGTAAGGAGGAGGAGGAGAGGGTAAGGAGGAGGAGGAGGGGGTAAGGAGGAGGAGGAGGGGGGAAGGAGGAGGAGGAGGGGGGAAGGAGGAGGAGGGGGGGGGAAGGAGGAGAAGGATAAGGGGGGAGAAGGAGAAGGGAGGGATAAAAGAAGCCACAAAGATGAGGATGTAGAGAAGAATAAAGGATGAAGGAATGTGTTGGAAGGAAAAGCTGTCACAGGATGGAGAGCAGATAGAGTTACTCACAGTCCAATCAAACATACGCTCTCTGAACACGAAGGAAATTATTCAAATGTAACATATCATTTCTTTGTAAAAGCTTACTCAACAAACATCTGACTAACCCATTACGTTTGAGTCCAAATATGTCTGAAACACCACTAGATCCCATCATGTCGTTTCTGACCACACACCTCAACGTGCCACTGCTTGCCCATGGCGTTGACCACGCGTCCCTCGATGGGCCTCCTGCAGGCGCCACAGATCGGCACCCCCATCTTATCATGGCAGGGCAGACAGTACAGCTCTCCCTTCAGCTCCCTGGCATCTGCTGTCAGCTCCTTACTACAGGGAGAGGGGAGGGACAAACATTATCACAGCTCCTTACTACAGGGAGAGGGGAGGAACACACATTACTACAGCTCCTTACTACAGGGAGAGGAGAGGGACAAATATTACTACAGCTCCTTACTACAGGGAGAGGAGAGGGACAAATATTACTACAGCTCCTTACTACAGGGAGAGGGGAGGGACAAACATTACTACAGCTCCTTACTACAGGGAGAGGGGAGGGACAAACATTACTACAGCTCCTTACTACAGGGAGAGGGGAGGGACAAACATTATATTACACAAAACACACACACAGTGGTTTTGTAGCAGGGTAAATGGTAACATCTTAAACACTCTTGCTTTCATTAGTTCCAAATACTGACTGAACCACATAATGGAATCAGGAGCACATTATGTCAGATATCAGGAGGGAGACGTGAAGCGTACTGACCCACAGTTGTTGCAGTTGAAGTGGTCGGGGTGGTAGGGGTCGTTCTTAAAGATGAGGGGGCTGTCCTCGATGATGGCATGGCATTTCTGACAGATGTACTTCCCCAGACCTCTAGCCTTCTCACGGTTATGACAGGGTCGACACAGGTGCCTGGTTAGGAACAAACATTACTACAGGGAGAGGGGAGGGACAAACATTACTACAGCTCCTTACTACAGAGAGAGGGGAGGGACAAACATTACTACAGCTCCTTACTACAGGGAGAGGGGAGGGACAAACATTACTACAGCTCCTTACTACAGGGAGAGGGGAGGGACAAACATTACTACAGCTCCTTACTACAGGGAGAGGGGAGGGACAAAGCAGGATGGGTACGTACATCCAACATGTCTCACTGGACAGGGACAAAGCAGGATGGGTAAGTACATCCAACATGTCTCACTGGACAGGGACAAAGCAGGATGGGTAAGTACATCCAACATGTCTCACTGGACAGGGACAAAGCAGGATGGGTACGTACATCCAACATGTCTCACTGGACAGGGACAAAGCAGGATGGGTACGTACATCCAGCATGTCTCACTGGACAGGGACAAAGCAGGATGGGTATGTACATCCAACATGTCTCACTGGACAGGGACAAAGCAGGATGGGTACGTACATCCAACATGTCTCACTGGACAGGGACAAAGCAGGATGGGTACGTACATCCAACATGTCTCACTGGACAGGGACAAAGCAGGATGGGTACGTACATCCAACATGTCTCACTGGACAGGGACAAAGCAGGATGGGTACGTACATCCAGCATGTCTCACTGGACAGGGACAAAGCAGGATGGGTACGTACATCCAACATGTCTCACTGGACAGGGACAAGGCAGGATGGGTACGTACATCCAACATGTCTCACTGGACAGGGACAAAGCAGGATGGGTACGTACATCCAACATGTCTCACTGGACAGGGACAAAGCAGGATGGGTACGTACATCCAACATGTCTCACTGGACAGGGACAAAGCAGGATGGGTAAGTACATCCAGCATGTCTCACTGGACAGGGACAAGGCAGGATGGGTAAGTACATCCAACATGTCTCACTGGACAGGGACAAAGCAGGATGGGTACGTACATCCAACATGTCTCACTGGACAGGGACAAAGCAGGATGGGTAAGTACATCCAACATGTCTCACTGGACAGGGACAAGGCAGGGAAAGGGTGGACACAGTAGAAGTTGCTACTACACTTTATCTACAGTGTTGGGAAAGTATTGGCCTCCTTTCTGACGTTCTCTTGCATGTTGTTGATACTGAATGTTATCAGATCTTCAACCAAAACCTGATATTAGATAAAGGGAACCTGGGTTTACAAATATCAACCAACTGAGAAAATCAGAAAAAAGGGGCAAATACTTTCTCACACCACTGTTTTATTCAAACATACTATTGTGAGTTGATTTGTGATTGGTTAAATAGTCATCTACCATGGTATAATGTGCAGTGTGATTGGTTGGGGACTCCCCTGCATAATGTGCCGTGTGATTGGTTGGGGACTCCCCTGCATAATGTGCAGTGTGATTGGCTGGGGACTCCCCTGCATAATGTGCAGTGTGATTGGTTGGGGACTCCCATGCATTATGTGCAGTGTGATTGGTTGGGGACTCCCCTGCATAATGTGCAGTGTGATTGGTTGGGGACTCCCCTGCATAATGTGCAGTGTGATTGGTTGGGGACTCCCCTGCATAATGTGCAGTGTGATTGGTTGGGGACTCCCCTGCATAATGTGCAGTGTGATTGGCTGGGGACTCCCCTGCATAATGTGCAATGTGATTGGTTGGGGACTCCCCTGCATAATGTGCAGTGTGATTGGCTGGGGACTCCCCTGCATAATGTGCAGTGTGATTGGCTGGGGACTCCCCTGCATAATGTGCAGTGTGATTGGCTGGGGACTCCCCTGCATAATGTGCAGTGTGATTGGCTGGGGACTCCCCTGCATAATGTGCAGTGTGATTGGCTGGGGACTCCCCTGCATAATGTGCAGTGTGATTGGTTGGAGATTCACCTGCCAGCGTTCTTGACGAAGCCGACGTCAGCGAGCACAGCCTGGCAGATGTCACAGCAGAAACAATCAGGATGCCAGCTGTTGTTCATGGCCTTGATCACACGGCCAATGATGAACTCCCCTGAGAACACCGACCCACCAATACAACATGAGAACACACACACACACAGTGGATTTACAAAGAGATTTGGTGTGTGTATGTATGTGTGTGTATGTATGTATGCGTGTGTATGCGTATGTGTGTGTGTATGCGTATGCGGTGTGTGTGCGTATGCGGTGTGTGTGTGTGTGTATGCGTATGTGGTGTGTGTGTGTGTATGCGTATATGTATGCTTATGTGGTGTGTGTGTGTATGCGTATGTGGTGTGTGTGTGTGTGTATGTGTGTGTGTGTGTGTGCATGTGGTGTGTGTGTGTGTGTGTATTGCGTATGTGGTGTGTGTGTGTGTGTGTGTATGCGTATGTGGTGTGTGCGTATGTGGTGTGTGTGTTTGTGTGTACTCACCACACTGGTGGCAGCAGGGAGCGAAGAGCATCTGAAAGTCATGTTCACAGTATTTCCTGCCTTCAAACTGTCAGGAGAAAAAGGGCGCTTCACCAAACACAATA
This sequence comes from Oncorhynchus mykiss, assembly GCF_057628025.1. Lineage (NCBI taxonomy): Eukaryota > Metazoa > Chordata > Actinopteri > Salmoniformes > Salmonidae > Oncorhynchus > Oncorhynchus mykiss. The sequence goes on from NC_143039.1 coordinate 13,336,373, forward strand.
AACCCAAACATTGAACAGTTTGACATTTGAATAGTGGCAACTTTCCTCAAATTCCCCAGTTCTCCAGAAATCCTGGAGGGAATAAACCAGAAATCCTGGAGGGAATAAACCAGAAATCCTGGAGGGAATAAACCAGAAATCCTGGAGGGAATAAACCAGAAATCCTGGAGGGAATAAACCAGAAATCCTGGAGGGAATAAACCAGAAATCCTGGAGGGAATAAACCAGAAATCCTGGAGGGAATAAACCAGAAATCCAGAATCCTCCAACCATGATTTTTGGAAAAACCTGGGAATTTTGGGGGAAATTACAGGAATTTTGCAACCCTACATTTTATGCCCTGTGTTAGTCTACCTCATAGAAGAGCCCCTCGGGGAACTGCTGGAAGCACTGTGCGCAGACAAAGCAGCCCTCGTGGTACAGCTCCCCGTTGCTGTTGACGATCTTCTCTGCCGGGGCGAAGCCGCTCTTACAGCGCTCGCACGACGCGTTCGCCAGGGCGTTCGCCATGTTGCTATGGTGACAAAAATGAAAGTATGAAGATCAGAACAGACGACGACTACAGAAATATTTGCTGCTCTTCTGTTGATCACTTTGACACAGAAATCCCTGTGAAATTAGCCCAAATCTGTTTGTGGTCTTGCGCAACTCAACTGACTGCAGTGATTGGCAAGGAGTTGGCACAATAACGACAAGAGACTGGCACTCTGGCTACCACACAGCAGCAGGTTCTCCTGGAGGGGGCTTGAATAGGCCAATGCAATGTGAAAAGAAATCCAAAGAGAAAGTTACTCCAACAGGGAACTGCTGGGCTGTTGGAAATCTGCCTTGAGAGTCTACAGAAATAACACTGGCAAAGGTCAATACATGTTCCTCTCTACTACAGATCAGTGTTGTGCAGAGTGGGGGTACATCCCAAATAGCACTCTATTCCCTATATGGTGGACTCATTTTCACCACAGCCCTATGGCTGATTAAAGGTAGTGCACTACATAGGTAATAGGGAGCCATTTGGGACACAATAAGCATGGTTTTAGGGGCGGGGCCTTGTCCCTCAGACAGTCGCTTACGCAAATCATATTACTCACAGAACACTGCTGTCACCATGGAGACACACACGTTGCTCGGGGTCTGTGTCCTAATTTGGTCATCTGAGAGCAGTCAGACAGACATGATAGATCATAGCTGTCTGGTGGTGTTCAGTGTTGGTTTATCACTTAATTGATCAGAGACACGTACTGTACTGTGTCGCCTCAACACTCATTGGCTAATTCCTAACGTTTACACCCCAACTCAAGTGCCAAGAAATTACAACACCGTCTACAAATAGACCGCGTGTAATGATCCAAATAATCAAACTGGTTTAAATTTTTAAATTGATTGAATGTTTCGACCTAAAAGGGTTATAGAAACTAACCAACTAAGAGGCTAACGTTACCAAGCTAGAGAGGGAAAAACAGAGTTTGAAGTAGCTAACTTTAGCAAGTTCACAACACACACGTCCACTCACTTGACGTTACTAGCCTACTGTAGCAGTCAGGTTAACTAGTTAGTTAACTTTATTTAAAAGCTATTTAATGTTTCAAGACGATTCCCACGCCTATCATTTAAAAAAATAAATCACTCTAGGTGTTACACTTTATCACATACAGTAGCGCACCGAACAAATTAGCTAACATTAGCTGCCCGGCTAGCTGTTAGCATGGTAACCTGCTGTGAAATTCGAGTGTTCTTACTTGGATCCAAACTCTTACCTGCCCGTCATTTCTACTACTCCCAGCATCACCTATCAACACCACCGTTTCAGAAACGTATCGACTTTTCCCCGGGGTCTTCAAATAGGACGAGTAATGGATTGATCCGAGCGGCGACTCCTACCTAACCAACTAGCATATTTTTTTCTCCTCCAGTATCTTGGTGGAGCCACCCTTTCCTTGGTAGCTGGCGTTTTCTAGAGAAAGGGGATATAAATATATAAATAGCGCCCTCTAACGGCTATTACATTGATAGCACTCCTGTTGCACTGACTGCAGCGGCCCTGAAGTTCTTCTGAACCAGGGGTAGACGACATACATCCCCCTGGGCGGCGGGAGGTTTGAATAAAAAATATTAACGCTTTGGGGGGAATTATTATTTTGGGTTAACAAAAATAATAATGTAAACACTCCAGGCCACTCGTGAACGTGTAGAAAACGTCTAAAACTAGATAGAGAGTATGTAGAAAACGTCTAAAACTAGATAGAGAGTATGTAGAAAACGTCTAAAACTAGATAGAGAGTATGTAGAAAACGTCTAAAACTAGATAGAGAGTATGTAGAAAACGTCTAAAACTAGATAGAGAGTATGTAGAAAACGTCTAAAACTAGATGTAGATGTAGAAAATATAATGGACCATTTTCAAATAACTGCAGCTTTTCTGAATTTTGAAATTCTGATGTGGCCCTTGAGACAAAAAAATTCCCACCCCTGTTCTAGACCCCTAACCAGCCGTTCCAATACTTTGAACATGCATCACACCTCTGTAATGACTGGATAGACATGTCTGAATGTGTCAAATCAACGTTTATTGGTTGTGTACACAGATTTGCAGATGTCATTGCAGATACTGCGAAACGCTTGTCGCAGAAGTTTGACCAGGCAAAATGTTGTATTTGGAATTGTGGTATTTTGTTAGGATCCCCATTAGCTGCTTACTTAAGTACTGCTCTTTTCATGATATAGACCAGCGTTTCCCAAACTACGTCCTCGAGACCCCAAGGGGGCACTTTGGGGGTTTTGCCCTAACACTACAAAGCTGATTCAAATAATCAACTCGCCATCCAGTTTTGACCATTTGAATCAGCTGTGTAGTGTTAGGGCTAAAACCAAAACGTGTAATCCCTGGGGTCCCGAGGAGCTGACAGACTGAAGAGGTGAAACCAGGTGAAAGCCATGATCATTTATTGATGTCACGTGTTAAATCCACATCAATCTGTGTAGATTAAGGGGAGGAAATGGGTTAATTAAGGATTTTTAAATCTTGAGACATGGATTGTGTATGTGCACCATTCATAGGGTGACTGGGCAAGACAAAATATTGAAGTGCCTTTGAACTGGGTATGGTAGTAGGTGCCAGGAGCACTGGTTTGTGTGAAGAACTGCAACGCTGCTGAGTTCTTCACACTCGAACCGTTTCCCGTGTGTATCAAGAAGGGTCCACCACCCAAAGGACATCAGCCAACTTGACACAACTGTAGGAAGCGTTGTAGTCAATATGGGCCAGCATCCCTGTGGAACGCTCTTATGGGGTCAATTTCACGCCATATGTATTGAATTCAAAATAAAATAAATCGTGAAGATGAAAAATAAAGATGAGAATGTAAACATTTTCGAGGACGGGTGAAATAAAGGATGTTGAAATCAAAAATCTGTCAATTGAAAGCAAAACGTAAAGAATTGTAGGTCCGCTAGTTTTGGAGTGACGGTTGGTCTTAACCCAATCAATGAACATGATAGGCTTTTTTTCTATTGCCTATTTAAATAGACGGTCTGACGTCAGCTCGTTTTAGCTAACGTACTTCAAATTGTCAGTCACCGGTCAATAATGTACGGATATTAGAAGCATGTCTATCTAATACATTTAATGACAAACCATCTAACTACTTGGGTAAACATACGAATTACCTGTTGCACAACGTTCGGCTCAGGTGTATGGAGAACCACTTACCAACACCTGCGCCGAACGTTGTGCAACAGGTACATTTAAAAAACTTTTTTTATTTTTTTTTTAAATATTTGATTAATTTAGCAGCCGCTCTTATCCAGAGTGACTTACAAGATCAGTTAGGATTAAGTTCCTTGCTCAGGGGCACATTGACAGAGTTTTCACCTAGTCGGAGCTGGGATTCTAACCAGCAACCTCTCCGTGACTGGCCCATCGCTTTAACTGCCAGGTGCCATGGTAAATCAACATGGAGGCCTGAACTTGCAGTGAATATCCGGCAGGGGGAGTAGTTGTATCATGAATGCACCAGTGAATACTGAACTGGCATTTACTGTAAAAGATAAGTTTCAATCCCACCCTTGCAATCTAAATTGTGTTTTCTAACCTACATGTAGAAACCGGCGAGATCTAAACTTTTTCCTAAAGAGGTTATTGCACTTTTTGGAATCAAACTTTGATTTTCAGTAGTGGATATGTATAGTAGTGGATGAGTAGCTGGAGTGCCAGTCTGTTTGTGATATCATGCCAACTCCTTGTCACTCATTGGCTTGACAATGAACAATGTTGCAAGACCACAACCAGATCTGAGACCACAACCAGATCTGAGACCAGATCTGAGACCACAACCAGATCTGAGACCACAATCAGATCAGAGACCACAACCAGATCTGAGACCAGATCTGAGACCACAACCAGATCTGAGACCACAACCAGATCTGAGACCACAACCAGATCAGAGACCACAACCAGATCTGAGACCACAACCAGATCTGAGACCACAACCAGATCTGAGACCAGATCTGAGACCACAACCAGATCTGAGACCACAATCAGATCAGAGACCACAACCAGATCTGAGACCAGATCTGAGACCACAACCAGATCTGAGACCACAACCAGATCTGAGACCACAACCAGATCGGAGACCACAACCAGATCTGAGACCATGCTAGTGGAGGAGTATTTGTTCTGTAGTTTTTGCAACTGGACAGTTGAGACACAGTGGATTAGAAAGTATTCAGACCCCTTGATATTTCCATGTTTTGTTACGTTACGTTTTTTTCCCTCATCAATCTACACACAGTACCCCAACAATGACATCACAGTACCCCAACAATGACATCACAGTACCCCACAATGACATCACAGTACCCCCACAATGACAACGCAAAACAAGTTTAGACATTTTTGCAAATGTAAAAAAAAAAAAAACGAAGGTCACATTTACATGAGTATTCAGACCCTTTACTCTGTACTTTGTTGTAGCACCTTTGGCAGCGATTACAACCTCAAGTCTTCTTGGGTATGACGCTACAAGCTTGGCACACCTGTATTTTGGGATTTTCTCCCATTCTTCTCTGCAGATCCTCTCAAGATCTGTCAGGTTGGATGGGGAGCGACGCTGCACAGCTATTTTAAGGTCTCTCCAGAGATGTTAGATCGGGTTCAAGTCAGGGCTCTGTCTGGGCCACTCAAGGACATTCAGAGACTTGTCCCGCAGCCACTCCTGCGTTGTCTTGGCTGTGTGCTTAAGGTCGTGTTGTCCTGTTGGAAGGTGAACCTTTGCCCAAGTCTGAGGTTTTCATCAAGGATCTCTCTGTACTTTTCTCTGTTTATCTTTCCCTCGATCCTGACGTGTCTCCATCGATTGCTCAGTTTGGCCGGGCGGCCAGCTCTAGGAAGAGTCTTGGTGGTTCCAAACTTCTTACATTTTAAGAATGATGGAGGCCACTGTGTTCTTGGGACCTTCAATGCTGCAGACTTTTTTTGGGACCCTTTCCAAGATCTGTGCCTCGACACCATCCTGTCTCGGAGCTCTACGGACAATTCCTTCAACCTCCCGGCTTGGTTTTTGCTCTGACATGAACTGTGGGACCTTATATAGACAGGATTGTGCCTTTCCAAATCATGTCCAATCAAAAATAATTTACCACAGGGGGACTCCAATCAAGTTGTAGAAACAGCTCAAGGATGATCAATGGAAACAGGATGGACCTGAGCTCAATTTCGAGTCTCATAGCAATTGGTATGATTACTAATTTCTGTTTTTTATTTGTAATACATTTGCAAGCATTTCTAAAAACCTGTTTTTGCTTTGTCATTATGAGGTATTGTGTGTAGATTGAGGGAAAAATGAATGTTATCCATTTCAGAATAAGGCTGTAACGTAACAACGTGGAAATAGTCAAGGGGTCTGAATACTTTCTGAATGCAGTGTAAACCTGGGTCGACCCCCCCCCCCACAGCTTGGAATGTATGCAGTGTAAACCTGGGTCGACCCCCCCCCCCCCCCCCCCACAGCTTGGAATGTATGCAGTGTAAACCTGGGTCGACCCCCCCCCCCCCCCCCACAGCTTGGAATGTAATCAATACACTTTTTGCAGTGAGCGTCCTTTAACACATGCCCCCCTGCTATGTGGTTCAAATGTGTTACAAGTGACATCTGATCTGAAACTACCTTGTGAGTCTCAGGTGTAACATTAACGAGACAGACGGCACAGAAGGAGAAAGGCAACGTCTTATGAGTTCCAAACCCACTTTGCTAGTTTGTGACTTTTTTTTCACGTTTCATCTTTACTTTTCTTGTACAGGGAGTTCATACCATTATCACATATGACCGTCAAGCACTACTGGACATCAGATCGACAGTTATTAACCTTCGACCTCGATTTTCAGATCGCAAGGCCGCCGGGCCAGATGGAACTCCAGGGCGTGTTCTCAAAGCAGACCAGCTGGCAAAGTGTCTTCACTGACATTTTCAATCTGTCCTTGTCCCAGTCTATAATCCCAACATGTTTCAAGCTGACCACCATTTGTCCCTGTTCCCATGAACTCCACGGTAACCTGCCTAAATGCCTGTAATTATAAAGTGCTTTGAAAGGCTGGTCATGACACACATCTACACCATCATCCCAGACACCCTGGACCCACTCCAGTTTGCATACCGCCCCCCTACAGATCCACAGATGACGCAATCTCAATGGCACTTCACACTGCCCTCTCCCACCTGGACAAGAGGGGAAATAACTATGTGAGGATGCTGTTCATAGACCTCAGCTCAGCGTTCAACACCATAGTCCCCTCCAAGCGCATCACCAAGCTAGGGACACTGGGACTGAACACCTCCCTCTTCAACTGGATCCTGGACTTCCTGACGGGCCGGCCCTAGGTGGTGAGGGTAGGCAACAACACTGCTGCCACACTGATCCTCAACACGGGGGCCTCTTAGGGGTGTGTGCTTAGTCCCCCTCCTGTACTCTCTGTTCACCTACAACCTCATGGCCAGGAACGACTCCAACACCATCATCAAGTTCTCTGATGACACAACAGTGGTAGACCTGATCACTGACGGCAATGAGACAGCCTACAGGGAGGAGGTTATAGATTTAGCAGTGTGGTGCCAGGACAACAACCTCTCCCTCAACGTCAGTAAGATCAAGGAGCTGATCGTGGACTACAGGAGAAAGAGGGGAGCACACCCCCATTCACATTGACAGGGCTGTAGTGGAGCAGGTCGAGAGCTACAAGTTCCTTGGCATCCACATAACTCAGGACTTAACATGGCCCACATACACCCACACAGTCCTGAAGAGGGCATGACTGTGCCTCTTCCCCCTCAAAAGATGAAGAGATTTGGCACGGGCCATCGGATCCTCAAAATGTTCTACAGCTGCACCATCGAGAGCATCTTGACTGGCTGCGTCACAGCTTGGTATGGCAAATGTACTGCTCTTGACCGCAAAGCACTACAGAGGGTAGTGCCAACAGCCCAGTACATCACCAAGGCCGAGCTCCCTGCCATCCCAGACGTCTATATCAGGCGTGCCAGAGAAAGGCCCCAAAAATGACCCCAAACTTGAAGCCATAGATAGTTCACTCTGCTTCCGTCCAGCAAATGGTACCGGAGTATCAGCTCCTGGACCAACAGGCTACCAGATAGTTTCTACCCTCGAGCCATTAGACTGATAAATAGTTCATTAATTGCCCCCACACACACACACACACACACACACACACACACACACACACACACACACACACACCGACACAACACAAACATACATACACACATACAGACACACACACACACACACACACCGACACAACACAAACACACATACAAACACACTTTTACACTCATCATATGCTTCTGCTACTCTGTTCATTGTTTTATTCTTATTATTATCTATCCTGATGCCTAGTTACTATACCCTGCCTTCATGTTCATATCTACCTCAAACAGCTCGTACCCCAGCACACTGATCTGGTACTGGTACTCCCTGTATATAGCTCCACATTGATCTGGTACTGGTACTCCCTGTATATAGCTCCACATTGATCTGGTACTGGTACTCCCTGTATATAGCTCCACATTGATCTGGTACTGGTACTCCCAGTATATAGCTCCACATTGATCTGGTACTGGTACTCCCTGTATATAGCTCCACATTGATCTGGTACTGGTACTCCCTGTATATAGCTCCACATTGATCTGGTACTGGTACTCCCTGTATATAGCTTCACATTGATCTGGTACTGGTACTCCCTGTATATAGCTCCACATTGATCTGGTACTGGTACTCCCTGTATATAGCTCCACATTGATCTGGTACTGGTACTCCCTGTATATAGCTCCACATTGATCTGGTACTGGTACTCCCTGTATATAGCTCCACATTGATCTGGTACTGGTACTCCCTGTATATAGCTCCACATTGATCTGGTACTGGTACTCCCTGTATATAGCTCCACATTGATCTGGTACTGGTACTCCCTGTATATAGCTCCACATTGATCTGGTACTGGTACTCCCTGTATATAGCTCCAGATTGATCTGGTACTGGTACTCCCTGTATATAGCTCCACATTGATCTGGTACTGGTACTCCCTGTATATAGCTCCAGATTGATCTGGTACTGGTACTCCCTGTATATAGCTCCACATTGATCTGGTACTGGTACTCCCTGTATATAGCTCCACATTGATCTGGTACTGGTACTCCCTGTATATAGCTCCACATTGATCTGGTACTGGTACTCCCTGTATATAGCTCCACATTGATCTGGTACTGGTACTCCCTGTATATAGCTCCACATTGATCTGGTACTGGTACTCCCTGTATATAGCTCCACATTGATCTGGTACTGGTACTCCCTGTATATAGCTCCACATTGATCTGGTACTGGTACTCCCTGTATATAGCTCCACATTGATCTGGTACTGGTACTCCCTGTATATAGCTCCAGATTGATCTGGTACTGGTACTCCCTGTATATACCTCCACATTGATCTGGTACTGGTACTCCTGTATATAGCTCCATTGTTGTGTATTTCATTCCTCTTGAGTTGCTGTTTTAATGTGTTTTACTCTGCATGGTCAGGTTGGGTTCATAAACAAGCATTTCACAGCTAAATCTACACTCATTGTATTCAAGCTCATGTGACAAATACAATGTGATTTTGATTTGATTCTGCTGTGACATTGTTCCACGACCTGACTCAGATCTGGACTAACATGTGGAGGACATGGAAGAGAGAGAGAGAGAGAGAGCTGCAACCTATACTTATGTGTATTTATTTTCCCTTCCCATTCGTACTATTTGCAATTGCGAGAAAGAGAGCGAGAGAAACATGATTTCTGAGAAATCGTAACAGAATGTGATTAGATGAGAAAAACAGCTTAACATAGTTCTTGGCAGAGGGTATTTGTTGCGCAAATGTGAGCCTTAACACAGAGAGAGAGAGAATATTTCTGAGAAATCATAACAGAAAGTGAGTCCAAAAAAAAGAAAGAGAAATTCTGTGGATTGATGAGAAAATGACAGGAACGTTGAGGCTTAAAATAAACTGCTGGGAAGAAGGGGGGGGGGGGGGGGGGTCTGGGTCGAGATTTAGTTTTCAACTAATGTCACAAACAGAGGAAGATTAGGTTCAGTTGTTTAATTTAGCTGAGATTATTTTTGTTCCTCCCTGCGCTGCTGATGGCTATTTTGGTCCGCTCATACCGGAGTAATAAAGGCCCATTGCACTATTGTGAAATACTTAAAAATGTTGTGTTGATTTATCTTGAGGTGCTACAACACCCTCAGCACTCCTCCTTCCCTCTACGATGTCTGGCATGCTATAGGCTAGGTTGGAATAGTCTGTACAATGCCAAGGCTACGCAAAGTCACTGCAGGTAGATGGGCAGGGGCAGAAAGACTGCAGTCACACATAGAGAGAGAGAGAGAGCTCCCATAGCACTGCCGAACGGCAGAGCAAAAGCCACTCTTCATTGCTAACTCCCGCCTGCGTGCAGTCGACGTAACTTTTCCAAAAAAAAGCAACTCCCCTTCGGATGTGTAGGTTGTCTCCTTTGTCCACAGTTCGGGCTGGTCGCTGGGTGTATTTTACGCCTGCTACGTTAGTAGCTGGGACAACCAAAACGAGATGGGGGCGAAGTAGGTGGCTCGCCAGATAAGAGTGAAGGTTGGACTGTCTGTACTGCAGTGGCGGTGGGAAGCCTTGGTTGTGGTATGCGGACTAAGTAGCTAGGAAGCAAGGATACGAGTGAAGAAGGAAAACGCTGAGTTAAGTGTAACGGCATTCTCGCCTGCTGTGAAGTGAATGTTTGAACTTGCAGTGTGTTTTATACACGACTGCTACCTGGTTGCTAGCTAGAAGCTACATTGAACACACAGAGAGAGAGAGAGAGAGAGAGAGAGGGGGGAAGGAGAAACTTTCCAGCCTGACGCAGAACCGCAGACATGCAGTTGACAGAGATCCTTGGTTCAGGAACCTTCCTGATCCTGCTCCTTGTCCCGTGGTCCGACAGCCGTAAGTAAACAACAAAGCCCACTAAGCTATTTTTGGCACTGCGTGGGGATAACATTGTTGTTTTAGCTTGCCAGCTAGTTAATTCGTTGTTGAATAATGTCATTTGTTTTCTGCTTAGCTGATGCTTTGAAACCTCACGCCCAGGACTTTTTGCCAGTAAGTTAGGGGCTGGATCATTTTAACAACTAAAATGTAGTACGGTAACTCATGGGAAATTATGTTCTGTGCTTGTGGTTATTTTCAGTTTCCTTGTCCCCGGAAGAAGCTAACCAGTTCTTGAGGAGACACAGGAGAGCGAATCACGTTTTCGAGGAGACGAAACAAGGGCACCTGGAGCGAGAGTGTGTGGAAGAGAAGTGTAGCAAAGAGGAGGCGAGAGAAGTATTCGAGAACGACCCTGAAACAGTGAGTGCACTACACACTTATTCACGACACACTTGATCGTGTCAAATCAAATGGCACTCATTGCACTTCTTTCCATTGCATATAGACACGGACTAGCTGCGCACATTGGATTTGTCTTGCCGTAATGACTGATCCTATAGCTGACTTGTTTATAACATAACGATTCTGTGTTCAAGGTGTTCAAGCTCCAAAATATAGATATGACTAATTACTGGCAAACACGCACCAGTCCGATCAATTCATTGCACGGTATTCAACTAGCACATTGGGCCGTGGGGAACATGCCAGATTATGTACATTTGCATACTACTGTAAGGTTTGTGATTATGTAAATGATCCTGCTTCATGCGCGATGGGCTCATACATGGGAGTGATTATGCTAATGAGCGCTGTACTGCTGTGTTTTTGATTGGTCCTCGGGGAGGCTGCTTACAGTAAGCGGATGGAAGGTGAGGGGGGGGGTGAGGAATGTGTTTTAACAGACAGAGCAACAATGCGCTCGCACACAGGTTTTAATCTGACGTGTTCCTGTCACACAGGGCTCCTATCCCCTTAGGGATATATACGTTAGGGTCTAGGTTCTGCCAGCTAGCTTCATGAATGTGTTGAGCAGCCTCCAGCATCCATGCTATTAATAATTCTACATCCCACACGCCTCCCTATTCCCTATACAGTGCACTACTTTTGACCAGGGCCCATAGGGACATGCAGTATCATTCTTCCTTGGTCAGTGTCATGTGGGAAGTAGACCATATGTAGATTAGCATATTAAACAGGCTTAATGCTGATCTGTAAATGTTGTCCGTATATATTGGGATTGTTATAAGAAAAACAAACCTGTGTTTGTGAGGTAAGAGCTGGGGTGAACGTGAGAGTGGAGAGGTGCATCAGGTGGTGAGATGGGGGGGGGTTGTAATGGGCTCAGAGGAGGATGGGGGGGGGGGTTGTAATGGGCTCAGAGAGAGGATGTGTGGTACTAGTGGTGGTGAGATCGGGGGGTTTAATGGGATCAGAGAGGAGGATGTGTGTGGTACTAGTGGTGGTGAGATGGGGGGGTTGTAATGGGCTCAGAGGAGGATGTGTGTGGTACTAGTGGTGGTGAGATCGGGGGGGGGGGTTGTAATGGGCTCAGAGAGAGGTGTGTGTGTGGTACTAGTGGTGGTGAGATCGGGGGGGTTTGTAATGGGCTCAGAGAGGAGGATGTGTGGTACTAGTGGTGGTGAGATCGGGGGGGGTTGTAATGGGCTCAGAGAGGAGGATGTGTGCTACTAGTGGTAGTGAGATCGGGAGGGTTGTAATGGGATCAGAGAGGAGGATGTGTGGTACTAGTGGTGGTGAGATCGGGGGGTTTAATGGGATCAGAGAGGAGGATGTGTGGTACTAGTGGTAGTGAGATCGGGGGGTTTAATGGGATCAGAGAGGAGGATGTGTGGTACTAGTGGTAGTGAGATCGGGAGGGTTGTAATGGGATCAGAGAGGAGGATGTGTGGTACTAGTGGTAGTGAGATCGGGAGGGTTTAATGGGATCAGAGAGGAGGATGTGTGGTACTAGTGGTAGTGAGATCGGGAGGGTTGTAATGGGATCAGAGAGGAGGATGTGTGGTACTAGTGGTAGTGAGATCGGGGGGTTTAATGGGATCAGAGAGGAGGATGTGTGGTACTAGTGGTAGTGAGATCGGGAGGGTTGTAATGGGATCAGAGAGGAGGATGTGTGGTACTAGTGGTAGTGAGATCGGGAGGGTTGTAATGGGATCAGAGAGGAGGATGTGTGCTACTAGTGGTAGTGAGATCGGGAGGGTTGTAATGGGATCAGAGAGGAGGATGTGTGGTACTAGTGGTAGTGAGATCGGGAGGGTTGTAATGGGATCAGAGAGGAGGATGTGTGGTACTAGTGGTGGTGAGATCGGGGGGTTTAATGAGATCAGAGAGGAGGATGTGTGGTATTAGTGGTGGTGAGATCGGGGGGTTGTAATGGGATCAGAGAGGAGGATGTGTGGTACTAGTGGTGGTGAGATCGGGGGGTTGTAATGGGATCAGAGAGGAGGATGTGTGGTACTAGTGGTGGTGAGATCGGGGGGTTGTAATGGGATCAGAGAGGAGGATGTGTGGTACTAGTGGTGGTGAGATCGGGGGGTTTAATGGGATCAGAGAGGAGGATGTGTGGTACTAGTGGTGGTGAGATCGGGGGGTTGTAATGGGATCAGAGAGGAGGATGTGTGGTATTAGTGGTGGTGAGATCGGGGGGTTGTAATGGGATCAGAGAGGAGGATGTGTGGTACTAGTGGTGGTGAGATCGGGGGGTTGTAATGGGATCAGAGAGGAGGATGTGTGGTATTAGTGGTGGTGAGATCGGGGGGTTGTAATGGGATCAGAGAGGAGGATGTGTGGTACTAGTGGTGGTGAGATCGGGGGGTTGTAATGGGATCAGAGAGGAGGATGTGTGGTACTAGTGGTGGTGAGATCGGGGGGTTGTAATGGGATCAGAGAGGAGGATGTGTGGTACTAGTGGTGGTGAGATCAGGGGGGTTGTAATGGGATCAGAGAGGAGGATGTGTGGTACTAGTGGTGGTGAGATCGGGGGGTTGTATCGTGACAGGACTGCAGCCTCATTCACAGATCCATTATTCATTCTAAACGTGCCTCTCTCTGACTCTGCAGTTCTCTCACAACGCTGCAGTTCTCTGGCTCTGCAGAGGGAGTGTTCCTGGTTACCATACCCCTAACCTAGTCTCCCTAGCAACCAAGTCTTCAATTGCATCCTTAGTCTCTCTCTCTGCAGCAGTTGGAAAGTTTCTGCCTGTTCCCCCTCCCTCTGTCACACTCTCTCTCTCTCTAAAAGGAGATTAGATGGAGAAGGATAATGATGTTTGAGAAGTGTCTCAGTAGAACTACACACAGTCAGGAGTCACTTATCTAAATGACCTTCCATTTCATGTACTGTTCTTCATCTTTCTCTGTCAGTGCAGCAGAACTCTCTGGAGAACCATGTCATTGTCCCATCAAGTCTTGTTCTAATTTTAAGTTTCCCCAGTTACCTCCATGTACTGTACTGTACTGTACTGAAGGCAGGCAGGCGGGCAGGTAGGAAGGCAGGAGGGCAGGTAGGAAGGCAGGTAGGAAGGCAGGTAGGAAGGCGGGCAGGTAGGAAGGCAGGTAGGTAGGAAGGCAGGTAGGAAGGCGGGCAGGTAGGAAGGCAGGTAGGAAGGCAGGTAGGAAGGCAGGCGGGCAGGTAGGTAGGAAGGCAGGTGGGCAGGTAGGAAGGCAGGTAGGTAGGTAGGAAGGCAGGCGGGCAGGTAGGTCGGTCGGTAGGAAGGCAGGCGGGCAGGTAGGTAGGAAGGCAGGCAGGCAGGTAGGAAGGAAGGCAGGCGGGCAGGTAGGAAGGCAGGTAGGAAGGCGGGCAGGTAGGAAGGCGGGTAGGTAGGAAGGCAGGTAGGAAGGCGGGCAGGCGGGCAGGTAGGAAGGCAGGTAGGAAGGCAGGTAGGAAGGCAGGCGGGCAGGTAGGTAGGAAGGCAGGTAGGTAGGAAGGCAGGCGGGCAGGTAGGTAGGAAGGCAGGCGGGCAGGTAGGTAGGCAGGCGGGCAGGTAGGTAGGTAGGAAGGCAGGCGGGCAGGTAGGTCGGTAGGAAGGCAGGCGGGCAGGTAGGTAGGAAGGCAGGCAGGCGGGTAGGTAGGTAGGAAGGCAGGCGGGCAGGTAGGTAGGAAGGCAGGTGGGCAGGTAGGAAGGCAGGCGGGCAGGTAGGTAGGTAGGAAGGCAGGCGGGCAGGTAGGTCGGTCGGTAGGAAGGCAGGCGGGCAGGTAGGTAGGAAGGCAGGCAGGCAGGTAGGAAGGAAGGCAGGCGGGCAGGTAGGAAGGCAGGTAGGAAGGCGGGCAGGTAGGAAGGCGGGTAGGTAGGAAGGCAGGTAGGAAGGCGGGCAGGTAGGCAGGCGGGCAGGTAGGAAGGCAGGTAGGAAGGCAGGTAGGAAGGCAGGCGGGCAGGTAGGTAGGAAGGCAGGTAGGTAGGAAGGCAGGCGGGCAGGTAGGTAGGTAGGAAGGCAGGCGGGCAGGTAGGTAGGTAGGAAGGCAGGGGGCAGGTAGGTAGGTAGGAAGGCAGGCGGGCAGGTAGGTCGGTAGGAAGGCAGGCGGGCAGGTAGGTAGGAAGGCAGGCAGGCAGGTAGGTAGGTAGGAAGGCAGGCGGGCAGGTAGGTAGGAAGGCAGGCAGGTAGGTAGGAAGGCAGGCAGGCAGGTAGGTAGGTAGGTAGGAAGGCAGGCGGGCAGGTAGGTAGGAAGGCAGGCAGGTAGGAAGGCAGGCAGGCAGGTAGGTAGGTAGGTAGGTAGGTAGGAAGGCAGGCAGGCAGGTAGGTAGGAAGGCAGGCAGGCAGGTAGGTAGGTAGGTAGGAAGGCAGGCAGGCAGGTAGGTAGGTAGGTAGGAAGGCAGGCAGGCAGGTAGGTAGGTAGGTAGGAAAGCAGGCAGGCAGGAAGGTAGGTAGGAAAGCAGGCAGGCAGGAAGGTAGGTAGGAAAGCAGGCAGGCAGGAAAGCAGGCAGGCAGGTAGGTAGGCAGGCAGGAAAGCAGGCAGGTAGGAAGGCAGGCAGGTTGGATGGCAGGCAGGCAGGCAGGAAAGCAGGCAGGTAGGTAGGCAGGCAGGTAGGATGGTAGGAAGGTAGGCAGGCAGGTAGGTAGGCAGGCAGGTAGGAAGGCAGGCAGGTAGGAAGGCAGCTCGGTCCCAGAACTGTTTGTGCTCTAGCTAACTCCAATGCTGTCATAGTGAAACCCAACACATGCTAACGAGGAGTTTATCATAATAGCACAAACAGACTGGCACTCGGGCTATTCTGCAGGAGAGAGAGTTGTAGAATGTTCCCAGGAAGCCCTGGAGGGGCTACTAGTCTGTGTGGTGCCACACCCCGTTAACATGAGATGACATGATGCATATCTATCACCAGACACATTTAGTCTCAATCTGTCATGTTTGACCTCATAGACTGTTATCAAACATCACTAACAGCCTCTCTCCTTCTGTCCTCTCTCCTTCAGGACTACTTCTTTCCAAAGTACTTAGGTAAGTTTGGTTCCTGTTCCCAACCTCTTCAGCTTTGGGTGAGATTGTTATTACTTGATTAGGATATTAGCATCTGTTGTATGGTGTTTAACTATCTTCTCTCTGCCCTGTCTCGCTCTCTCTCTGCCCTGTCTCTCGCTCTCTCTCTCTGCCCTGTCTCGCTCTCGCTCTCTCTCTCTGCCCTGTCTCGCTCTCGCTCTCTCTCTGCCCTGTCTCGCTCTCTCTCTCTCTGCCCTGTCTCGCTCTCTCTCTCTGCCCTGTCTCGCTCTCTCTCTCTCTGCCCTGTCTGTCTCTCTCTGCCCTGTCTCTCTGATTAGCGTGCATGGAGAAGTTTGGGGACACGGACAAGAAGAAACAAGACCTGATCACCTGTGTTCACAGTGAGTTCCTCGTCTGTCTGTCCTCCTGACTAGGGCTGCAGACAGACAAACTGACTCACGTACAGTAGATATGAGCATGTAGCTCCTCTCTCTACTCAACTTTTATTTCACACCTCTTTCTACCATACTCTCATTCAACCTCTCTCCTCTCCCATTCCCTCTCTTTCTCTTGCCCTCTCATTCCCTCTCTTTCTCTCCCATCTCATTCCCCTCTCTTTCTCTCCCATCTCATTCCCCTCTCTTTCTCTCCCATCTCATTCCCCTCTCTCTCGCCCTCTTTCCCCCTCTCTCTCGCCCTCTTTCCCCCTCTCTTTCCCCCTCTCTCTCGCCCTCTTTTCCCCTCTCTCTCTCTCTCGCTCTCGCTCTCTCTCATTCCCTCTCTCTCTCCTCTCTCATTCCCTCTCTCTCTCCTCTCTCATTCCCTCTCTCTCTCCTCCCTCTCTGTGTGGTTTATACATGTTGTCTATGAGGAGCAGTGAGCACACAGTTCCTTCTGTTGGGCAGGGCAGGCTGCACTGCACCACCTCACTACTGCAGAACACTGAGAGAAAGTTATCTGATTTAAGGTGAAGATAAGAGGGATGTCTCTTCATGTCTATGGGTCAGTGTCTACTGGGCGTCAGCCAGCATGACACGGCGAAACAACTGCTGTGACTTTGAGAGAGAGAGAGCGATGCGTGTGGAACTCTGCAGTAGTAACCAAGTGTGCGTGACACACCTCCTTTCAGCATCACGCAATCCGTGACTGCAGATCTGAGATCAGTGACGTGAGCAAGCTGTGACGCCAGTGAGGGTGGGGGGGGGGGGGTGAAAGAGGAGGAGAGAGAAAGGCTGGAGTATTCTGCTGCATCAGGGCTGCTGAGTCCAGGAATGAGTGGGCCTGCCCATCCTGTCTGCTGATTGGTTGTTGGAACTCTAGTCAGAGTCAGCCAGGGAGTTGATATGACTCAGCCGTGCGTCCAGGACAGAGAGATTGTCCCCCCCCCCCGTCAGCACACAGTCAGCAGTAATGGAAGGAGAAAGAACTGCAGGAACTACTAGTTTATATATAACACTCCAGGATGGATAGATAGAGACGAGGGGGAGAGATGGGAGGGGGAGGGAGGGGGAGAGATGGGAGGGGGAGGGATGGGAGGGAGGGAGGGGGAGGGATGGGAGGGAGGGAGGGGGAGAGATGGGAGGGGGAGGGAGGGTGAGAGATGGGAAGGGGAGGGAGGGGGAGAGATGGGAGGGAGGGGGAGAGATGGGGGGAGGGAGGGGGAGAGATGGGGGGAGGGAGGGGGAGAGATGGGAGGGAGGGAGGGGGAGAGGAGGGAGGGAGGGGGAGAGATGGGAGGGGGGGAGAGACGGGAGAGGGAGAGACGGGAGGGGGGGAGGGGGAGAGACGGGAGGGGGGGAGGGGGAGATAGCGAGAGACGGGGGGGAGGGGGAGATAGCGAGAGACGGGGGGGAGAGGGAGATAGCGAGAGACGGGGGGGAGAGGGAGATAGCGAGAGACGGGGGGGAGAGGGAGATAGCGAGAGACGGGGGGGGGGGAGCGAGAGACGGGGGGGAGTGAATTTTGGCCCATTCCTCCTGGCAGAGCTGGTGTAACTGAGTCAGGTTTGTAGGCCTCCTTGCTCGTACACAGTTCTGCCCACAAATGTTCTATAGGAATGAGGTCAGGGCTTTGTGATGGCCACTCCAATACCTTGACTTTGTTGTCCTTAAGCCATTTTGCCACAACTTTGGAAGTACGCTTGGGGTCATTGTCCATTTGGAAGACCCATTTGCGACCAAGCTTTAACTTCCTGACTGATGTCTTGAGATGTTGCTTCAATATATCGACATACTTTTCCATCCTCATGATGCCATCTATTTTGTGAAGTGCACCTGGCCCTCCTGCAGCAAAGCACCCACACAACATGATGCTGCCACCCCCGTGCTTCACGGTTGGGATGGTGTTCTTCGGCTTGCAAGCCTCTCCCTTTTTCCTCCAAACATAACGATGATCATTATGGCCAAACAGTTCTATTTTTGTTTCATCAGACCAGAGGACATTTCTCCAAAAAGTAAGATTTTTGTCCACAAGTGCAGTTACCTTCTCTCTCTTTTCCCCCCTTCTCTCTCCCTTCCCCCCCCCTTCTCTCTCCCTTTCCCCCCCTTCTCTCTCCCTTTCCCCCCCTTCTCTCTCTCTTTTCCCACCTTCTCTCTCTCTTTTCCCCCTTCTCTCTCTCTTTTCCCCCCTTCTCTCTCTCTTTTTCCCCTTCTCTCTCTCTTTTTCCCCCTTCTCTCTCTCTTTTCCCCCCTTCTCTCTCTCTTTTCCCCCCTTCTCTCTCTTTTTCCCCCCTTCTCTCTCTTTTTCCCCCTTCTCTCTCTTTTTCCCCCTTCTCTCTCTTTTTCCCCCTTCTCTCTCTTTTTCCCCCTTCTCTCTCTTTTTCCCCCTTCTCTCTCTTTTTCCCCCTTCTCTCTCTCTTTCCCCCCCTCTCTCTCTCTTTCCCCCCCTCTCTCTTTCCCCCTCCTCCCTCTCTCTTTTCCCCCCCTCTCTCTCTCTTTTTCCCCCCCTCTCTCTCTTTTTCCCCCCCTCTCTCTCTCTTTTTCCCCCCTCTCTCTCTTTTTCCCCCCCTCTCTCTCTCTTTTTCCCCCTTCTCTCTCCCTTTTCCCCCCTTCTCTCTCCCTTTTCCCCCCTTCTCTCTCCCTTTTCCCTCCATCTCTCTCCCTTTTCCCTCCCTCTCTCTCTTTTCCCCCCTTCTCTCTCTTTCCCCCCCTCTCCCTTTCCCAAGTGCAGTTAGCCAGGCTCGTCCAGGCAGGTACAGTGAGGAAAAAAAAGTATTTGATCCCCTGCTGATTTTGTACGTTTGCCCACTGACAAAGAAATGATCAGTCTATCATTTTAATGGTAGGTTTATTTGAACAGTGAGAGACAGAATAACAACAAAACAATCCAGAAAAACACATGTCAAAAATGTTATAAATTGATTTGTATTTTAATGAGGGAAATAAGTATTTGACCCCCTCTCAATCAGAAAGATTTCTGGCTCCCAGGTGTATTTTATACAGGTAACAGGCTGAGATTAGGAGCACACTCTTAAAGGAAGTTCTCCTAATCTCAGCTTGTTACCTGTATAAAAGACACCTGTCCACAGAAGCTATCAATCAATCAGATTCCAAACTCTCCACCATGGCCAAGACCAACGAGCTATTCAAGGATGTCACGGACAAGATTGTAGATCTACACAAGGCTAGAATGGGCTACAAGACCATCGCCAAGCAGCTTGGTGAGAAGGTGACAACAGTTGGTGCGATTATTCGCAAATGGAAGAAACACAAAAGAACTGTCAATCTCCCTCGGCCTGGGGCTCCATGCAAGATCTCACCTCGTGGAGTTGCAATGATCATGAGAACGGTGAGGAATCAGCCCAGAACTACACAGGAGGATCTTGTCAATGATCTCACGGCAGCTGGGACCATAGTCACTAAGAAAACAATTGGTAACACACTACGCTGTGAAGGACTAAAATCCTGCAGCGCCCGCAAGGTCCCCCTGCTCAAGAAAGCACATATACATGCCCGTCTGAAGTTTGCCAATGAACATCTGAATGATTCCGAGGACAACTGGGTGAAAGTGTTGTGGTCAGATGAGACCAAAATGGAGCTCTTTGGCATCAACTCAACTTGCCGTGTTTGGAGGAAGAGGAATGCTGCCTATGACCCCAAGAACACCATCCCCACCGTCAAACATGGAGGTGGAAACATTATGCTTTGGGGGTGTTTTTCTGCTCAGGGGACCGGACAACTTCACCGCATCAAAAGGGACGATGGACGGGGCCTTGTACCATCAAATCTTGGGTGAGAACCTCCTTCCCTCAGCCAGGGCATTGAAAATGGGTCGTGGATGGGTATTCCAGCATGACAATGACCCAAAACACACGGCCAAGGCAACAAAGGAGTGGCTCAAGAAGAAGCACATTAAGGTCCTGGAGTGGCCTAGCCAGTCTCCAGACCTTAATCCCATTGAAAATCTGTGGAGGGAGCTGAAGGTTCGAGTTGCCAAACGTCAGCCTCAAAACCTTCATGACTTGGAGAAGATCTGCAAAGAGGAGTGGGACAAAATCCCTCCTGAGATGTGTGCAAACCTGGTGGCCAACTACAAGAAACGTCTGACCTCTGTGATTGTCAACAAGGGTTTTGCCACCATGTACAAAGTCATGTTTTGCAGAGGGGTCAAATACTTATTTCCCTCATTAAAATGAAAATACATTTATAGTATTTTTTTATGTGTTTTTCTGGATTTTGTTGTTATTATTCTGTCTCTCACTGTTCAAATAAACCTACCATTAAAATTATAGACTGATCATTTCTTTGTCAGTGGGCAAACGTACAAAATCAGCAGGGGATCAAATACTTGTTCTCCCCACTGTACCTGCCTGGACCTGCCTGACTAAAACACTTCACATTATATAGTAACAGAGCTATGGACCAGCCTGGCTAAAACACTTCACATTATATAGTAACAGAGCTATGGACAAGCCTGGACCAGCCTGGCTAAAACACTTCACATTATATAGTAACATAGAGCTATGGACCAGCCTGGCTAAAACACTTCACATTATATAGTAACAGAGCTATGGACCAGCCTGGCTAAAACACTTCACATTATATAGTAACAGAGCTATGGACCAGCCTGGACCAGCCTGGCTAAAACACTTCACATTATATAGTAACATAGAGCTATGGACCTGCCTGGCTAAAACACTTCACATTATATAGTAACATAGAGCTATGGACCAGCCTGGCTAAAACACTTCACATTATATAGTAACAGAGCTATGGACCAGCCTGGACCAGCCTGGCTAAAACACTTCACATTATATAGTAACATAGAGCTATGGACCTGCCTGGCTAAAACACTTCACATTATATAGTAACATAGAGCTATGGTCCAGCCTGGCTAAAACACTTCACATTATATAGTAACAGAGCTATGTACCAGCCTGGACCTGCCTGGCTAAAACACTTCACATTATATAGTAACAGAGCTATGGACCAGCCTGGACCAGCCTGGCTAAAACACTTCACATTATATAGTAACATAGAGCTATGGACCTGCCTGGCTAAAACACTTCACATTATATAGTAACATAGAGCTATGGACCAGCCTGGCTAAAACACTTCACATTATATAGTAACATAGAGCTATGTACCAGCCTGGACCAGCCTGGCTAAAACACTTCACATTATATAGTAACAGAGCTATGTACCTGCCTGGACCAGCCTGGCTAAAAAGCTTCACATTATATAGTAACATAGAGCTATGGACCAGCCTGGCTAAAACACTTCACATTATATAGTAACAGCGCTATGGACCAGCCTGGCTAAAACACTTCACATTATATAGTAACAGAGCTATGGACCAGCCTGGCTAAAACACTTCACATTATATAGTAACAGAGCTATGGACCAGCCTGGCTAAAACACTTCACATTATATAGTAACATAGAGCTATGTACCTGCCTGGACCAGCCTGGCTAAAACACTTCACATTATATAGTAACAGAGCTATGGACCAGCCTGGCTAAAACACTTCACATTATATAGTAACAGAGCTATGGACCAGCCTGGCTAAAACACTTCACATTATATAGTAACAGAGCTATGGACCTGCCTGGCTAAAACACTTCACATTATATAGTAACAGAGCTATGGACCTGCCTGGCTAAAACACTTCACATTATATAGTAACAGAGCTATGGACCAGCCTGGCTAAAACACTTCACATTATATAGTAACAGAGCTATGGACCAGCCTGGCTAAAACACTTCACATTATATAGTAACAGAGCTATGGACCTGCCTGGCTAAAACACTTCACATTATATAGTAACAGAGCTATGGACCAGCCTGGCTAAAGCACTTCACATTATACAGTAACATAGAGCTATGGACCAGCCTGGCTAAAGCACTTCACATTATATAGTAACATAGAGCTATGGACCAGCCTGGCTAAAACACTTCACATTATATAGTAACAGAGCTATGTACCTTCACATCTATGACTTGCTGTACTGTAGGATGTTATTTCCCTGACAGGATGACCTCTAATGCTCTCTTTCTTTCTCTCCCCTCCCTGTCTCTCTCTCCCTTCTCCCTCTCCCTCCCCCTCTCTCCCTTTCCCTTCCCCCTCTCTCAGATATTCCAGACCAGTGCTCTCCGTCTCCCTGTAATCCTCGAGGTACGGTGCGCTGTGAGGACCAAAAGGGCGACTTCCTCTGCCACTGCTTCACTGGCTGGACAGGAGTCCGTTGTGAGAAAGGTACTGTGACACGATCTACAGAAACTCAGTGGACTTGTTCCACGTTGCAGCCCACTGGCTGATCCACCAATCACCTGGCGTCAGAAATAACTACTCATTACTAGTTGGAGATCAGTCAGTCACAATTTACCCACAATCCCCGATGTGATGCTGAGGAATAGGACCAGTGTATTGGGGACATAGAGTCTGGCCACATGGCCAGGGAGAAGGCTACTGTGTTATTGTTCGTCACACATACAAAGGGACAGAGGTGGGGACAGAGAGGATTTTCTGCAGTGTTACACTGTCTCCAGAATGTGACAATGATCGGTACAGGGTGAGTCCTGTCTGACCTTGACTTGGATAGACAGTGACAAAGCTGTCTCCATCCACACAGACACACACATGCCGTCCCTGGAGTGCCACTGGGCTCTGTGTGAGTTGTCTGTATGTCTCTGCCCTCTCTCTCTCTCTGTCTCTGTCTCTCTCTTTCTCTTTCTCTGCCCTCTCTCTCTCCCTTTCTATGTCTCTGCCCTCTCTCCCTCCCTCTCTGTCTCTCTCTCTCTCTCCCTTTCTCTCTGTCTCTGCTCTCTCTCTCTCTCTCTCTCTCTCTCTCTCCCTTTATATGTCTCTCTGTGGGTCAATATGGACTGGATGTGCAGGAAGTGAACAGGTCACATGTAGAGCAGAATGAGAAGTCACATGACCCTGCGAAGAGAAGGTCAGCGCTGGGCTGGTTACAGGGGGCTGGTGACCTATCTCTACGGAGGGGGCTGGGGGCCTGTCTCTACGGAGGGGGCTGGTGACCTGTCTCTACGGAGGGAGGGGGCTGGTAACCTGTCTCTACGGAGGGAGGGGGCTGGTGACCTGTCTCTATGGAGGGAGGGGGCTGGTGACCTGTCTCTACGGAGGGAGGGGGCTGGTGACCTGTCTCTACGGAGGGAGGGGGCTGGTGACCTGTCTCTACGGAGGGAGGGGGCTGGTGACCTGTCTCTACGGAGGGAGGGGGCTGGTGGCCTGTCTCTACGGAGGGAGGGGGCTGGTGGCCTGTCTCTACGGAGGGGGCTGGTGACCTGTCTGTGTGAATGCCTCCTGCACTGCTGCTGTCTGTTTCCCAAATGACCCCTAGTCCTGGTTTGAGTGCACTACTTTTGACCAGAACACCATGAGAATAGGGAGCCATGTGGAATGCAGACTCCATCTCTCACTGTTCTGTGGTGACTCATCCTGCCACCCAGCCGTTGGTCGGCGGGGGAAACCAGAACACAACGTGTCTGACTGACTCTGAGGCGGAGGCTTTTCCACTGGCCAACCACACATACACAGAAACCATTCAGCTCATCAGAGCAGTCACTCTGAGCCGCCGGAAAAGAGGCGTGTGTGTGTGTGTGTGTGTGTGTGTGTGATTTACTTAGTTAAAGACAATGTATAAACGTTTTAATCAGAACTCACATTAAAGTGTCATGTGACACTTAGCTACGTTCAATGTAGTTGATGGATAAAGTGATTGGTTCATATTGTCACATGTCCTCTGTGTCTCTCCTGTGATTGGCAGATGTCAACGAGTGCAACAAGAGGAATGGAGGATGTGACCACGAGTGTAACAACACTATGGGTAGCTACCATTGCTCCTGTCGCCGCGGTTACATGCTGGTCAGACACCAGATGTGTAACGGTAAGACACACACACACACACACCTTACCTGAAGGAAGTATTGAACTGTCCTTACTGTGTGTGTGTGTGTTTCAGACGTGGATGAGTGCCAGGATCCAGGTATGTGTGGGACAGCGAGGTGTGTGAACCAGGATGGAGCCTATGACTGTCTGTGTGAGACGGGATATGTTTACGACAACAACACCAAGACCTGCCTAGGTGAGCAGTACACCAAAAACACATTACTCAGTACTGACACATTATATACATGTAATACAAACTATAATGTATAGAATACATTATATACAGTGCATTCTGAAAGTATTCAGACCCCTTGACTTTTTCCACATTTTGTTACGTTACAACCTTATTCTAAAATTGATTAAAAATAAAACCGTATGTCATCAATCTACACACAATACCCCATAATGACAAAGTAATAACAGGTTTTTAGAAATATTTACAAATGTATTGAAAATAAAAAAACAGATACCTTAATTACAGAATTATTCAGACCTTTTGCTATGAGACTCGAAATTGAGCTCTGGTGCATCTTGTTAACATTGATCATCCTAGAGATGTTTCTACAACTTGATTGGAGTCCACCTGTGGTAAATTACATTGATTGGATATGATTTGGAAAGGCACACACCTGTCTATATAAGGTCCCACAGTTGACAGTGCATGTCAGAGCAAAAACCAAGCCATTATGTCGAAGGCATTGTACGTGGCGCTCTGAGACAGGATTGTGTGGAGGCACAGATCTGGGGAAGGGTACCAAAACATTCCTGCAGGTCCCCAAGAACACAGTGGCTCCATCATTCTTCAATGGAAGATGTTTGGACCCTCCTTCCTAGAGCCTCCCGGCCAAACTGATCCATCAGGGGAGAAGGGCCTTGGTCAGGGAGGGAACCAAGAACCCAATGGTCACTCTAACAGAGCTCCAGAGTTCCTCTGTGGAGATGGGAGAACCTTCCAGAAGGACAACCAACTCTGCAGCACTCCACCAATCAGGCCTTTATGGTAGAGTGGCCAGACGGATTCTCGCTTGAACTCTTTGTTCTGAATGCCAAGGGTCACATCTGGAGGAAACCTGGCACCATCCCTACGGTGAAGCGTGGTGGCAGCATCCCTACGGTGAAGCGTGGTGGCACCATCCCTACGGTGAAGCGTGGTGGCACCATCCCTACGGTGAAGCGTGGTGGCACCATCCCTACGGTGAAGCGTGGTGGCACCATCCCTACGGTGAAGCGTGGTGGCACCATCCCTACGGTGAAGCGTGGTGGCACCATCCCTACGGTGAAGCGTGGTGGCACCGTCCCTACGGTGAAGCGTGGTGGTGGCACCGTCCCTATGGTGAAGCGTGGTGGCACCGTCCCTACGGTGAAGCGTGGTGGCACCGTCCCTACGGTGAAGTGTGGTGGTGGCACCATCCCTACGGTGAAGCGTGGTGGCAGCATCCCTACGGTGAAGCGTGGTGGCAGCATCCCTACGGTGAAGCGTGGTGGTGGCACCGTCCCTACGGTGAAGCGTGGTGGCACCATCCCTACGGTGAAGCGTGGTGGCACCATCCCTACGGTTAAGCGTGGTGGCACCGTCCCTACGGTGAAGCGTGGTGGCACCGTCCCTACGGTGAAGCGTGGTGGCAGCATCCCTACGGTGAAGCGTGGTGGCAGCATCCCTACGGTGAAGCGTGGTGGCAGCATCCCTACGGTGAAGCGTGGTGGCAGCATCCCTACGGTGAAGCGTGGTGGCAGCATCCCTACGGTGAAGCGTGGTGGCAGCATCATGCTGTGGGAATGTTTTTCAGCGGCAGGGACTGGGAGACTAGTCAGGATGGAGGGAAAGATGAACGGAACAAAGTACAGAGAGATCCTTGATGAAAACCTGCTCCAGAGCGATCAGGACCTCAGACTGGGGAAAAGGGTTCACCTTCCAACAGGACAATGAGTCTCTGAATGTCCTTGAGTGGCCCAGCCAGAGCCCGGACTTGAACCCGATCGAACATCTGTGGAGAGACCTGAAAATAGCTGTGCAGCGACGCTCCCCATCCAACCTGAGAGGATCTGCAGAGAAGAATGGGATAAACTCCCCGACTACAGGTGTTCCAAGCTTGTAGCTTCATACCCAAGAAGACTTGAGGCTGTAATCGCTGCCAAAGGTGCTTCAACAAAGTAAAAAGTTGGAAAACTTAATTAAAAAAAAAAAGTCAAGGTGTCTGAATACATTTGGAATGCAGTGTGTGTGTACACAGCCAGGTGTAGCTAGTCTAGTGGTGCAGCCAGCTGTCCTTCATACATACCAACACACACACGCCAGTGGAGGCTGGTGGGAGGCGCTATAGAAGGACCGGCTCATTGTAATGGAATGGAACGGAGTCCAACGTGGTTTCCATACGTTTCATGTGTTTGGATGCTAATTCCAGTCATTTACAATGAGCCTGCCCTTCTATAGCGCCTCCCACCAGCCTCCACTGACATACACAATCTCTCTCTCACACAATCTGAGACACACACACACACACACACAGACACACACAGACGACTGCCTCGACTGCCAAAGTAAGCTGTTAGCACGTCATCTTTTTATTTATAGTCAAAACATTCTGTTTAATTTTTTTTTTGCAAGACCGATCTCTATCTGCACGACATCCTCTCCTGCCAAACGCTCAATGGTCCTTATAAATGTCATTGGGAAATGTAATCCTAGTCTTTTATTTGTCAAACAAGTTTGTTCCTGTCTTGGATTCAACTTACTGAGAGAGAGGAGAGGGAGGGAGGGAGGGAGGGAGAGAAAGCGGGGGAGGGAGAGAAAGCGAGGGAGGGAAGGAGGGAGGAAGTGAGGGAGAGAAAGCGGGGGAGGGAGGGAGGGAGGGAGAGAAAGCGGGGGAGGGAGAGAAAGCGAGGGAGGGAAGGAGGGAGAGAAAGCGGGGGAGGGAGGGAGGGAGGGAAAGTGGGGGAGGGAGGGAGGGAAAGCGGGGGAGGGAGGGAGGGAATGAGGGAGGGAGGACGGGAAAGCGGGGAAGGAGGCGCGGGGGAGGGAGGGAATGAGGGAGGGAAAGCGGGGGAAGGAGGGAATGAGGGAGGGAGGGAAAGCGGGGGAAGGAGGCAGGGAATGAGGGAGGGAGGGAAAGCGGGGGAGGGAATGAATGAGGGAGGGAGGGAGGCGGTCACAGAGTTACTCTTTAGAAGAACTAACATTTATCCATCCGTATCATAATAAACCTCATGGCCTTCTAAGGTCATTCAGACAGACGTTCTGGCTTCATCCCAAATGGTTCCCCATTCCCTATGTAGTGCACTACTTTAGACCCCGGCTGTAGGGGAATAGGGTGCCATTTGGGACATGGTTCAGTTGACATCACGAGAAATCTAAGTCAGGAGTTGTTCCTCCATCTGTTGATGCTGATAACATTTTAGAGACGTTGTTTTTCACTTCAGTGGTTTTCTCCCCCAGCCTTGTCTGGGGGTTGTAGTTCCAGAGATGGACCAATGGACACCCTTCTCTCTGTTTTTCTCCCTCCCTCTTTCTCCCCCTCTCTCTTTCTCTCCCTCTCTGTTAGATGTGGATGAGTGTGAGCAGGGAGTGTGTGAGGAGTGTGTGAACACACCCGGTAGTTTCCGGTGTTTCTGTGACGGTCGGCAGGGCAAGAAGTTGAGCCACGACCTCAGGAGCTGTCAGGTAAAAAGTCCCCACTCACATTATCAAGACCCGTAGAAAACATTATCAAGACCCGTAGAAAACATTATCAAGACCCGTAGAAAACATTATCAAGACCCGTAGAAAACATTATCAAGACCCGTAGAAAACATCAGGACCCGTAGAAAACATTATCAAGACCCGTAGAAAACATGATCAAGACCCGTAGAAAACATGATCAAGACCCGTAGAAAACATGATCAAGACCCGTAGAAAACATGATCAAGACCCGTAGAAAACATTATCAAGACCCGTAGAAAACATTATCAAGACCCGTAGAAAACATTATCAAGACCCGTAGAAAACATTATCAAGACCCGTAGAAAACATCAGGACCCGTAGAAAACATTATCAAGACCCGTAGAAAACATGATCAAGACCCGTAGAAAACATGATCAAGACCCGTAGAAAACATGATCAAGACCCGTAGAAAACATTATCAAGACCCGTAGAAAACATTATCAAGACCCGTAGAAAACATTATCAAGACAAAACATTGTCAAGACCCGTAGAAAACATGATCAAGACCCGTAGAAAACATTATCAAGACCCGTAGAAAACATTATCAAGACAAAACATTATCAAGACCCGTAGAAAACATTGTCAAGACCCGTAGAAAACATTATCAAGACAAAACATTGTCAAGACCCGTAGAAAACATTATCAAGACAAAACATTGTCAAGACCCGTAGAAAACATTATCAAGACCCGTAGAAAACATTATCAAAACCCGTAGAAAACATTATCAAGACCCGTAGAAAACATTATCAAGACCCGTAGAAAACATTATCAAGACCCGTAGAAAACATTTATCAAGACCCGTAGAAAACATTATCAAGACAAAACATTGTCAAGACCCGTAGAAAACATTATCAAGACCCGTAGAAAACATTGTCAAGACCCGTAGAAAACATTATCAAGACCCGTAGAAAACATTATCAAGACTCGTAGAAAACATTATCAAGACCCGTAGAAAACATTATCAAGACCCGTAGAAAACATTATCAAGACCCGTAGAAAACATTATCAAGACCCGTAGAAAACATTTATCAAGACCTGTAGAAAACATTTATCAAGACCCGTAGAAAACATTTATCAAGACCCGTAGAAAACATTTATCAAGACCCGTAGAAAACATTTATCAAGACCTGTAGAAAACATTTATCAAGACCCGTAGAAAACATTTATCAAGACCCGTAGAAAACATTATCAAGACCCGTAGATAGTCCGGGATTCAGTCAAAGATTCATTATCGACAAGCAGCACTGTACTCTAGACCAGGGCTCCCAACCCTCTTCCTGGAGATCTACCGTCCTGTGGATGTTCAGTCTACTAGCTACTTCCAGACACAAATGGGAGAACACCTCACTCTGAGCATGTTACTCATCGTAGCAGAGCTGGTTAGGCTGTTTTCATGTTATCCAGAGCGTTGGTAACTGTAACTGTGCTGCTTGTAACAATTGAATTGTTTTTTTGCCGACATTTACTGACACTGGTTATATTCAACGGTGTAGCGCGTTCGTAAATTCCTCAGTTATTCTGCGCTCTGAAATCGGAGTAGATAGCCAGAGTGAATTAACTGCTGCAACACTATACTCATTCCTCCCCCTCTCTTTCCCCCACCTCTTCCCCCCACCTCTCTCTCCTCCCCACCTCTCTCCTCCCCACCTCTATCTCCCCCACTTCTCTCTCCCCCACCTCTCTCTACTCCCCCACCTCTCTCTCCCCCACCTCTCTCTCCTCCCCACCTCTCTCTCCCCCACCTCTCTCTCCTCCCCACTTTGCTCTCCTCCCCCCCTCTCCCCCACCAGGAGATCACTACATGCGTCTCTCTCACCATGAAGAGGAACTCCCGTTCTCTCTACCTGGGCCGAATGTTCAGCGGAGTCCCAGTGGTCAGGCTACGCTTCCGCAGGAGAGTCCAGACTGGGTAGGCCTTACCTTTTACCTCTAACCTTTTAACCTTACCAGTCTCCTGAGGTTTCAACCTCTTTTCCAAGAGACCTGGAAAGATGCCAGCAAGGAAAAAGCATTTTAAGGGTTTATAGGTCCAACCATAGTCTTGTACCATTGTAGAATTATATTACATCCTGTCTTTGTCTCTCCCTCCTCTAGCTTCTCAGCTGAGTTTGACCTCCGTACCTTTGACCCAGAGGGGGTCATCTTCTTCGCTGGTGGTCACCTGAACAGTTCCTGGATTGTTCTTGCAATGCATCATGGGAAACTGGAGCTGCAGCTGAGGTACGGGGCGGTCAGCCGGGTCACCAGCAGCGGGCCTGCCGTCAACGACGGACAGTGGAGAAAGGTCAGAGGTTATTCTGGGGTTTACAAGGTGGGGGTGTAACTTATGGGTTTGGTCTCAATAGTCTAAAGTGGCATCTCCTCTCCTGAGGGGTCGTTGACTCAGGGGTGCATCCCAAACGGCCCCCTATTCCCTATGTAGTGCACTACTTTTTGGAGGTGTTACTGGGGACCTGGTCAGAATGTGTGCTGTATAGGAAGTAGGATATCATTTGGGACTGAGACACTGTAGGATAAGAACGTGTCAAATGTTGTTTTTTTTTTACAATTTGAGCTCCTGTCTTTTCTGATTGGTCTGTAGATCTCAGTGGAGGAGCAGGGGCGGAGTCTGGTGATAAAGATTGACAGGGAGGCAGTGATGAAGATAGCTGTGAATGGAGATCTGTTCACCCTGAAGAAAGGCATGCATGAACTCAACCTGACTGTAGGGGGCGTCCCTTTCAAAGAGGACAGTCTCATCAACCAGGTTAGGGGGGGGTGGGGTCTGTTCTCTCTAGAATCTCTGCTATGGGGAGATGTGCGTGTTGTGTTCTCTGCCTAATGTGTGTTCTCCAGGTGAACCCGAGGTTTGATGGCTGTATGCGCGAGTGGCGCTGGTTAACCGGAGAGGATACGTCAATTCAGGAGACCATCAAGTCTAATGACAACATGCAGTGTTTCAGTACAGAAAACCCCGGAACCTATTACCCTGGGACAGGCTTCGCTCTGTTCAACATCACATACGGTGGGTCTGGTGTGTGTGTGTGTGTGTGTGTGTGTGTGTGTGTATACACGTCTCTATGCATCTTCTGATTTGTATGTATCGTTTACACATTGACCTGTGTATGTATAACCACATCTCTCTCCCCAGCAGAGTCCCAGTCTCTGAGTATCCAGCTGACTCTCATCTCTCTCCCCAGCAGAGTCCCAGTCTCTGAGTATCCAGCTGACTCTCATCTCTCTCCCCCAGCAGAGTCCCAGTCTCTGAGTATCCAGCTGACTCATCTCTCTCCCCCAGCAGAGTCCCAGTCTCTGAGTATCCAGCTGACTCATCTCTCTCCCCAGCAGAGTCCCAGTCTCTGAGTATCCAGCTGACTCATCTCTCTCCCCAGCAGAGTCCCAGTCTCTGAGTATCCAGCTGACTCATCTCTCTCCCCAGCAGAGTCCCAGTCTCTGAGTATCCAGCTGACTCATCTCTCTCCCCAGCAGAGTCCCAGTCTCTGAGTATCCAGCTGACTCTCATCTCTCTCCCCAGCAGAGTCCCAGTCTCTGAGTATCCAGCTGACTCTCATCTCTCTCCCCAGCAGAGTCCCAGTCTCTGAGTATCCAGCTGACTCATCTCTCTCCCCCAGCAGAGTCCCAGTCTCTGAGTATCCAGCTGACTCTCATCTCTCTCCCCAGCAGAGTCCCAGTCTCTGAGTATCCAGCTGACTCACATCTCTCTCCCCCAGCAGAGTCCCTGTCTCTGAGTATCCAGCTGACTCTCATCTCTCTCCCCAGCAGAGTCCCAGTCTCTGAGTATCCAGCTGACTCACATCTCTTTCCCCCAGCAGAGTCCCAGTCTCTGAGTATCCAGCTGACTCACATCTCTCTCCCCCAGCAGAGTCCCAGTCTCTGAGTATCCAGCTGACTCATCTCTCTCCCCAGCAGAGTCCCAGTCTCTGAGTATCCAGCTGACTCATCTCTCTCCCCCAGCAGAGTCCCAGTCTCTGAGTATCCAGCTGACTCACATCTCTCTCCCCCAGCAGAGTCCCAGTCTCTGAGTATCCAGCTGACTCTGAGACCAGCCTCCACTGTTGGGGTTCTATTGGCCCTGGTTTATCAGGACAGCGTCCCTCTCTCCATCTCTCTCTCCGACTACCACAGAGACAACCAGGAGTGGCGGGAGGTGAGAGGTTACTTGGCCCGACGCTGTCGGTCTGTCTGACTCAATTTGCTTTATTGGCATGAAGTAACAATGTAGATGTTGCGAAAGCTTACTTTGGAGATTTACAATATTAACATAATTAATAATAATAATCAATATTGTCAGGGACAACAGTAACAACAATAACCAAGGGTCAAAATAACCATTGAACGATAACAATGGAGGACATGTGCAGGTTGGTTGGTCAGTCAGACACTGGCAGGCAGCAATGTAGTGCGCTGCCAACCCACAGCTCTCTGCCTCCTCCCCCAACAGGACGGGTAGCCTATCCCTCCCCCAACAGGACGGGTAGCCTATCCCTCCCCCAACAGGACGGGTAGCCTGTCCCTCCCCCAACAGGACGGGTAGCCTGTCCCTCCCCCAACAGGACGGGTAGCCTGTCCCTCCCCCAACAGGACGGGTAGCCTGTCCCTCCCCCAACAGGACGGGTAGCCTGTCCCTCCCCCAACAGGACGGGTAGCCTATCCTCATCAGAGAGGTCTTTGAAACCTTGAATAAGGGTTTCAAATTTGGGGAAATTAAACTCGAATTGTTTTATATTTTTTTACATTTTGTCAGGATATGCAGCTCCGTCTCAGGTTCTGCTGTTGTGTCGATTTAGGGCCAGATAGCACTGCATTGTGTTTGTGTTTCTCAGTAAGTAATATAGTTTTGGTTTTGACTGTGTTGTAATTTGGTTTATTCTGATTGGTTGGATGTTCTGGTCCTGAGGCTTCAGTGTGTTAGTAGAACAGGTTTGTGAACTCAGCCCCAGGACCAGCTGGATGAGGGGACTGAGGCTTCAGTGTGTTAGTAGAACAGGTTTGTGAACTCAGGACCAGCTGGATGAGGGGACTGAGGCTTCAGTGTGTTAGTAGAACAGGTTTGTGAACTCAGGACCAGCTGGATGAGGGGACTGAGGCTTCAGTATGTTAGTAGAACAGGTTAGTGAACTCAGCCCCAGGACCAGCTGGATGAGGGGACTGAGGCTTCAGTGTGTTAGTAGAACAGGTTTGTGAACTCAGGACCAGCTGGATGAGGGGACTGAGGCTTCAGTATGTTAGTAGAACAGGTTTGTGAACTCAGCCCCAGGACCAGCTGGATGAGGGGACTGAGACTTCAGTGTGTTAGAACAGGTTTGTGAACTCAGGACCAGCTGGATGAGGGGACTGAGGCTTCAATGTGTTAGAACAGGTTTGTGAACTCAGGACCAGCTGGATGAGGGGACTGAGGCTTCAGTGTGTTAGAACAGGTTTGTGAACTCAGGACCAGCTGGATGAGGGGACTGAGGCTTCAGTGTGTTAGTAGAACAGGTTAGTGAACTCAGGACCAGCTGGATGAGGGGACTGAGGCTTCAGTTTGTTAGTAGAACAGGTTTGTGAACTCAGGACCAGCTGGATGAGGGGACTGAGGCTTCAGTGTGTTAGTAGAACAGGTTAGTGAACTTAGGACCAGCTGGATGAGGGGACTGAGGCTTCAGTTTGTTAGTAGAACAGGTTTGTGAACTCAGAACCAGCTGGATGAGGGGACTGAGGCTTCAGTTTGTTAGTAGAACAGGTTTGTGAACTCAGGACCAGCTGGATGAGGGGACTGAGGCTTCAGTTTGTTAGTAGAACAGGTGTGTGAACTCAGGACCAGCTGGATGAGGGGACTGAGGCTTCAGTGTGTTAGTAGAACAGGTTTGTGAACTCAGGACCAGCTGGATGAGGGGACTGAGGCTTCAGTTTGTTAGTAGAACAGGTGTGTGAACTCAGGACCAGCTGGATGAGGGGACTGAGGCTTCAGTGTGTTAGTAGAACAGGTTTGTGAACTCAGGACCAGCTGGATGAGGGGACTGAGACTTCAGTTTGTTAGTAGAACAGGTGTGTGAACTCAGGACCAGCTGGATGAGGGGACTGAGACTTCAGTGTGTTGAGTTTGAGTTTATTTTATTTTTACAGGGACAGTGCACATTTATCAACGTTTCAGTAAAAGTGCCGGTTTTAGCCAGCCGGCTAATTTTCAACCGCAGTCCCTGGGCAGGTTATTAAAAACAATTACAATATAGACAATAGCAGCATAGAACAAGCAAGACATAGCAACAGGTTAGTAGAACAGGTTTGTGAACTCAGGACCAGCTGGATGAGGGGACTCTCTTCTCAGCTCTTGGTGTTGCAGGGCTTGGTAATGATATGATATGTCACTGTATGTTTCCGAAACTGAATTGTTATTTTTTTTAGTTTTTATTATAAATGGATATTGGTCTAATTCTGCCCTGCATGCATGGCTGTCTGACTCGCAGTCTGACTCTGACCTCTGTCTGACTCTGACCTCTCTCTGTCTGTCTGACTCTGACCTCTCTCTCTCTGTCTGTCTGACTCTGACCTCTCTCTGTCTGTCTGACTCTGACCTCTCTCTGTCTGTCTGACTCTGACCTCTCTCTGTCTGTCTGACTCTGACCTCTCTCTGTCTGTCTGACTCTGACCTCTCTCTGTCTGTCTGACTCTGACCTCTGTCTGTCTGTCTGTCTGACTCTGACCTTTCTCTGTCTGTCTGACTCTGACCTCTCTCTCTCTGTCTGTCTGACTCTGACCTCTCTCTCTCTGTCTGTCTGACTCTGACCTCTCTCTGTCTGTCTGACTCTGACCTCTCTCTGTCTGTCTGACTCTGACCTCTGTCTGTCTGTCTGTCTGACTCTGACCTCTGTCTGTCTGACTCTGACCTCTCTCTGTCTGTCTGACTCTGACCTCTCTCTGGCTGTCTGACTCTGACCTCTCTCTGGCTGTCTGACTCTGACCTCTCTCTGGCTGTCTGAATTCATGTTTTGTTTGTCTCGAGTGTGATGTCTGTCTGTCTGTCTGTCTGACTCTAACCTCTCTCTGTCTGTCTGACTCTGACCTCTCTCTGTCTGTCTGACTCTGACCTCTCTCTGGCTGTCTGAATTCATGTTTTGTTTGTCTCGAGTGTGATGTCTGTCTGACTGTCTGTTTCTCTCTTCCCCCCCAGTATGTCCTGGTCTCTGTGGGTGATGTGATCGTGGCCAGCGCCCCGGCCTTCCTGTGTGATGCAGAGGTTCATGAGGTCAATGTGACGGTCAGTGGGAACCTGACCATACTAGAGGTGGACGGTCAGCCTGGACAGAGTCACACCACACCTGGACAGGAGACGGTTGACCTCAGCCTGCCTTCAACCACCTTTATAGGAGGGCTCCCCGGTGAGTTAGACGGGTATAGGAGGGCTACCCGGTGAGGTAGATGGGTATAGGAGGGCTCCCCGGTGAGTTAGACAGGTATAGGAGGGCTGCCCGGTGAGTTAGACAGGTATAGGAGGGCTACCCGGTGAGTTAGATGGGTATAGGAGGGTGAGGTAGACGGGTATAGGAGGGCTACCCGGTGAGGTAGATGGGTATAGGAGGGTGAGGTAGATGGGTATAGGAGGGCTACCCGGTGAGGTAGATGGGTATAGGAGGGTGAGGTAGATGGGTATAGGAGGGCTACCCGGTGAGGTAGACGGGTATAGGAGGGCTCCCCGGTGAGGTAGACGGGTATAGGAGGGTGAGGTAGACGGGTATAGGAGGGCTCCCCAGTGAGGTAGACGGGTATAGGAGGGCTCCCCGGTGAGGTAGACGGGTATAGGAGGGTGAGGTAGACGGGTATAGGAGGGTGAGGTAGACAGGTATAGGAGGGTGAGGTAGACGGGTATAGGAGGGTGAGGTAGACGGGTATAGGAGGGCTCCCCGGTGAGGTAGACGGGTATAGGAGGGTGAGGTAGACGGGTATAGGAGGGCTCCCCGGTGAGGTAGACGGGTATAGGAGGGCTCCCCGGTGAGGTAGACGGGTATAGGAGGGTGAGGTAGACGGGTATAGGAGGGCTCCCCGGTGAGGTAGACGGGTATAGGAGGGCTCCCCGGTGAGGTAGACGGGTATGGGAGGGCTCCCCGGTGAGGTAGACGGGTATAGGAGGGCTCCCCGGTGAGGTAGACGGGTATAGGCAGAGAGAGACATGTAAGAACACACACTCATTACTACTGTACTCTAGACAAACACCCAGTTACGAATAAAGAGACACACACACACACACACAGTTTCGCCATTACCATTAACCACTTCTCCTGGTGTCATTAATTTCCGGTCTGACCCCTGACCTGTGACCTCTAACCCCTGTACCAGACGTGCCCCTGGTGTCGACCCTGGTGTCGTCGTTCTACCGCGGCTGCATGGAGGTGACGATCAACGGCCTGGCTCTGGACCTGGACGAGGCCTTCCACAAACACAACGACATCCGCTCCCACTCCTGCCCTCTGCTGGGGGGGGCCTTGTGACCGCTGCAGTCCCCTTCAGCCCCATCCTCACTGGAGCAGGGGGGAGTTACCCCTAGACACTGATCTTGGGTCAGTTTGACATTTCCCCCACAGGATTAGGGGGAATGGAAGCTGATCCTAGACACTGATCTTGGGTCAGTTTGACATTTCCCCCACAGGATTAGGGGGAATGGAAGCT
Source organism: Oncorhynchus mykiss (assembly GCF_057628025.1). Lineage (NCBI taxonomy): Eukaryota > Metazoa > Chordata > Actinopteri > Salmoniformes > Salmonidae > Oncorhynchus > Oncorhynchus mykiss. The sequence goes on from NC_143039.1 coordinate 13,372,999, forward strand.
GATCCTAGATCTGTAGCAAGGGGAGACTTCACCCTGTCCACTACAGTCCACCATAACCCACAGGGCCTTAACCTAAGCAAGGAATGAGTCCCAAATAGCACTCTATTCCCTATATGACCCCTATGGGTTCTGGTCAAAACTAGTGCACTATTTAGGGAATAGGGTGCCATTTGGAATGTACCCAGGAGCTGGCCGAGTGGCCAACCCTTCTCCTGACCAACCCTCAGTCATTCTGCCCTCAGCGTGATTGAATGTAGGAGCAGCACTCTCACATCTGAGGTTGCAGGTGCGTAGGAAAATTCAGTGATATCTTGAAAAGAAAAATCCAATATTTCACATGGCTCTTGACAGTATGTTTTAGTGTAATGAGGTTATGTACCGGCCTCACGGCCTTCGTCAGAGCTCACGGTGATCCAACTGGATCCATAAGTGGAATAACTGGCAGTAATCCAGAAGAGGTTTGGTCAACTGACCCAGTCCATTGTGGAATAAACCCTATCAGGTGTGTGTGTGGGGTTGTAATTCAGTAGCACAAGGCTTTGTTGTTGTAAAACTAGCACACCATCGCAGGTGAAAATGGACTGAGTTTAATACAAACATCTGTTCGGTGCTTTCCAACTTAATGCAAACTTAGTCTACCTGCAATTTAGCTCTGCACACTGCCTACATATTACAACATAGGGCCTTCTGTTCATATGACCCCATTAAAGACCCTTCCCCTCCCAAACCATGCTTCTAGTCCTCCACAGTTACATCCACCCCCACCGTCAGCCAATGAAACACTCCATACTGTCCCCCTTTCACATGCCCCGCCCTCCTGCCCTCAGTATCACCAATCAGCACACGCCAGGAACACACTTTAAGCCAATCAGACGAGGCTAATTAACATGCAGTAACCAATCAGACACACGGGGAAGGGCATCAAGAGCACTGCTTCACCCCACTGAGCTACTGAGAGAATAGGAGTGGAAGTGTTGTAATATACTGTACGTGTAAATAATGTCATGCTTTTTAGAAAAAAACACAAAAGGAAACAAACAAAGACCTGAACGCATTGAGATAATCACCCAAAACAGTTTCACTTCTCTACAGAATGTCAGAACAAACATCTTTCTTCATTTCATTAGGCCAGAAAGGGCTGCAGTATTTCCTCCTCTGGGATCTAGAGTTTCTGATGAGTTTCACAGTGGAGCGATCGATGGTTTTCTCCTCTGTGTTGTGTGTTATTATACTATAGGTTTGTTTGGCTGCTGATTTGTTCTCCTGTCTTTTAGTCTGTACATCCCTGATCACATCAATTCAGTCTGATTTGAAAACGTAATAAAGATGATGACATGGGAGTTTTAAAACTGGTTGTGGAGAGATTTTTTCATTGTGCTGCTCATTATGTCTTAGCCCAGTGTGACCATGATAATGTCCCAAATGGGACCCTATGTAGTCCACTAGTTTTGAACAGGGCCCTGGTCATCAGAGCTGAACACTGCAACTACATCACATGACCACTAGGTGGAACCAGAAGCGTAATAACAAATCGCACGGTTCAGTCAGTATTTTTATATAATGTAAAACATTTTAATACCGGGATCCCACCACAGTGAGAGAAGTTGGTTCACATTTCAAACATTTGGTTCTCCTCTCAATTTATGTTCCAGTTAATTGCTGACCCAAGCCCTTCCTACTCTCTGACCCAAGCCCTTCCTACTCTCTGACCCAAGCCCTTCCTACTCTCTGACCCAAGCCCTTCCTACTCTCTGAACCAAGCCCTTCCTACTCTCTGAACCAAGCCCTTCCTTCTCACTGACCCAAGCCCTTCCTTCTCACTGACCCAAGCCCTTCCTAATCTCTGAACCAAGCCCTTCCTACTCTCTGACCCAAACCCTTCCTACTCTCTGACCCAAGCCCTTCCTACTCTCTGAATCAAGCCCTTCCTTCTCACTGAACCAAGCCCTTCCTAATCTCTGAACCAAGCCCTTCCTACTCTCTGACCCAAACCCTTCCTACTCTCTGACCCAAGCCCTTCCTACTCTCTGACCCAGGCCCTTCCTTCTCTCTACAGCAGTGTGTATATAACTCTCTCTCTAATTTCTATTTCAGTTTGGACACACCTACTCATTCTAGTTTTTTTTTGTGTAACTATTTTCTACATTGTAGAATAATAGTGAAGACATCAAAACTATGAAATAACATATGGAAACATGTAGTATCCAAATATGAGATTCTTCAAAGTAGCCACCCTGTGCCTTGACAGCTTTGCACACTTTTAGCATTCTCTCAACCAGCTTCATGAGGTAGTCACCTGGAATGCATTTCAATTAACTGGTGTTCCTTAAGTTAATTTGTGTAATTTATTTGAGCCAATCAGTTGTGTTGTGACAAGGTAGGGGTGGTATACAGAAGAGCCTTATTTGGTAAAAGACCAAGTCCATGCTATGGCAAGAACAGCTCAAATAAGCAAAGAGAAACGACAGTCCATCATTACTTTAAGACCTGAAGGTCAGTCAATACGGAACATGTCAAGAACTTTGACAGTTTCTTCAAGTGCAGTTGTAAAAACTGTCAAGCACTATGATGAAAATGGCTCTCATCAGGACCACCACAGGAAAGGAAGACCCAGAGTTACCTCTGCTGCAGAGGATAAGTTCATTAGAGTTACCAGCCTCAGAAATTGCAGCCCAAATAAATGCTTCACAGAGTTCAAGTAACAGACGCATCTGAACATCAACTATTCAGAGACAGGCCTTCAAATCAAATGTTATTGGTCACATTCACATGTTCAGCAAATGTTAATGCAAGTGTAGCGAAATGCTTGTGCTTCTAGTCCCGACAGTGCAGTAATATCTAACAAATTCACAACGACTGCCTTACACACCCAAATGTAAAGGGATGACTGAGAATATGTACATATAAATATATGGATGAGAGATGGCCGTGCGGCATAGGCAAGATGCAGTAGATGGTACAGTATACAGTATGAGCATGATATGTGTAGGATATGTAGACATTATTAAAGTGATTAGTGATTCCTTTATTACATCCATTTATGAAATGTATTAAAGTGGCCAGAGATTTGGGTATATTTCCCATCCATTCCCATTATTAAAGTGGCTGGAGTGGCTGGAGTTGAGTCAGTGTGTTGGCAGCAGCCACTCAATGTTAGTGGTGGCTGTTTAACAGTCTGATGGCCTTGAGATAGAAGCTGTTTTTCAGTCTCTCGGTCCCTGCTTTGACGCACCTGCACTGACCTCGCCTTCTGGATGATAGCGGGGTGAACAGGCGGTGGCTCGGGTGGTTGTTGTCCTTGATGATCTTTATGGCCTTCCTGTGACATCGGGTGGTGTAGGTGTCCTGGAGGGCAGGTAGTTTGCCCCCGGTGATGCGTTGTGCAGACCACACTACCAATCTTGAGAGCATTACGGTTGTGTGCGGAGCAGTTGCCGTACCAGGCGGTGATACAGCCCGGCAGGATGCTCTCGATTGTGCATCTGTAAAAGTTTGAGTGTTTTAGGTGACAAGCCAAATTTCTTCAGCCTCCTGAGGTTGAAGAGGCGTTGTTGCACCTTCTTCACCACGCTGTCTGTGTGGGTGGACCATTTCAGTTTGTCTGTGATGTGTACGCCGAGAATCTTAATGTTCCACTTTCTACACTACTGTCCCGTCGATGGGGATGGGGGGCTGTTCCCTGAAGTCCCCAATAATTTCCTTTGTTTTGTTGACGTTGAGTGAGAGGTTGTTTTCCTGACATCACACTCCGAGGGCCCTCACCTCCTCCCTGTAGGCCGTCTCGTCGTTGTTGGTAATCAAGCCTACCACTAGTGTCGTCCGCAAACTTGATGATTGAGTTGGAGGCGTGCATGGCCACGCAGTCAAGGGTGAACAGGGAGTACAGGAGAGGGCTGAGAACGCACCCTTGTGGGGCCCCAGTGTTGAGGATCAGCGGGGTGAAGATGTTACCTACCCTCACCACCTGGGGGCGGCCCGTCAGAAAGTCCAGGACCCAGTTGCACAGGGTGGGGTCGAGACCCAGGGTCTCAAGCTTAATGACGAGTTTGGAGGGTACTATGGTGTTAAATGCTGAGCTGTAGTCAATGAACAGCATTCTTACGTAGGTATTCCTCTTGTCCGGATAGGATAGGCAGTCTGTGGACCTCTTGGGGCAGTAAGAAAATTGGAGTGGGTCTAGGGTATCAGGTAGGGTGGAGGTGATATGATCCTTGACTAGTCTCTCAAAGCACTTCGTGATGACAGAAGTGAGTGCTATGGGGCGATAGTCATTTAGTTCAGTTACCTTAGCTTTCTTGGGAACAGGAACAATTGTGGCCATCTTGAACCATGTGGGCACAGCTGACTGGGATAGGGATTGATTGAATATGTCCGTAAACACACCAGCCAGCTGGTCTGCGCATGCTCTGAGGACGCGGCTAGGGATGCCGTCTGGGCTGGCAGCCTTGCAAGGGTTAACACGTTTAAATGTTTTACTCACGTTGGCCATGGTGAAGGAGAGCCCACAGGCTTTGGTAGCGGGCCGTGTCAGTGGCACTGTATTGTCCTCAAAGCGAGCAAAGAAGTTGTTTAGTTTGTCTGGGAGCAAGACATCGGTGTCCGCAACAGGGCTGGTTTTCTTTTTGTAATCCGTGATTGACTGTAGACCCTGCCACATACGTCTCGTGTCTGAGCCGTTGAATTGCGACTCTACTTTGTCTCTATACTGACGCTTAGCTTGTTTGATTGGCTTGCGGAGGGAATAGCTACACTGTTTGTATTCGGTTATGTTTACAGTTGCCTTGCCATAATTAAAAGCTGTGGTTCGAGCTTTCAAGTTTTGCACGAATGCTGCCATCAATCCACGGTTTCTGGTTAGGGAAGGTTTTAATAGTCAGTGGGTACAACATCACCGATGCACTTGCTAACAAACTCCCTCACCGAGTCAGCGTATACATCAATATTATTGTCTGAGGCTACCCGGAACATGATCAAAGCAATCTTGAAAAGCGTGGAATCTGATTGGTCAGACCAGCATTGGATAGACCTGAGCATGGGCGTTTCCTGTTTTAGTTTCTGTCTATAGGCTGGGAGCAACAAAATGGAGTCATGGTCAGATTTGCTGAAGGGAGGGTGGGGGAGGGCTTTGTATGCATCCCGGAAGTTAGAGTAGCAATGGTCCAGAATGCTACCAGCCCGTGTCGCGCATTCGATATGCTAATAGACTTTAGGGAGCCTTGTGGCCTCATGGTCAAATTTCTACAGGGCACCAATAAGAAGAAGAGACTTGCTTGGGCCAAGACACACGAGCAATGGACATTAGACCGGTGGAAATTTGTCCTTTGGTCTGATGAGTGAAAATGTTCGATTTTTGGTTCCAACCGCTGTGTCTTTGTGAGACGCAGAGTAGGTGAACGGATGATCTCCACATGTGTGGTTCCCACCATAAAGCATGGAGGAGGAGGTGTGATGGTGTGGGGTTTCTTTGCCGGTGACACTGTCTGTGATTTATTTAGAATTCAGCCAGCATGGCTACCACAGCATTCTGCAGTGATATGCCACCCCAGCTGGTTTGCGCTTAATGGGACTATCATTTGTTTTTCAACAGGACAATGACCCAACACACCTCCAGGCTGTGTCAGGGCTATTTTACCAAGAAGGAACGTGATGGAGTGCTGCATCAGATGACCTGGCCTCCACAATCACCCGACCTCAACCCAATTGAGATGGTTTGGATGAGTTGGGACCACAGAGTGAGGGAAAAGCAGCCAACAAGTTCTCAGCATATGTGGGAACTCTTTCAAGACTGTTGGAAAAGTATTCCAGGTGAAGCTGGTTGAGAGAATACCAAGCGTGTGCAAAGCTGTCATCAAGGCAAAGGGGTGACTACTTTGAAGAATCTAAAATATATTTAGATTCGTTTGACACTTTTTTGGTTACTACATGATTACATATGCGTTATTTCATAGTTTTGATGTCTTCACTATTATTCTACATTGTAGAAAATAGTTTTTTTTTAAATAACGAAAAACCCTGGAATGAGTAGGTGTGTCCAAACCTTTGACTGGTACTGTATATGCACTTTATAAACTATGTATGAAGATTAAATAAGACTTTTAATAACCATTATAGGAGATACAGTATGTCTCAGTTACTGGGATCACCAGTCTAGTGGTATATTATAACATAGGAGATACAGTATGTCTCAGTTACTAGGATCACTAGTCTGGTGGTATATTATAACATAGGAGATACAGTAGGTCTATAAGTTACTGGGATCACTAGTCTGGTGGTATATTATAACATGGGAGATACAGTAGGTCTTTAAGTTACTGGGATCACCAGTCTGGTGGTATATTATAACATAGGAGATACAGTAGGTCTATAAGTTACTGGGATCACTAGTCTGGTGGTATATTATAACATGGGAGATACAGTATGTCTCAGTTACTAGGATCACCAGTCTGGTGGTATATTATAACATAGGAGATACAGTAGGTCTTTAAGTTACTGGGATCACCAGTCTGGTGGTATATTATAACCTAGGAGATACAGTAGGTCTTTAAGTTACTGGGATCACCAGTCTGGGGGTATATTATAACATAGGAGATACAGTAGGTCTATAAGTTACTGGGATCACCAGTCTGGGGGTATATTATAACATAGGAGATACAGTAGGTCTATAAGTTACTGGGATCACCAGTCTGGTGGTATATTATAACATAGGAGATACAGTAGGTCTATAAGTTACTAGGATCACCAGTCTGGTGGTATATTATAACATAGGAGATACAGTAGGTCTTTAAGTTACTGGGATCACCAGTCTGGTGGTATATTATAAAATAGGAGATACAGTAGGTCTTTAAGTTACTGGGATCACCAGTCTGGTGGTATATTATAACATAGGAGATACAGTATGTCTCAGTTACTGGGATCACCAGTCTGGTGGTATATTATAACATAGGAGATACAGTAGGTCTATAAGTTACTGGGATCACCAGTCTGGTGGTATATTTATCATTTTATATACACTATACAGTTAGAAGACTCTAAAAGCTACCGGTTCAGTTTAATAATTGCACATGACAGTTTGATAAATACGGTGGACAGTCGGCCTGGAAGTCTAGAGACAGAAACTGTTGAAAGGTAAACATGAGTATGACATCCACGATAAAGGCAATAGGTCAAATACATGATTATTACAACAACGTTATAAGCATTTCAATATTGCTATTCACAGATTGATAAATAACATGCCAAAGTCAACATCGTAGCCACACAGTAGGGCATTTCAAACGTGTTCAAACCTGCAGGGGCAGAGTGGGGTAGTTGGGGTCTAACCTACAGGGGCAGAGTGGGGTAGTTGGGGTCTAAACTACAGGGGCAGAGTGGGGTAGTTGGGGTCTAACCTACAGGGGCAGAGTGGGGTAGTTGGGGTCTAACCTACAGGGGCAGAGTGGGGTAGTTGGGGTCTAACATAGAGGGGCAGAGTGGGGTAGTTGGGGTCTAACCTACAGGGGCAGAGTGGGGTAGTTGGGGTCTAACCTACAGGGGCAGAGTGGGGTAGTTGGGGTCTAACCTGCAGGGGCAGAGTGGGGTAGTGGGGTCTAACCTACAGGGGCAGAGTGGGGTAGTTGGGGTCTAACCTAGAGGGGCAGAGTGGGGTAGTTGGGGTCTAACCTACAGGGGCAGAGCGGGGTAGTTGGGGTCTAACTTACAGGGGCAGCGTGGGGTAATTTGGGGTAGTTGGGGTCTAACCTACAGGGGCAGAGTGGGGTAGTTTGGGATAGTTGGGGTCTAACCTACAGGGGCAGAGTGGGGTAGTTGGGGTCTAACCTACAGGGGCAGAGTGGGGTAGTTTGGGGTAGTTGGGGTCTAACCTACAGGGGCAGAGTGGGGTAGTTTGGGGTAGTTGGGGTCTAACCTACAGGGGCAGAGTGGGGTAGTTTGGGGTAGTTGGGGTCTAACCTACAGGGGCAGAGTGGGGTAGTTTGGGGTAGTTGGGGTCTAACCTACAGGGGCAGAGCGGGGTAGTTTGGGGTAGTTGGGGTCTAACCTACACTACATTAATAGATGATTATTAAAGTCCAGAGGTCTTCTCTCTGTCATGGCTTATCTGTCTGTGAGGTGTCTTCTGCTACATTCTCTGGCCTGGTCCAAAAACACGCCCTAGCCCCTTGTCTCCTAGCCCCTTGTCTCCTTGCCCATAATCTCTTAGTCCCTAGACTTCTAGTCCTTTCTAGTTCTTACTTTGTTGTTGTGTGGAGTTCTGGATGAATCTGATAGCTGGGTAAGAAGCAATGATTGGAAGGGTAAATGGAGGCCATATCTGATTGGATGGGTAAATGGAGGCCATATCTGATTGGATGGGTAAATGGAGGCCATATCTGATTGGATGGGTATATGGAGGCCATATCTGATTGGAATGGTAAATGGAGGCCATATCTGATTGGATGGGTATATGGAGGCCATATCTGATTGGAAGGGTATATGGAGGCCATATCTGATTGGAAGGGTATATGGAGGCCATATCTGATTGGAAGGGTAAATGGAGGCCATATCTGATTGGATGGGTAAATGGAGGCCATATCTGATTGGATGGGTAAATGGAGGCCATATCTGATTGGATGGGTAAATGGAGGCCATATCTGATTGGAAGGGTATATTGAGGCCATATCTGATTGGATGGGTAAATGGAGGCCATATCTGTTTGGAAGGGTAAATGGAGGCCATATTTGATTGGTTGGAAGGGTAAATGGAGGCCATATCTGATTGGTTGGAAGGGCAAATGGAAGCCATATCTGATTGGTTGGAAGGGTATATGGAGGCCATCACTCACATCTGGTTCCTTCAGGTCTGTGCTAACTGCTAACCAGGTGAGAGGCTAGGGGCTGTTTCTGGACCTCTTCCCATTGATTTATCCTGCAATAAATGTTGTGCAATTGGTAGTATGCCAGTTTGTTTTCTTCAAATGGCTCTAATCTAATTGCAACAGTAAAAGTAATCAGATTACATTACTTAGTTTGAGTAATCCAATAATTACTATTTTGGGCAGGTACATTTTAAAAGTAACCTCCCCAACCCTGCTTGTGCTACATTCTCTGGCCTAGTCCAGAAAGAAGCCCTAGTCCCTTATCCCCTAGCCCCATGTCTCCTAGTCCCTTATCCTAGTCCCTTATCCCCTAGCCCCATGTCTCCTAGTCCCTTATCCTAGTCCCTTGTCTCCTAGCCCCATATCTCCTAGTCCCTTATCCTAGTCCCTTATCCCCTAGCCCCATGTCTCCTAGTCCCTTATCCTAGTCCCTTGTCTCCTAGTCCCTTATCCCCTAGCCCCATGTCTCCTAGTCCCTTATCCCCTAGCCCCATGTCTCCTAGTCCCTTATCCCCTAGCCCCATGTCTCCTAGTCCCTTATCCTAGACCCTTGTCTCCTAGCCCCATGTCTCATAGTCCCTTATCCTAGTCCCTTGTCTCCTAGCCCCATGTCTCATAGTCCCTTATCCTAGTCCCTTATCCCCTAGCCCCATGTCTCCTAGTCCCTTATCCCCTAGCCCCATGTTTCCTAGCCCCATGTCTCCTAGTCCCTTATCCCCTAGCCCCATGTCTCCTAGTCCCTTATCCCCTAGCCCCATGTCTCCTAGTCCCTTATCCCCTAGCCCCATGTCTCCTAGTCCCTTATCCTAGTCCCTTTTATTCCCTAACTCGTTGTTGTGTGCAGATCTAAAGGAATCACATAGCTGGCCGTAAGAAGCGATGATTGGAAGGATATATTTGGTATATGGAGGCCATTTCTGATTGGAAGGGTAAATGGAGGCCATATCTGATTGGATGGGTATATGGAGGCCATATCTGATTGGAAGGGTAAATGGAGGCCATATCTGATTGCATGGGTATATGGAAGCCATATCTGATTGGAAGGGTATATGGAAGCCATATCTGATTGGAAGGGTATATGGAAGCCATATCTGATTGGAAGGGTATATGGAAGCCATATCTGATTGGAAGGGTAAATGGAGGCCATATCTGATTGGAAGGGTATATGGAGGCCATATCTGATTGGAAGGGTATATGGAAGCCATATCTGATTGGAAGGGTATATGGAAGCCATATCTGATTGATTGAAAGGATATATGGAAGCCATATCTGATTGGAAGGGTATATGGAAGCCATATCTGATTGGATGGGTATATGGAAGCCATATCTGATTGGAAGGGTATATGGAAGCCATATCTGATTGGAAGGGTATATGGAAGCCATATCTGATTGATTGAAAGGATATATGGAAGCTGTCACACTGAGCTGATTCCTTCATGTCTGTGCTGACCAGGTGACAGAGGCTAGGTGTTGTTTCTGGACATTAGCCTCTCTTACCCTGGCCTAAAGGTCAAAGGCTAAAGGTCAGGTTGGCATTCAGCATGCATAAGGAGGGGGCTTCTCGAAGCCGGAGGGCCCGTAGACGGGGCCAGGGTAGAGGGCAGGGGCGTTGGGTGATAGCATGTAACCCTGACCAGGGTCCTGGGAGCCAGTCTGGAAGGTGGGCTGGCTGGGGGCCTGGGCGGAAGGCTGGCTCTGGCTCTCCTCTGACGGAGAGGAGGGGGTTAGGGTCATCTCCAGGCCGGGCTGGGGGGTGGAGGGGGCCTGGTAACTGCTGTGGTGCTGAGAAAGACAGAGAGAGGGAAGAGGAGAGGAGAGAGAGAGAGACAACAGAGGAGAGAGAGAGAGACCGAAGTCGAGAGAGAGAGACAACAGAGGAGAGAGAGAAGAGAGAGAGGAGACATTCATATCACTGGATGACGAGGAGCTTATACTTTTACTAAATACTATTGTAGATGGGGTCTAACCTACAGGGGCAGAGTGGGGTAGTTGGGGTCTAACCTGCAGGGGCAGAGTGGGGTAGTTGGGGTCTAACCTACAGGGGCAGAGTGGGGTAGTTGGGGTCTAACCTACAGGGGCAGAGTGGGGTAGTTGGGGTCTAACCTACAGGGGCAGAGTGGGGTAGTTGGGGTCTAACCTGCAGGGGCAGAGTGGGGTAGTTGGGGTCTAACCTACAGGGGCAGAGTGGGGTAGTTGGGGTCTAACCTACAGGGGCAGAGTGGGGTAGTTGGGGTCTAACCTAGAGGGGCAGAGTGGGGTAGTTGGGGTCTAACCTAGAGGGGCAGAGTGGGGTAGTTGGGGTCTAACCTAGAGGGGCAGAGTGGGGTAGTTGGGGTCTAAACTACAGGGGCAGAGTGGGGTAGTTGGGGTCTAACCTACAGGGGCAGAGTGGGGTAGTTGGGGTCTAACCTACAGGGGCAGAGTGGGGTAGTTGGGGTCTAACCTGCAGGGGCAGAGTAGGGTAGTTGGGGTCTAACCTACAGGGGCAGAGTGGGGTAGTTGGGGTCTAACCTACAGGGGCAGAGTGGGGTAGTTGGGGTCTAACCTACAGGGGCAGAGTGGGGTAGTTGGGGTCTAACCTACAGGGGCAGAGTGGGGTAGTTGGGGTCTAACCTACAGGGGCAGAGTGGGGTAGTTGGGGTCTAACCTACAGGGGCAGAGTGGGGTAGTTGGGGTCTAACCTACAGGGGCAGAGTGGGGTAGTTGGGGTCTAACCTACACGGGCAGAGTGGGGTAGTTGGGGTCTAACCTACAGGGGCAGAGTGGGGTAGTTGGGGTCTAACCTACAGGGGCAGAGTGGGGTAGTTGGGGTCTAACCTACAGGGGCAGAGCGGGGTAGTTGGGGTCTAACCTACAGGGGCAGAGTGGGGTAGTTGGGGTCTAACCTACAGGGGCAGAGTGGGGTAGTTGGGGTCTAACCTACAGGGGCAGAGTGGGGTAGTTGGGGTCTAACCTACAGGGGCAGAGTGGGGTAGTTGGGGTCTAACCTACAGAGGCAGAGTGGGGTAGTTGGGGTCTAACCTACAGGGGCAGAGTGGGGTAGTTGGGGTCTAACCTACAGGGGCAGAGTGGGGTAGTTGGGGTCTAACCTACAGGGGCAGAGTGGGGTAGTTGGGGTCTAACCTACAGGGGCAGAGTGGGGTAGTTGGGGTCTAACCTGTAGGGAAAGAGTGGGGTAGTTGGGGTCTAACCTACAGGGGCAGAGTGGGGTAGTTGGGGTCTAACCTACAGGGGCAGAGTGGGGTAGTTGGGGTCTAACCTACAGGGGCAGAGTGGGGTAGTTGGGGTCTAACCTACAGGGGCAGAGTGGGGTAGTTGGGGTCTAACCTACAGGGGCAGAGTGGGGTAGTTGGGGTCTAACCTACAGGGGCAGAGTGGGGTAGTTGGGGTCTAACCTGTAGGGGCAGAGTGGGGTAGTTGGGGTCTAACCTACAGGGGCAGAGTGGGGTAGTTGGGGTCTAACCTACAGGGGCAGAGTGGGGTAGTTGGGGTCTAACCTACAGGGGCAGAGTGGGGTAGTTGGGGTCTAACCTACAGGGGCAGAGTGGGGTAGTTGGGGTCTAACCTACAGGGGCAGAGTGGGGTAGTTGGGGTCTAACCTACAGGGGCAGAGTGGGGTAGTTGGGGTCTAACCTACAGGGGCAGAGTGGGGTAGTTGGGGTCTAACCTACAGGGGCAGAGTGGGGTAGTTGGGGTCTAACCTACAGGGGCAGAGTGGGGTAGTTGGGGTCTAACCTACAGGGGCAGAGTGGGGTAGTTGGGGTCTAACCTACAGGGGCAGAGTGGGGTAGTTGGGGTCTAACCTACAGGGGCAGAGTGGGGTAGTTGGGGTCTAACCTACAGGGGCAGAGTGGGGTAGTTGGGGTCTAACCTACAGGGGCAGAGTGGGGTAGTTGGGGTCTAACCTACAGGGGCAGAGTGGGGTAGTTGGGGTCTAACCTACAGGGACAGAGTGGGGTAGTTGGGGTCTAACCTACAGGGGCAGAGTGGGGTAGTTGGGGTCTAACCTACAGGGGCAGAGTGGGGTAGTTGGGGTCTAACCTACAGGGGCAGAGTGGGGTAGTTGGGGTCTAACCTACAGGGGCAGAGTGGGGTAGTTGGGGTCTAACCTACAGGGGCAGAGTGGGGTAGTTGGGGTCTAACCTACAGGGGCAGAGTGGGGTAGTTGGGGTCTAACCTACAGGGGCAGAGTGGGGTAGTTGGGGTCTAACCTACAGGGGCAGAGTGGGGTAGTTGGGGTCTAACCTACAGGGGCAGAGTGGGGTAGTTGGGGTCTAACCTACAGGGGCAGAGTGGGGTAGTTGGGGTCTAACCTACAGGGGCAGAGTGGGGTAGTTGGGGTCTAACCTACAGGGGCAGAGTGGGGTAGTTGGGGTCTAACCTACAGGGGCAGAGTGGGGTAGTTGGGGTCTAACCTACAGGGGCAGAGTGGGGTAGTTGGGGTCTAACCTACAGGGGCAGAGTGGGGTAGTTGGGGTCTAACCTGTAGGGGCAGAGTGGGGTAGTTGGGGTCTAACCTAGAGGGGCAGAGTGGGGTAGTTGGGGTCTAACCTGCAGGGGCAGAGTGGGGTAGTTGGGGTCTAACCTACAGGGGCAGAGTGGGGTAGTTGGGGTCTAACCTACAGGGGCAGAGCGGGGTAGTTGGGGTATTTTTTACCTGCATGGGCAAAGCGGGGTAGTTGGGGTAGGCGGGCAGGGCCTGTCCGTTGGGGCAGAAGCCAGCGTAGGTCACCACGTGCTGGGTGGGGTTATACATGATGTGGGGGGGTGGGGCGGGACTGGGGGACATCTGGGGGGCGGGAGCCTGAGATAAAGGGAGACAGAAGGAGGGAAGGGAGGGGGGAGGGAGGGAGAGGAGAGAGAGTGGAGGGAAGGGGGGAGGGGAGGGAAGGGGAGAGGAGGGGAGGAAGGGAGATGGGAGGGAGGGAGAAGGGAGAGGGGAGAGATTTGGGGAGGGGACAGAAGGGGGAAGGGAGAAAGAGAGAGGGGAGGGGAGGGGGGAAGGGAGAAAGAGAGAGTGGAGGGGAGGGGGGAAGGGAGAAAGAGAGAGTGGAGGGGAGGGGGAAGGGAGAAAGAGAGATTGGAGGGGAGGGGGAAGGGAGAAAGAGAGAGTGGAGGAGAGGAAAGGGGGGAAGGGAGAAAGAGAGAGGGGAGGGGAGGGGGGAAGGGAGAAAGAGAGAGGGGAGGGGAGGGGGAAAGGGAGAAAGAGAGATGGGAGAGAAGGGGGGAAGAGAGAGGAATACATATAGTTAGTGTAAACAATAACAAATGAAATAGGTACCTAACAAACAGACGCGTGTTCTAGGTATTGTGTGTGTGTGTGTGCCCACCAGGTCCTTGTAAGCCCCCAGTATAGCAGCTGTGATGATTCCCAGGAACAGGCCCATTATGTTGAGCACCACACAGGCCCACAGCAGACGATGAAGATGGACCACATCCCAGCAGCTACTCACCCCCGTGAACTCATAGTAATGGGTATGGTAGTCTGGACTGGAGGAGAGAGAGGAGACAGAGTGAACTCATAGTACTGGGTATGGTAGTCTGGACTGGAGGAGAGAGAGGAGACAGAGTGAACTCATAGTACTGGGTATGGTAGTCTGGACTGGAGGAGAGAGAGGAGACAGAGTGAACTCATAGTAATGGGTATGGTAGTCTGGACTGGAGGAGAGAGAGGAGACAGAGTGAACTCATAGTAATGGGTATGGTAGTCTGGACTGGAGGAGAGAGAGGAGACAGAGTGAACTCATAGTACTGGGTATGGTAGTCTGGACTGGAGGAGAGAGAGGAGACAGAGTGAACTCATAGTACTGGGTATGGTAGTCTGGACTGGAGGAGAGAGAGGAGACAGAGTGAACTCATAGTACTGGGTATGGTAGTCTGGACTGGAGGAGAGAGAGGAGACAGAGTGAACTCATAGTACTGGGTATGGTAGTCTAGGCTGGAGGAGTGAGAGGAGACAGAGTGAACTCATAGTACTGGGTATGGTAGTCTAGGCTGGAGGAGTGAGAGGAGACAGAGTGAACTCATAGTACTGGGTATGGTAGTCTGGACTGGAGGAGAGAGAGGAGACAGAGTGAACTCATAGTACTGGGTATGGTAGTCTGGACTGGAGGAGAGAGAGGAGACAGAGTGAACTCATAGTACTGGGTATGGTAGTCTGGACTGGAGGAGAGAGAGGAGACAGAGTGAACTCATAGTACTGGGTATGGTAGTCTGGACTGGAGGAGAGAGAGGAGACAGAGTGAACTCATAGTACTGGGTATGGTAGTCTGGACTGGAGGAGAGAGAGGAGACAGAGTGAACTCATAGTACTGGGTATGGTAGTCTGGACTGGAGGAGAGAGAGGAGACAGAGTGAACTCATAGTACTGGGTATGGTAGTCTGGACTGGAGGAGAGAGAGGAGACAGAGTGAACTCATAGTACTGGGTATGGTAGTCTAGGTTGGAGGAGTGAGAGGAGACAACAGACAGTCACACACACCTCCATGCTTGAACGCGAACACACACACACAGGTGTTTCTCCTTACCTCTCACAGTTGTACAGGTCACAGCAGTAGCAGGTGTTGCTCTTCATTCTCACTTTACAATCACTGTTGAATGAGCTGCACATCACCTACAGACAGACAGACAGACCAACAGACAGACAGACAGACAGACAGACAGAAACAGACAGACAGACAGACAGACAGACAGACAGACAGACAGACAGACAGAAACAGACAGACAGACAGACAGACAGACAGACAGACAGACAGACAGACAGACAGACAGACAGACAGACAGACAGACAGACAGACAGACAGACAGACAGACAGACAGACAGACAGACAGAACAGACAGAACAGACAGAACAGAGACAAAGAGACATTGCTATGGCAGCAAATAACAGAATATGTCATTGTCAGTAGATGGTGCCAGAGAGCCCGAAACCCCATAACTATGTATTATCTACCCCCCATAACCCATAACTATGTATTATCTACCCCCCCCCCATAACCCCTAACTATGTATTATCTACCCCCCATAACCCCTAACAATATATTATCTACCCCCCATAACCCATAACTATGTATTATCTACCCCCCCATAACCCCTAACTATGTATTATCTACCCCCCATAACCCCTAACAATATATTATCTACCCCCCATAACCCCTAACAATATATTATCTACCCCCCCATAACCCCTAACAATATATTATCTACCCCCCCATAACCCCTAACAATATATTATCTACCCCCCCATAACCCCTAACAATATATTATCTACCCCCCCCATAACCCCTAACTATGTATTATCTACCCCCCATAACCCCTAACTATGTATTATCTACCCCCCCATAACCCCTAACTATGTATTATCTACCCCCTCATAACCCCTAACTATGTATTATCTACCCCCCATAACCCCTAACTATGTATTATCTACCCCCCCATAACCCCTAACAATGTATTATCTACCCCCCATAACCCCTAACTATGTATTATCTACCCCCTCATAACCCCTAACTATGTATTATCTACCCCCTATAACCCCTAACTATGTATTATCTACCCCCCCCATAACCCCTAACTATGTATTATCTACCCCCCATAACCTCTAACTATGTATTATCTACCCCCCATAACCCCTAACTATGTATTATCTACCCCCTATAACCCCTAACTATGTATTATCTACCCCCCATAACCCCTAACTATGTATTATCTACCCCCCATAACCCCTAACTATGTATTATCTACCCCCCATAACCCCTAACTATGTATTATCTACCCCCCATAACTCCTAACTATGTATTATCTACCCCCCATAACCCCTAACTATGTATTATCTACCCCCCCATAACCCCTAACTATGTATTATCTACCCCCCCATAACCCCTAACTATGTATTATCTACCCCCCCCCCATAACCCATAACTATGTATTATCTACCCCCCCATAACCCCTAACTATGTATTATCTACCCCCCATAACCCCTAACTATGTATTATCTACCCCCCATAACCCCTAACTATGTATTATCTACCCCCCCATAACCCCTAACTATGTATTATCTACCCCCCCATAACCCATAACTATGTATTATCTACCCCCCATAACCCCTAACTATGTATTATCTACCCCCCCATAACCCCTAACTATGTATTA